>NW_006779100.1:150944-154103 GCF_000442215.2 Lipotes vexillifer | reverse complement strand
AAAGAGGGGAAAGCATCCTTTTCTCCCACTGCAGTTGCCTACCCTACAGCCGGCACAAGCTGGGAAAGGGCGAGTAGCTAGTATTTTGAACGCAGCACATTCTTGTAGTCATCCGCTGACATGCCCGCTTCCTACTAGCCCTCAAGCTTTTGGGGAGGAAGGTGGGAGACACAATTTCTCTTCCCCCCCGGGGCGGGCCCAAAGCTGGAGCCCAACTGACTTGACTCGCTCGCTCGAGGCAGCCAAGCCAGTTACCAAGGCAACCTTCCCTCCCTGGGCTTCAGTTTCTCTGTAAGTAAAATTGGGAGGTTGCTTGGCAAGGACAAGTCCTTCATGGTCTCTCTGGGCTTTCTCAGCTCAGCATTCCAGGATTCGACCGTCCTACCGCTAACACAGCACAGTCATGCAAGGGAAATCAACACTCAGAGATTTTCCTGAGCTGTGTCTGTGCAAAGCCACAATTCTGCAGAAGAGTGTCCTTGGGGGTGCCTGTGACTTTCAGCTTTGCCTGATGCCAGAGAGGATTTATCATTACAGAAAAGCTTGTGGTGCAGGTTTAGCAAGTGTGGTGTCTCAGGCATTCCGGAGCTTCATTTATCAAGTAGACACGGCTTCGTTATTTAGACTTCAGTCACTTAGCTCAGAAACTATCCCTCGGATATAAAAACTGGGGTAAGATGTCCCCCTGTATCGATCCCGATGAGGAACTGGTGTGATCAGTGATGACTTGGCGTTGAGAAAAAGGCCATTTGCAGCCTTGCAACTCGTTCTGACTTCAGGGAGAGCCTGGGGTAGGAGGAAGGGATTCTCAGCACACTTCATGCCACGCCATGGACAGGTTCAGGGAGCTCCGCCATCACGGGCCATGTGGCCTGGGGCAAGCTCTCTCCCCTCCACCAGCCCACGTTAGCCCCTGGGTCAGGGCTCTCCCAGCTGCATTTCCCAGGGGAGTGGTGTCCTGGCGTGGGGTCGGGATGGTCTATTCCTCTCCCAGCCCTCCAGGAATACAGGAGAGTCAGCCGAGTCCAGAGGAGTTACATTCCTAGGTTGAACAAGCTGAAAACAGAATTCAGTGGATACTTAGGAAGCTGGCAGCCTCTCCCTGCCAAGTGCCTGGCTGTGGACACGTGGGATTTAGCCTCTGATGCCCGCACATGGAGGCATTCCCTGGGCATTCCCCGCTCAGTCCCAGCCACCCTACTTTACTGACTCCAGGGCAGCTCCTCACCTATTAATTAGTTCAGTTACCACGTGTTTCTCTCCTGTCCCAGGACTATTCATCGCCCAAGAGTCACTCTGGTTTCCCAAGGTCCTCTAGGGTCAGCCAGCCATCTGAGAACTTCCTGCGCCCCTGTCTGCTTCGAATCCCCGTATTATGGCTGAGTTTGCTAATTTGTGTCTCAAGTCCTGCCCTCCTCCAGGAAGCTCTCCTGGCTCATCCTTCCACTCTCCCTTTTCTTGACTCCAGTAGCACTTCCCATTGGATCGTTGGGTGCTCAGTGCACGCAGCCTTGTGCCACCGTTTATCTTTCTATGATATGACATCTTTCTCTCTGTCCCAGAGGCCTCAGGGTTTTTGGGAACAGAGCCTGCCTGGTGGTTCTTTTGACCCAACTTCACCTAGTTCAGGACATCCTGAAGCCTCTCGTTAAGTATCTGTTGCATGACAACATAACAGAAGTCCTCAGGTTAAAGTCCAAATCCTTAACCTGGCCTGGCAGGCCCTGCTTGATCCAGCCCCACCTGCCTCCTACTTCCTGATCCAGGCTTTTTGTGCTACAACATGAATCGCTCGTGAGCTGCTTTGTGCCTCTGTGCTGTTCATTCGGCTGCTCGTGATGCCTGGAATGCCTCTCTTTCCACATTTCATCCAGATAATGCTTACTGATCCCTGAATACCACTTTAGACAGCAACTCTGCTAGGCAGCCATCCCTTACCCCCTAAGTTTGAGTGAGACCCCTTCCCCTGGGCTCCCATAGCACCCTGTGCTTCTCCTTTCCTACACCTACCACAGGCGTTATAAACAGTGGCTCACACGTTGGCTGGCCTCCTCCACCAGACTGTGTGCTCCCCGTGGATGGGGCCAGGTGTAAGCACTTGTGGGTTCCCAAGGTGTGCAGATGCTCGATAAATATTTGTCAAATCAATGGATGGATGGATGGATAGTGGACCCTGGGGAGAGTTGCAGGGCTGGAAATAAGAAGGACACAGGAAAATGGGAAATACAGATATGAAGTTGAGATCCAGGGGCAGAGATGAGCAGCTAGGACTAAGCTGGGTGTCAGAAATCTAATGGGGTGATGGGTTCTCTGGGTGAGGGGCAGGATGGTGCTAAAAGTGAGGCTCAGGAAGGAGAGGGGATGCTGGCGGTGCCCCCAGCCCCAGATCTGCCACTGAAGTGGGTGTGGCTGCAGCTGCCCGTAGTCACCTGCCCCACCTCTGGCTCTTAAAGGAAGAGTATGTGCCTGTAGCCATCCTCCCAGGGTTTTCCTTCCTATTTCAGACTTTCGAAACAAGCCGCTCTTCACAGTGTATGCAAGCATGAAATGAAACGGAGCTCCACAGAGGTTCTTATTTATGGTAAAGGCTCTGGATGAGTGATCCCAGCAAACAGATTTAGGTGACTGTGTGTGTTTTTTTTTTGGCGGTACGCGGGCCTCTCACTGTTGCGGCCTCTCCCGTTGCGGAGCACAGGCTCCGGACGCGCAGGCTCAGCGGCCATGGCTCACGGGCCCAGCCGCTCCGCGGCACGTGGGTTCCTCCCGGACCGGGGCACGAACCCGTGGTCCCGGCATCGGCAGGCGGACTCTCAACCACTGCGCCGCCAGGGAAGCCCGTGTCTGTGTGTTTCTGATGGAGAAGTGTGAACTACTATAGCGCTCTTCAAACTTTAATGTGCTTGGAACCACGAGGGAATCTTGGTAAAAATACAGGTTCTGGGCTTCCCTGGTGGCGCAGTGGTTGGGAGTCCGCCTGCCGATGCAGGGGACGCGGGTTCGTGCCCCGGTCCGGGAGGATCCCGCATGCCGCGGAGCGGCTGGGCCCGTGAGCCATGGCCGCTGAGCCTGCGTGTCCGGAGCCTGTGCTCCGCAACGGGAGAGGCCGCAACGGTGAGAGGTCCGCGTATCGCAAAAAAAAAAAAAAAAAAATACCAAAAA
>NW_006779100.1:137768-150896 GCF_000442215.2 Lipotes vexillifer | reverse complement strand
AATGCAGGTTCTGATACAACAGAACCTGGGGTGGGGGTGGGGGCCCGAGACACTGCACCTCTGACCAGCTGGTGTTTCTGATGCGTTGATGTTGCTGACGCTGCTGCTGGTCCGTGGATAACACTGAAGGGCAAAGCACTAGCAGAAGCTCGTGCCTCTCCACAGGGCTTGATGCATATACTGCTTGGTAGTAAAGATGATCTGGACAGAAGGCCCAAGAGTCATGGAATTTTTAGAATGTTTGAATTGGGAGGAACCAGAGATATTACCATATTTCGCCAATGCTAAGATGCTATCCTTTGTAAGACGCACCATTACTTGGAACACCTCTAAGAAAAAAAGAATCCTGCCAATTAGTGGTAAGAGGCCATTGACTGTAAGGTCCATCTCTATTTCAGAGATGTAAAATGTGTGGCTTAGAATTGATGGAATAGGATGTTTGATTTAACTCCCACCTTCCCCATTTTACAGAGGAAAATATGAGGTGCAGAGAGAAGGGACTTGTCTGAGGCTGCTCGGCTGCCAAGAGGCTTAAGTGCTGCAGTTTCATTTCTGTGAGGCCTGAGAAGGTGCTTGGAAAGCATCATCAGGCCCAGGGCAAAGGACGGAGGTGTCCCTGCCCTCCGTGGATGACCAGGGGGGGTCCTCCAAGATTCCCAGCTCATCCTTCACCCCAGGCTGCATCCCTTGGAGAGGAATCTCTTCCTGTCCCTTGGCAGTATATTTCTGCTAAGAACCTCAAGCCCGGGGCTTTTGTCTGATTTTATATTCAGAACATCCTTTTCTTTCTATTCAGGAAATTCTTAAGTTACACTGAATCCCAGATGGCACACTTGAGCCTTTCTGCCCTTGGCTTCTCTTCACAGGAATCAGAAGAAATGCAGCCACTCCATCTTTTCTCTGTCTTGTCCCCTCCATGATAAATGATGGAATTAATTGAACTGCAGAAGTGGATCGCCCAGGCCAGTGGTTCTCAGCCCACACTCTGCATCAGAATCATGTACCTGTATAACCTACAGATACCCCGGGGCTTAGCCCAGAGATTAGGATTCAGTTGTTCTGGCATGAGGCCCAAATACCAGTATTTTTCAAAAACTCCCTAGAAGATCCTACTACCATAGCTAGGTTGCGTACCATTAAACTAGTCCTACCTATTTAAGAGATGGGAAAACTGAGGTCCAGAAAGGCCAAGCGTTTGCTTGGAGTCATGCAGTTGGCTGCAGAGGCGGGGCTAGACTCCAGTTCTCTGGATTATCCCTGGATTTCCTCATTCAAAGCTCTAACTGGCCTACACCACTGAATGAACCTTTACTGTAGGCAGTAGACCCCATAGACACATAGCTAGCTGTGTGTGTGTGTGTGTGTGTGCGTGTGTGTGTGTGTGTGTGTGTGTGTGTGTGTGTGTGTGTGTGAGAGAGAGAGAGAGAGAGAGACAGAGAGACAGAGAGAGACAGAGAGACAGAGAGACAGAGAGATTCACTCCGTGTTGGAAAATCCAGGCAGAAATTAACAGTAGAGATTGGAAGGGAGTTGAAGTAAAAAGGACCTCAAGTTAAAAATAAACATACTTAATGCTGTTTGCCTAGTAATCACTTCTGACAGTTCAGGGCAGGGTGTCTAACCCCTTCCCAGCACCCCAGAAGGGTTTCAGACTATTTTGGGGACAGGACACTTCACCAGGCTCACAGGCCTTATTTCCCAGCCCTCGAGCCATGTTCGGGGCTATCTGTGGACTTTTTCCAGGTTCTCTGTGTCCCTGTATCAGAGGGCCTGATATCTCCACTGTCGTGTGTGGGAATGTTTAGTGCTGGGTGGCCTGGGTTGCTCTGTAACGTTTACTGGCCAATGAATGACTCATCAGGAATCCATGTAGTTCCCATCAGGGATTGCCCTCAGGAAGAAATTAATGGGCAGAATCAGCTATTAAATTATCTAGGAATGAAATACCCCGTTGAGCTGGTGTCTTCAAGTATGTGAGCTGCTGTCCTCGAAAGATGCTGAGTGTATTTTCAGCCCTTCCTCAGCTGCCCAGGATTTCCTTCTGAAGCCAGAGAGCTTCTTGCAAAGCTGCTGACCATTTGCTGAGAGGCCCAGGTGACTCTGTCCTTGGTTCTCTCTGGATTTGGAACTTACCTGGTCACTTACCTCCACAATGTCAACAGGCCCGCTGTGAATGCATGTGCTTTGTGTGTGTGTGTGTGTGTGTGTGTGTGTGTGTGTGTGTAAGCAGGCAGGGGCTAAACTAGGGCCACCAACTGCATGAGTCAGGGCTCTGGGCATTGAGTGGCAAGTGGTCCTACCTACCACTCAAGAGTTTTACAACTTTGGGTGCAACTGCATTACTTGAGAGGCTTGTTTACAAAGGCAGATTCTTGGGTCCCATCTTCAGAGAGTCTGACGTAGCAGGCGTGGTGTTGGGCCTCGGAATGGGCCTTTAACCCACTTCCTCCCTGCTTCTGATGCACACTGAGACTGAAGAACAGCTAGCTTAGGAAAACTTCATACTTAATATCAAGGAGATGGGGGGCCACCACCTCTCTGGACCCCTATATCTCAACTGTAAATCAAGGGGAAGGGCTAGATGACCTTTAGTGCCTTTTCAGCCCTATGCACCTGTGGTTTCCCTCCCCGCCCAGGGAGATGGATGTGAACATGGTAGCTGGAAGCCAAGATGAAAGTTTAAATGCTGCCCAACTTGTGTTCTTGGTGGGGCTGGCTTCGTTGTAAGGACTACCTGCCAAACCCTGGAGTCTTCGGAGGTTTTGCAGGGTGGAGGAACCAAACACCTTTCTGGAAGAACCCTCCAGGGAGTGGAAGGAAGCTCCTTTGCAAGCCTGAGCCCAGTGGTACTCAGTTGGACTGAATGATGGCCCTGGTCTGTGGTCTTGCCTCCAGGGCTGACTCAGGGCTGGGGGTCCTGGGAGGGGGCTGTAGCTGAGGTCCTCAGTGGTTAAGCCAGCCCAGTTGTACAGATGTGGGTCAGCTCAGCTCCCGGGGGGTCATCTGAATCAGCACAGTCTTATCTGACATTGGAGCTGGGGGCACGGGGCAGAGGTACCTGCCCACTTTTAGAACAGAGAAGTTGTGTCTCGCTTTACACGATCTGAGTTTTCCCACAAAAGTAAAGCATACCTCACTCTTATAAATTGATAGAAGCCTATTTCAAAGAAACCACATAAAGTTTGCTGGTATATTAAAACATTTCGAGAAACTCTGCTGGGATTCCTTCTGTAGATTCCTGAAGATTCTTACAGTATGAATCATAATTAATAGGAAATTAGTTTTTGACCAACGAATGGTATCAGTGGTTGAAATTTTACAAAGGATTTTCATATACATGAGCTTATTTTTCCTCCTAATAACCCCTGGGAGGTAGGCCAGGCAGGCCTATAAACGGAGGCACAGAAAGGCTGGCAGACACAGAGCTGTCCAGTGACAGACCTAATGTTAGAACCTGGGCCTTCTTTCTCGAAGCACAGAGGTACGGCAGATGGGAAGAGGCCGGAAGACTTGTTTGATAAGAGTAGACTTCCACGTGTTTTTTTTTTTTTTTTTTTTTTTAGTAAGCGCACTTGTGCTTTCAGAGTGATTGAAAATATCTTTCTTTCACTAATCCACATGCAGTATTTATATATATTTTTCCTTCCTAAGAAGTAAGAAAACAGCTTTTTGCTATTGCTTCTCTTTAACACAGCTCAGTCCTTGATAAAGCTTTATAGTTGGCATGCCCTGTTTTTTCTTGTCTGTGGCTGCCAGCTGTCCAGTAACCATCTATCTTTCTTTGGTTCTCTACTCTCCTTTTTTTTTTTTTTGTAACGTGAAAATCTCTGAGAAAATACACTTGGCACTCTATTTTTCAAGAGCCTTACAAATGCTCATTTCCCTTGACCCAGAAATCTCACCATTCTAGAAACTAGCCTAAGGAAAGAATTAAAATTAGCCCGAGAAGATCATCTTAAAACTCTGTCCACAAAGATATCAGGCAGAGTGTTATGTACAATAGCAAAAACAGAGAAAGCAATTCCAGTTCAACGATAGAGGAATGATAAGTAAATTATGGTATGTCCATTTGATAGAAATATTACGCAGCCATTCAAATGATGGTGCAAATGTAAAAACAAGGAGAAAATGCTTTCAACAGACTGTTAAGTGAGGATACACACCTGCTTATACCATCTGTTTATAGCTTAAAAAAACCCACCACCAAAAAAAACCAAACCTACGAAATCTATATGCAGAAAAAGAAATCTGAAAAAATATTCCAAGGTGTTAAACTCAGGATGTCTTTTGGTGGTTAAACTTTGGTGCTTTCTATTTTTCTGTCTTTTCCAAATCTACAATGATGCATGTGTATAACTTCTGAAATGGAAAGATGGTAAATCCTTTGCACGGTAAGGGTGTGGACTTAGAGAAAAGCTGGACTTGAACCAGAGCCCTGTCACTTACAAGGTCTGTGGGTAAGTCCTCTCCATATCAGTTTCCTCAGATGGAAAACGAGGACACATCACACTGAGCGGAGAGGGTTGTTTGGCGGTTAAATTAATTTGCTAAAATTAATGGCACATATTACGGGTCTATAGTTATTGAAAATGACTGAATGAATTCTTTCTTCCTCAAAAGATACCTGGAGGAGGATGGGGGGCAACTACTGTCCTCACCCTCCAGATATGACCAGGTATTTATTCATCCATCCAGTGTACATTTATGAAGTATCTACCATGTGCAAGAAATTGCAGTAAGGAAGTGGTTTCTGTGTCATTAACATCAGCCTCACGTGACATAATAAGCTGAGGAGAGAGAACAGAAATTGGAGAAAAATTGAGTTATGCGCTTGAAAGAATAAAAGTGGAGTAAAATGAAAAAAATGATGCATCAGATTGTTAGATTGTTTATTCCATTTAACCCTCACAACAGCCCTTTGAAATTGAAATGCTTTTCATTCCATTTTGACAAACAAAGCCTGAGAGATTAAGGCCCTTGTTTAAGATGCCACAGACGGTAAGGGCAGAGCGGGGAGTCTGTCTCAGGCCAGTGGGTCACTAAAGCACACACCAAGTCATCTCCCGCCCTGCAACTGAAGGGCTCTCTGTCACCAGGTCCTTCCCCACCATGCAGGACCCTCGGGACATCTTTCGAATCAGAATTTCCTTTGGGGCCATCTGAACCCACTTCCTGCTGGTGCCTACGGTGGGAGCTGATGTCCTTCTCAGAAAGGTGATGTCTTTGTTGCTCAGAGGCAGTAAAGAACTCCTGGAGTTGGGGACTTATTAGCGGCCCAGGAGGGTTAGAAAGAATGACTGGACAAGAATGACACCCAGGTGGCACCTGGGGGCAGAATGGCTGCCTCTGATAATGTGCCCTTAGCGATTCTCAGCCGGCTTGCTGGTGCGAGACCCTGGACCCCCTGAGTGGCTTAATATTTATTCAGAAGGCATTTCGTAGGGCTTTGGGGGCACACAGCCTGATGCTGGGCTTGGGCTGGAGGATGAAGGGTGTCCTCATGGGTCACTTGAAGAGACCAGACATAAATATTGAAGATTTTAGGCTAAAGCTCGGTGCCACTGAACCAGGATCGGAAAAAGGGAAACTTGGCAGGGTTCTCTTTTTCTACCAAATCCAGCCCCCGCATATTATAGGTGAACAACTTACGATTCAGAGAAAGTGACTTTCCCGAGGTCACACAGCAATGTTAATCAGCTTTTAGTTCAGGATGAAGTAAATCAGGACAGGCTTTTGGAGGTGGTGAGCTGTCTGTTCATCCGGAAACCGTGACTTAGAGTGTCGATGCTCAATGATTCATTCAGCAAACATTTGCTGGGTGCTTCTTGGGCATCAGGGATGTAAAGATGAGGGATATGGAAGGTACCCTCAAGGCGTCCCCAGGATAGTGGGGGGAACAGGGATGCAAGGAGATGGGAGAGTACCGAGTGGTTAAGTGCTCCCTTGGCAACAGGTGGGAGCCCAGGGACTTGAGGAAGTAAACCTGGGGTTGTAAAATGATGGATGAGTCCCCAGGTGGACCCAGAGGAAGGGAATGACAGGGAGTAGAAACAGCATGGGCAAAAGCCCAGAATCTTCAGTGAGCAAACACATCTCTTTGGGGGACCGGCAAGCCATTTACGAGGCTAAAATATAGAGTTCTGGGGTGTAAATGATGGGGCAAGGACTAGAAGATGGGGCACCAGCTGTCAAGGAAGGATTAGGATCTAGGAGTCAAGAGAACTTGTGTGTGTGAATAGCTCTAATGCACAGCAGAGAGTGTCAAGAGCCACAGACAAAGCTGATTCAGAGGAAGAGACCTCACCAGCTGTGGGCATCGGAGGTGTTTTCCTGGAGGAGGTGGCATTTGAAGTGAGCAGGAAAAGAAGTGTTGGATTTGTACATGAAGAGCTAGAAGAGACGGAATTCTGAGAAGCAGACACAGAGCAGACAAAAGTTCAGAGTCAGGAACCTGCAGTGAGCGGTCTCGTTTGACTGAGCATCTCATGAAGTATGAACCGGGATGACAGGAGGCCTTGAACTTTGGCTCCATGAAACCATACTTTAATCTTTAGACAGCAGGGAGCCACGGAGGGTGCCTGAGTGAGGGTGGGGTGGGCTCATGGATGGCTGTGAAGTCTGATTTTTGGAATGCCTCCGTTGTCTCAGATATGCAGGCACTCCCACTAGGGTGGGGAGAGGCAGAAACACAGAGAAGTGTAAAAGAAGGGAAGTGAACCCTCAGAGTTCATGGTGAGCGAAGCAGAGGATGGCAGTGGGCCAGGGTAAGGCCAGTTACACCTTCAAAGCCAATTCCAGTCCAGGCTGTTGGGAATCACATTTTTTTTTTTCCTTGCACTGCATGGCATGTGGGATCTCAGTTCCCTGACCAGGGATCAAACCTGCGTCCCCTGCATTGGAAGTGTGGAGTCTTAACACCACTGGACGGCCCGAGAAGTCCTGGAAATCACATTTTAATGCTTCACGCAGAGGCTTTTTCTGAGAACCTGGCAACCTCTCCCAAAGCAAGGGGAGGATTAATTAGGTGCATTTGCAGCCTGGGGTGCCTGTGAAAGACCCTGCCTCTGACGCGTGGGGCCAGCTTGACCTTGAGACGTCAGGCAAAGACCCTTGCCTACTCAGACGACCTAGAGATCACAAGGGCAGAGTCAAGCCTGGTAAGACAGATCCCTCTGTGGGCAGCTGTGGCTTCTGGGCGATTGGACTGGGGGGAGGGGAGGGTGACCAAGAGGATGCAGGCCTATGGTGACCAACTATTCCAGTTTTAGCATCAAAAGTCCCACGTCCCCTGAGACCCCTCAGTTCTGGGCAAACCAGGATGGTTGGTAACCCTAGATGTAGCCCCTAAGAGGCTTCAGAAACTGATTGTAAATTTAAGCCATTGCAGCCCAGCCCCAAGTCCTAAGCTGTTGAATTTATTGACGTGAAGTTTTAATTATTTTCTCTTATTACCCTTTTTCTGACTGTAGAATCAATACTGATGTCACTTCTCTGTTTCCTAATATTGATAACCTGTGTTTTTTCTCTTTTTTCCCTGATAATTCTGGCTACAGGTTTATCGATTTTATTAATCTCCTCCAAAAAAAACCACAAAACCTTCTGGCTTCATTGTTTTTCTCTGTTTTTATGTTGCACTGATTTCTATTCTGATCTTAAGTATCTCCTTTGGTGTGCTTACTTTTGCTTTAATTTGCTCTTTCTTTTTCTAGTGTCTTAATGTGGAAGCTGAGGTCACTGATTCGAGACCTTTCATCTTTTTCTAATATGCGTGTTTACTTCTATAAATTGCCCTTTTTAGTACTGCTCTAGTGGCATCCACAAATGTTTGTATGATAGACTTTCATTTTTATTCAGTTCAAAATACGTTCTAATTTCCCTTTTGATTTCGTCTTCTGCTCATGGGTTATTTAGAACTGTGTTATTTAGCTCCTAAATATTTGGGAATTTGCCAGGTATCTTTCTGTTACTGATTTCTAATTTAATTCCATTATAATCAGAGAACATCCTTTATTTGACTTGAATCTTTTAAACTTTACTGAAATTTGTTTTATGGCCTGGAATATTGTCTGTCTTGGCAAATTTTCTGTGTGTACTTGAAAAGAATGTGTATTTTGCCACTGTTGCAGGGAGTGCTGTATAAATGTCCATGAGGTCAACTTGGTTGATAGTGCTGTTCAAATATACTACACACTTGCTGGTTTTCTGTCTACTTGTCCTATCAATTATTGAGAGAGGAGTTTTGAAATCCTCGATTATAATTGTGGATGTGTCCATTTTTCTTTGCAGCTCTGTTTTTGCTTTATGTATTTTTGAAGCTTTGTTATTAGGTGCATAAATGTTATGTCTTCTTGATGAATTGATCCTTTCATCATTAAGAAATGATCTTCTTTATCCCTGGTGATATCACTGGCTCTGAAATCTACTTTACCTGATATTAGTATAGCCATTCCAACTTTTGATCATGCAAGCATGGTATATATGTTTCCATCCCTTTAAAAAAAACAATTTGCATTTTAATGTTTAAAATACAGGTTTTTGCTTTTTTTGGTAACTAGAATATAGTTAGGAGTTGATGTTTTATTCAGTTTGACAATCTACCTTTTAACTGTGGTGCTTAAACCATTTTCTTTTCTCTTTTTAAAAGTTTAAAAAAAAATATTTATTTATTTATTTAGCTGTACCGGGTCTTAGCTGCAGCATGCGGGATCTTTAGTTGTGGCATGCGGGATCTCTAGTTGTGGCATGTGGGATCTAGTTCCCTGACCAGGGATCAAACCCGGGACCCCTGCATTGGGAGCAGGGAGTCTTAGCCACTGGACCACCAGGGAAGCCCTAAACCATTTTCATTTAATGTGATTATTGATGTGTTAGATTTGTCTGTTCTCTTGCTGTATGTGTTCTGTTTGTTCTCTGTTCCCCTTCCCCTCATCTCTGCCTTCTATTAGCCTAGATGAGTATTTTTGTGATTTTATTTATACCTTTTGTTGGATTATTAGCTATAACCTTGTTTTGACATTTTAGCGGTTGCTGTAGGGTTTATAGTGTACATCACTGTTTACCTTCCTGTGATATTGTAACACTTCATGTACTGCATAAAAATCTTTTAATAGTACTCTTCCATTTCCCTTCCCTTGGCTTTTATGCTATTGCTGCCATTCTTTTTACTTATACGTATGTTATAAACATCAAAATACATTGTTATTATTTAAGCAGTTATCTTTTAAACACATTGAAATAAGAAAATTTCTTATATATTTATCAATGTAGTTATCATTTCTGCTCTTTTCTGTCCATTCCTTTTATGTGAATCCATATTTTCATTTGGCATGATTTTCCTTTTGCCTAAAGAACTTTCTTTAATATCTCTTGTAATTCAGATCTGCTGGTGATGAACCTGCTGGATCTTCAGCTTTTATACGTCTGAAAAAGCCTTTATTTTTGGAAGATATTTTCACTGGGTATATGATTCTAGATTGACAGTATTTCTTCTTTCAGTGCTTGAAAGATATTGCTTCACCGTCCTCTTGCATTGATTTTGATGAGAAATATATGGTCATCCTTTGCTTTGTTTCTCTGTATGTTAATGAATTATGTTTCTCTGGATGCTTTAAAGATTTTTCTCTCATCACTGATTTTCAGCAATTTTGGTGTAGTTTTCTTCATGTTTCTTGAGATTGGGGTTCGTTGAGCTTTGAAAATCTGTGGATTTAGAGTTCTCATCAAATTTGGAAAGGATCTGGCCATCATCTCCCCAAATATTTTTTTCTGCCTACCCCCTTTCTTAAAAAACTCCAAATAAACATATGTTAGGCCACTTGACTTTGTCCCATGGCTCACTGATACTCTTTTTTTTTTTAACATCTTTATTGGAGTATAATTGGTTTACAATGGTTTGTTAGTTTCTGGTTTATAACAAAGTGAATCGACTATACATATACATATATCCCCATATCCCCTCCTTCTTGTGTCTCCCTCCCACCCTCCCTATCCCACCCGTCTAGGTGGTCACAAAGCACCGAGCTGATCTCCCTGTGCTATGCGGCTGCTTCCCACTAGCTATCTATTTTACATTTGGTAGTATATATAAGTCCATGCCACTCTCTCACTTTGTCACAGCTTACCCTTCCCCCTCCCCGTGTCCTCAAGTCCTTTCTCTACGTCTGCATCTTTATTCCTGTCCTGCCCCTACGTTCTTCAGAGCCATTTTTTTTCTTTCAGATTCCATATATATGTGTTTGCATACAGTATTTGTTTTTCTCTTTCTGACTTACTTCACTCTGTATGACAGTCTCTAAGTCCATCCACCTCACTACAAATAAATCAATTTTGTTTCTTTTTATGGCTGAGTAATATTCCACTGTATATACGTGCCACATCTTCTTTATCCATTCATCTGTTGATGGACACTTAGGTTGCTTCCTTGTCCTGGCTATTGTAAATAGAGCTTGTGGTACATGACTCTTTTTGAATAATGGTTTTCTCAGGGTATATGCCCAGTAGTGGGATTGCTGGGTCATATGATAGTTCTATTTTTAGTTTTTTAAGGAACCTCCATACTGTTCTCCATAGTGGCTGTACCAATTTACATCCCCACCGACAGTTCAAGAGGGTTCCCTTTTCTTTACACCCTCTCCAGCATTTATTATTTGTAGATTTTTTGACGATGGCTATTCTGACTGGTGTGAGGTGACACCTCATTGTGGTTTTGATTTGCATTTCTCTAATGATTAGTGATGTTGAGCATTCTTTCATGTGTTTGTTGGCAATCTGTATATCTTCTTTGGAGAAATGTCTATTTAGGTCTTCTGCCCATTTTGGGATTGGATTGTTTGTTTTTTTTGATATTGAGCTGCATGAGCTGCTTGTAAATTTTGGAGATTAGTCCTTTGTCAGTTGCTTCATTTGAAAATATTTTCTGTCGTTCTGAGAGTTGTCTTTTCATCTTGTTTATGGTTTCCTTTGCCATGCAAAAGCTTTTAAGTTTCATTAGGTCCCATTTGTTTTTGTTTTTATTTCCATTACTCTAGGAGCTGGGTCAAAAAGGATCTTGCTGTGATTTATGTCATAGAGTGTTCTGCCGATGTTTTCCTCTAAGAGTTTGATAGTGTCTGGCCTTACATTTAGGTCTTGAATCCATTTTGAGTTTATTTTTGTGTATGGTGTTAGGGAGTGTTCTAATTTCATTCTTTTACATGTAAACTGGACATGTGGCTGTCCAGTTTTCCCAGCAGCACTTATTGAAGAGGCTGTCTTTTCTCCATTGTATATTCTTGCCTCCTCTATAAAAAATAAGGTGACCATAAGTGCGTGGGTTTATCTCTGGGCTTTCTATCCTGTTCCATTGATCTATATTTCTGTATTTCTGCCAGTACCGTATTGTCTTGATTACTGTAGCTTTGTAGTACAGTGTGAAGTCCGGGAGCCTGATTCCTCCAGCTCTGTTTTTCTTTCTCAAGATTGCTTTGGCTATTTGGAGTCTTTTGTGTTTCCAAACAAATTGTGAAATTTTTTGTTCTAGTTCTGTGAAAAATGCCATTGGTAGTTTGATAGGGATTGCAATGAATCTGTAGATTGCTTTGGGTAGTATAGTCCTTTTCACAATGTTGACTCTTCCAATCCAAGAACATGGTATATCTCTCCATCTGTTTCTATCATCTTTAATTTCTTTCATCAGTGTCTTATAGTTTTCTGCATACAGGTCTTTTGTCTCCTTAGGTAGGTTTATTCCTAGGTATTTTTATTCTTTTTGTTGCAATGGTAAATGGGAGTGTTTCCTTAATTTCTCTTTCAGATTTTTCATCATTAGTGTATAGGAATGCAAGAGATTTCTGTGTGTTAATTTTGTATCCTGCTACTTTACCAAATTCATTGATTAGCTCTAGTAGCTTTCTGGTAGCATCTTTGGGATTCTCTATGTATAGTATCATGTCATCTGCAAACAGTGACAGCTTTACTTCTTCTTTTCCGATTTGGATTCCTTTTATTTCTTTTTCTTCTCTGATTGCTGCGGCTAAAACTTCCAAAACCATGTTGAATAATAGTGGCGAGAGTGGACAGCCTTGTCGTGTTCCTGATCTTAGAGGAAATGCTTTCAGTTTTTCACCATTGAGAATGATGTTGGCTGTGGGTTTGTCATATATGGCCTTTATTATGTTGAGGTAAGTTCCCTCTATGCCTACTTTCTGGAGGGTTTTTTATCATAAATGGGTGTTGAATTTTGTCAAAAGCTTTTTCTGCATCTATTGAGATGACCATATGGTTTTTCTCCTTCAATTTGTTAATATGGTGTATCACATTGATTGATTTGCGTATATTGAAGAATCCTTGCATCCCTGGGATAAACCCCACTCGATCATGGTGTATGATCCTTTTAATGTGTTGTTGGATTCTGTTTGCTAGTAGTTTGTTGAGGATTTTTGCGTCTGTGTTCATCAGTTGTATTGGCCTGTAGTTTTCTTTCTTTGTGACATCCTTGTCTGGTTTTGGAATCAGGGTGATGATGGCCTTGTAGAATGAGTTGGGGAGTGTTCCTCCCTCTGCTATATTTTGGAAGAGCTTGACAAGGATAGGTGTTAGCTCTTCTCTAAAGGTTTGATAGAATTCACCTGTGAAGCCATCTGGTCCTGGGCTTTTGTTTGTTGGAAGATTTTTAATCACAGTCTCAATTTCTCACTGATACTCTTAATTTCAAAAATTCTTTGTTTTCTCTGTATTTCATTACTATTTCTTTAACTAATCTTTTCCTCAAGTAATATAATATTACTGTTAATCCCCTCCAGCGTATCTTCCATCTCAGACGTTGTAGTCTTTATCTCTAGAAGCTCAATTTAGGTCTTTAAAAAATATGTTCCATGTCCACACGTTGAACATATGGGGTTTAGTTATAACTGTTTTAATGACCTTGTTGGCTATTTGTCCCATGTGTTAGTTCTGGGTTGGTTTCAATGGATTGATCATTCTCCTCATTATAGGTCATATTTTCTTGCCTCTTTTTTTTTTTTTTTTTTTTGCGGTATGCGGGCCTCTCACTGTTGTGGCCTCTCCCGTTGCGAGGCACAGGCTCCGGACGCGCAGGCTCAGCGGCCATGGCTCACGGGCCCAGCCGCTCCGCGGCACGTGGGATCCTCC
>NW_006779100.1:127999-137547 GCF_000442215.2 Lipotes vexillifer | reverse complement strand
GGATCCTCCCAGACCAGGGCACGAACCCGCGTCCCCTGCATCGGCAGGCGAACTCTCAACCACTGCGCCACCAGGGAAGCCCTCTTGCTTCTTTTTATGTCTGGTAATATTCGATTGGATGCCAGACATTGTGAATTTTACCGTGCTGGGTGTCAGGTATTTTTGTATTCCTATACATTTTCTTGAGATTTGTTCTGAGACACATTTAAGTCATTTGGAAATAGTTTGACCGTTTTGGGTTTTGCTTTAGGATTTGTTAGGTGGAAGGAGAGCAGCTTTTAGTCTAGGGCTAATCATTCCCCACTACTGGGGCAAGACCCTTGTGGATACATTTCCCCACATCCCAGGAATTGTGAGGGCTTCCAGGTTGGCTGGTAAGAATAGGCAGTATCCCCAGCTCTGTGTGAATGCCGGGCACTGCTCCTTCTAACCCTCTTGGGTCATTCTTTCCCTGGCCTTGGGTAGTTTTCTCACATGCATACCCGCATCGGGAGCCTGAATTCCAAAGGGGGGCCCTGCTATAGATCTTCAGTGTTCTTTCTCTGTGCCCTCCTCTCCTCTTTAATACTCTGTCTTGTGAACTCTAGCTGCCTTGGTCTTCCTGGACCCTCAGCAAAATGTCCTCAACTCAGGGCATCCCTGGGGCTCTGCCTGGGTCCCCATGCAGGCACTGTGTCCTGGAAACTCTCTAAGGATGCAAGCTAGGGCTGTCATAGTGCTCAGCATTTTTGTTTCCCATCTCTCTGGGATCACTGTTCTTTGTTGCCTAATATTCATAACACTTGAAATAGTTTTTTTTTGGGGGGGGGCAGTTGTTTTAGGTGAGAGGATAAACCCACTCTGTTACTATGTCTTGGTTAGATGCCAACATCAGAGTCTCTGCTGCCACCACCAGTCTAAGCCATGTCAACACCAGGCTCATTTTAATACCAGGACTTAAATGTTTTGCCCCAGTGAAGAGCGGATTTGAATCGGGTGTGCCCGACTCTGTGTCATCACCTCTCCATGCAGAAAAGAGTGATGGAGCTCCTTCACAACGGAAGTACTTGCATAGCTATTACCAGATCTGATTATCTCAAGAGCCAAGTGAGATCAATAGGCATTATTAGCCCATCTGACAGGTAGAGAGTCTGAGGCCCAACAAGTATAGTGACTTGCCCATGGCTGCCTAAAGAATGAATGGCAGAGTCAGAATTATAACCAGGGCCTCTGTCCTCCACTCTGGGGCTGTCTTTGCTGCTTCCTCTCTCCCTGCAAGGCAGCAGGCAGGGAGCTCAGCCTTCATTCTTGCTCTGCATCTGCATCTCCCCACTGGGAAGAAGATGAGTAATCCATTCTGCTGCTACAAAACACACGGGAAAGCAGCGCACAATGAATGTAGTCCCAGGCGGGCCCCTTGTGCTGCCTAAATGCATAGCATGGACAGTACAATCCTGTGTTTTCTGACCGTTGCCACGGTGTGTGGACAAAATGGGAGTGTGTTTCCTTGGAAAATTTCAACAGTGATTCATCCTCATTTCTACTAGGACCAATTGAAGAAATGGGTAATCCTGGGGGAATAGCCATAATATTAGCGACGCTTGCTACACATCAGGAAGTGGGTTGCTGTCATTAAGTGGCTTCTTAAAAGCTTGTAAAACAAAGCAACATCAATCACGTTTGAAGAGAAGCTGGCATCAGAAAGAGTTATGGAGCTCTGAAATGGATTCTTCTTAATCGAGGGTCTCAGTTCCTTAGTTACTGGGAATTCTGCCTACACGAGTGGTCAGAAGGCCTGGCTCCTTTGGTGGCCTGTGAGCTCAGAGCAGGGTGTGGGGGGAAGGAGCACAAGCTCTGGAATCTGAAAGGTCTGGGTTTGGCATCTTAGTAGTGACATGCACTCTCCACTACTCTTTCCACGATTAAGCCTCAGTTTCTCCATCTGTAAGATGGGCACAGGGAAGCCCGTTGCAAGGTGGTCGTAATGAGGCAGCCTGGATAAAGTACCTGGTGCACAGTGCTCACTCACCTCCACCATCACACCCGTGGTCCTGAGAGTCTAAGGACAAAAAATGATGGTGTCCACTAGGGCATCTCCACTCTATGAACTGTGATGGAATGCTACCACTGACGTTAAAGAGATCTCATGACAGGAGAAGATGCTCATGGGACGTGATGCTGAGGACAAAAGGAGAGAACAAAATCCAAGTCCAATGAACAAACTGGACTAGAGATGACTGTTGGAACTTGCCCAACCAAAGTCTTCCTGAGAGGGCCCAGCCACCATGGGCTTGGGGCAAGCGGAGGTTATGAGGAGGTAAAACCATGTGTAAATCTGTCAGTTGGGTTAGGAAGCCTGCCAGTAGGGAGAGAGAGAAGACTGAGAGATGTGAGGACGTCACATGTGGCCTCTGAAAGGAGGGAGAGAGGAAGAGTGACAGGGAGGGAGGGGGAGGGGGGAGGAGGATACAAAACAAGAGACACGCACAGATGGAGTAAGAGAGAGCGGGTCCTTTGCTCTGGGTTTCAGATGCCACAGGCTGTCTGTGCAGTCTTTTTTCTCTATATGCCCTTCTGCAGGCTTCAGGAACCATGGCCCTTTCTTTGCGTATCCTGAGCTGACCTTCCTTCCCCTACACCTGGGGCTTCTCATAACACCTGCTTAGGAGGAGGCCTTGTTCCCTGTCTGGCTTCCTCCAAGCATGTCCTGTTCTGGACAAAATAAAAGCAGAGCATGCCAGGGTAACTGAAGGTGGTATTTCTAAACTGTTCGAGTTCTAGGCTTTGGGGTCCAGCTGATCCCGATTCCAGGTTGTACCACTTCCTGGCTGTGTGTCCTCTGACAAGTTTCTTAACTTCTCTGTGCTCCAGTTCGATTTTCTGTAAAATGGCTTCCAATCATTTGTACCTCATTAGATTTGAGAAGCATGCCTGAGATAATGGGTAGGATGCATTTAGAAAGGTTCTGGACTCAGTTCTGATCCCTTGAAAGCGGTTCTGGACTCAGTGTTTTCCACAGAGTGATGCCTCCCGTGCTGCTGTATCTCCTCTGAGAGGCGGGGGGTGGGGGGGGGGCCCTGCCTGCGTCCTTCACTGAGGTTCTAAACGTGGCTAAGCTCAGCTACCTCTCCTGTATCTGCCATCACCAAGCACCAGAGTGTCCCCATCGTCCTTTACCCTTTGGGTCTGTGCCAGCAGTGGGTCTGGGGTTTAACTTCAAGAGCACCCTGACCACCCCCGATAGAGCACCGCCTGCCCTGGCTGGGTCTGTTCCTCCTGCTGGCTCCTTCCAGATCTTTTCTTGGTGGTTTGGGGGGCTGAGTTCAGTTCAATTCAATACACATTGACTGAGGCCTTATCGGGTGCTGAGCACTGGGGCAGGTGTGGGGACATGCACAGGAGTGTCTCAGTCCCAGAGACAGATGCGTGAAGGGAAAGACCTGGAAGTATGGTACCTGTTGCCTTTATGGTGGGGCAGGGAGATGATGCCACGCTCATAGCAGGGATGAAAACTGAGAGTGGGGACGTCCCTCGGATGCACTGTTGAGGCAGGGAAGAGGAGAGCATGATTTTAGGAGCTACGGAATTAACGAGGATAGCTGTCAGTCTACTCCAACCTAATCAACCCAATCCAATCTAATTCAATCTCATCCAGCCCATTGGACTAATTAAACCCATTCCCTGTGGATGGAGGGCCAGCATGGTGCCAGGCACTGTGCTCTTCAATCTTTGGGAACTGTGGAATCTGGCCCCAGGCCTGGGGGTAGGGTGGGGACGCTTTTTGTTTTAAACTTCAAAACCAGACAAAAATCTTTACAAATTTTCTTTCCTAGAAGGGAAACTTCAGAGCTGCAGGCCTTTCCCTATGGCCTCTGCGTGTGCCGGGAGCAGAAGCAGGGTCCGGTGGAGGCTGTCTGCTGGGGAAGGAATTGCAGGACCAGCCTGGAGAGGAGGCTGTCCCTGGAAGTAGCAGGGAGTAGCACCCCATCCCCGATATGTGAGCCAGTCTCTTAGATGCCGGGTCCAAACCAGAAAACATACTTGTAAATAGCTGCATTACGCACGTCTTTAAAAGTTGCACAATTAATACATGAATACACAAGTGCATTCTTGTTATAAATATTCCAGGGATCCAGAAACAGTGGAAAATCTTAAACACTCAGTTCTGTTCTTTTCCTCTGAGCACTGTCAGTATTTTTTAAATTCTCCAGAATTTAAAATTCTCCAGAATTCTTCTGTGTGCTACACGTGCATTTATAAATATATAGTTTAGTTTAGTGTGGTGGTATTTTGAATACAAATGAGACCACACTGTATGTGTTGTTCTTTTTTTTTTTCACTTATCAATATGTCTTGGAAAATATCCCCAAGGGACCTCCAGGTCTTTCTTACCCATTTTAACTGTTGCAGGGGGTTGGGGGAAACACATATGCGTTTGCCCTCCTTAATTTAATCATCATTTCATCGATGAACTAAATTGTTTCTAAATTTTTACTCTCACACAAATTGAGAGCTGCAGAAAAGACCTTCATCCGTGCTTCTTGGGGTACATGTGTAAGTATTTCTTTATGTCAGATTCCAAGAAGGAAAACTGCTCTCCTTTGAAGAGGAGGTGTGCTTTTTTATTTGAATGGATGCTGCTAAGTCCCCACCCACATCTCTAGCCTAAAAGGCCCTACCAGTTTACACTCCACTCAACAGCTGTCTTGTCTGCCCTCTCCAGAGATGGGTGTCATCTTTTCTGGGGCCCTGCTCCCCTTCTGCTTGTTCCTTTCACAGTCTCCTTGGCTCTCCTAGAGACCTTGGCCAAATGCTATCTTCCTGTCCTTTGTCACCTAATTGTGTCAAAGGACTGGGTGTGCTATCTTAAAACGTAAAACATGGGACTTCCCTGGCGGTACCCTGGTTAAGACTCCGTGCTTCCATTGCAGGGGGGATGGGTTCGACCCCTGGTCAGGGAACTAAGATCTCACATGCTGCATAGCACGGCCAAAAATAAATAAATAAATGAAAAGCAGATAAATCGAGGAGTGATGACTCTCATTTAGGAATGATTTTTTTGTTCCATGATAGGATGTGCTACAGGGTTTGAATCAATTCATTAACCAATATTGATTCACTCTGCAATTAATTAATTAATTGATTGATTGATTTACAGCGTTAGGGTCTGTGCTAGTTGCTCAGAGTCCTTGCCTTCAGACAGCATACTCTCATTGATGGAGAAGACATGCAAATAACTTGGGTTATTCAGGTAACTTTGTATTAATAGCCAGATGGCTGTTGTTAAAATGTTTTAAATGCCAAAAGGAGATAGATCTCAGTAGGTGAGAAACTGGAGATATTTTAGGGCTAGAGCTAACAGATTAGCACTAAGATTTACTTGCCCACAGCGAATGATTACAGGGGCTCTTCAGTCCATTTGTAACAACATAAACAAACGTTGGGATTTCTCCATCCCTGGAGGGCAACAGTTGTTTTCAGGAGGGAGGAGGAGGGGAGAAATAGGAAAGAGATGCCTTTTCCAGGTCCCCTTTCCCCTGCCCTTGCCAAGGGAATCTGACCATCAGCAGGACTGTTCACGTTCATTCATTCATACATTCATTCTGCTTGATATTCCTACAAGATTTGTTTGTGACTATCCAGCCTTCCCAGGTGGCCAGAAAAAGCTTACAGCCTGCATAAGGAGGTGTTCTCTACAGGTTTTTTTTTTTTTTTTTTGCCGAATATATAAAAACAACAGGCATCGGAAACCAAGGCCACCCTGTTCAGAGTTCAGATGGTGCTCATGAATCAAAAGAGAACGTGGTACTGTGTAGCATGACCCAACCAAAGAATGTTCTGATTTATTAACTTGTCTCCTGAGTAAGAAAAAGTAGGGGGCTACCCTGGTGGCGCAGTGGTTAAGAATCCGCCTGCCAATCCAGGGAACATGGGTTTGAGCCCTGGTCCGGGAAGATCCCACATGCCCGGAGCAACTAAGCCTGTGCACCACATCTACTAAGCCTGCACTGTAGAGTCTGCGAGCCACAACTATTGAAGCCCACGAGCCACAACTATTGAAGCCCGCAAGCCGCAACTACTGAAGCCTGTGCGCCCAGAGCCCGTGCTCCGCAGCAAGAGAAGCCACCGCAATGAGAAGCTCGCGCACCACAACGCCCGTAGGCAGCAACGAAGACCCAACACAGCCAAAAATAATAAATAAATAAATAAATAAAATAGATAAATTTATTTTAAAAAAAAGAAAGAAAAAGTAGGTGAGTCAACAGACAGTAGGTCTCCTTTCCTCTGCTGGGTCTGAGGAGGAAATAAGCCACTGAGAGATAAGCAACTGGCTTCTGATGTCAGAGCTAGTGCAGAGAGTATCCAGGAGAAACTAGCTCTGCCCTGATGGATGCGGGTGAGAGTGGGTACCACAAAGTTCTGGACTTTGGACCCGGACTGGAGCTGCCATGTCAGTTAGTACCATTTTTGGCTCATCCTTTTTTTTCTCCATGCGCTCAGTAAAAAGACTTTTTTTTTTTTTTTTCCAGTTCTTAGTGTTAAAGACTGTTGAATTCGGTTACATCATCTCTGAAGGCTAAGCATAGCTGAAATGGATTGTAAATAATTGAAGTTAGCCCTCCGAGATCATTCTACAACATTCCATCCAACCATCTTTCCATTTAAGAATTATAAGACCTAATATTTTCCCTTAAGAAGTTTACAGTATACTGGGGGCTTACTACACAGACACGTATAGCTCTTAATCTGTGATTGATTGTCTGCCTCTCCTGCTAGACTGTAAGCTCTGAGAAGAACCGGGTCAGTCCTGTCCATTACTGTATCCCTCATGCCCAACACAGTGCCTAGCACATAGTAGATGCTCAATAAATGAATGAGTCAGCGGGAAATGATCAAGGAATGGGGCTGGTAGGCGCGCAGCCTGTGCCGGGGGGCAGTGTGTGGATCAGCAGTGGGGCTGCTGGAGAGTAGAGGGGTTTAGTCACTGGAAAAAGTGATGGCCAGAGCCAGGATGTGGAATTTGGACTTTATTTTCTAGGTTGGGAAAGACATTAATGGGTCTTAAGCAAGAGAGTGAGATGATAAAGTAGGGTCTTTCTCTTTCATACATTCATTGAGTCATTCATTCCATTCAATATAGTTATCAAGTATCTTCTGCATGCAAGGCACTGTACAAAATGCTGAAATACAAAGAACAGAAATAAGATGGAGTCACATCCTCAGAGAGCTCACCATCTGGTAGGGAGAGAGATAGGCAAACAGATGACTATCATGTGTAAATTTTATGCCAGAGATTCACACAGAATACTCCAGGGTGGCCTTATGGATGAGGGAACATTAGAGCTGAATCTCGAAGGACTCATACAAATTAGGTGAAGAAAGGGTGGGAAGGGTGTTGCTGGCAGGGAGAGAGAGGAGAGAGCATGTGATGCTTGGGAATAACTGCACACAGTTTAGGAGAGCTGGTGCTTTGCGTGGGAGGCCGGGGGAGTAGAGGAAGATGCTGCTGAAAGGTAGGCAGCAGCCGGAACAGAAAGGGCTGTGAAGAGGGTCCTGGACTTTATCCTCGAAGAAATGAGGGAGGGAGATGCTCCGATTCGTGTTGATGCAGAGAATGGATTGGAGAGGGAAAAGGTGGGTGGCAGGGAGACCAGCCAGGCAGCTGCTGTTCTTATCCAGGAGAGAGATCACGAAGGACTGAATTAAAGTAGTGTCTGGGGTGGGCGATAGTGATAGCTAGTGTTTATCGAGCACTTGCTGGATGCCAGAACTGTTCTGCGCACACGCGTTAACTCACTTAGCCTTCTAGCCACCCTCTGGGATAGAAACCATCATTATTCCCATTTTACAGGAAATGAGGCACAGGGTCACCACCTAGGGCGTGCATATTTGTACTCAGGCCATCTACAGGGTTGGGGGACCGTGGCTGGGGGAGCAGTTTTGGGGTGGAGGTGTGGGGCAGGGGAACAGGATGAGTTCAGTTTAGACTTTTGATTTGAGAAGCCCACGGGACTCCGAGGGGAGGCATTCGGCAGTACCTGGAGTCCTGGGTTGGGGGTCGGGAAAGAGATCTGGGCTGGGGGTAGTGCTTTGAAAGTCATGGTAAAGGGTGAGCTCAATTAAGGAAATTGCAGAATGGGACAAGCGAAAACCAGCATCTTGGGACGCCCATCACCTATCTTGCCTCCTGGTGCCTCCCCGGCGCTTTCTGGAGCAGAACTGGATGCTACCATGTCTGTGCAGCTCCAGCTTTGACAGTTTGGAAGTTGCTGAAGGCGTGTGGAACAAATTCTCTCCCCTGCCTTGAAAGACACAACTGGGCAAGCCTCCATTTTTAACGGGGCCCATGACGCATATTAAGGACCATGGATCCAGCTGTCAGATTGACAAATGAGCCTTCTCTTTTGAAAGGCACTTAGGAAGTTGTATTTGGAAGCTTGAGAGGAGCTGTCAAAAGCATCTGGGGGCACCCCACCCACCATCTGGGCCTTTTTAATTTGGGGGTAGAGGCGGGGATACTGTTTGTCGTTGCGAGCCATGGTGGGATTCCCTCCAAATGCTGGAGATGCGGCCAACCTACACTGATGGTAAAGGCTTAGGCTTCTGTAGGAGCCTACAGTGACCTGCCAGTGACCTAACTGGGGCCGGCGGGACCCAAACATTTGTGTTTGCCTTGTGTATCTACACCCCCAAAGAGTCTAGCGAGCAGCTGCTTGATGCAGGGTGTGGTGTGACCGTGGGCATTCTCATGGTACTCTGGATACAGCCCGAGTGAGGAACCAACACACAGTCCAGGTTGCGGAATCGGAGCCCTTCTCATTTCCAGTGGCTCCAGACTGGTAGCAGAAGGGCCTCTTGGTGGGAACGGGGTATATCTGGGCAGTGATTAGCAGCTCTGGCTTCCCAAGGCATTTCTGAAACCCTCGAATATAAACGCAGGCCCATGTTTCCCCGAAAACTTTCTGAACAATGAGGCTGGTGGCCAACCGACTGCCCAGGGTCTGCAGATTCATTCTCAGTCCCACCAAGAAGTATGCGCAGGGCGGTTGAATAAAGATTTGATGGATACATTGGATAAACGTTTAGAAATCAAGACTCACCGCCAGGCTCTTTGAGGACGAGGTGGGAGATGATGAAAATTTCCTTAAATCAAATCGTGACAGGAAGTCCCATCAGGATTAGCAATCGCCTTCAGTTAGGGGCAAGAGTCTGGCGACATCAACATAGAAGACGTTGTGCTCTTACTACATGAATGCCCCAGATTTTCTCTTTCACATATATTCGCTCACTCATTTGATTCTCCCCACGGTCCAGAGTTCGGTGAGGACCTTCCCATCTGTTCCATCCACTCTCGTGCACACAGATGGCTTCCAGATCTCTGTCTCCAGCCCTGACCTCTTTCATGAGCTTTTGCTTTGATTAGGATCTCTAAGTGTGCAGCCAGAAATGATGCAGATACCATCACCCATCACAGGCTGGCTCCACAGCCTCAGGGAGAAGCAGGGCCCCCAGGGCAGATTGTAAAGGGAGTTTTGGCAGGCGGGGGCGGCGGGGGGGGGGGGGGGGGC
>NW_006779100.1:103391-127926 GCF_000442215.2 Lipotes vexillifer | reverse complement strand
GGGGGGGGGGGGGGGGGGGGGCGGAGGCAGGGAGAGCACTGGAGCGCAGCATCTGAGCGCTCTTTGGGCCCAGAGTGCAGATCTGTGTGTTAGTGTATAATTCATTCTTTCAATCCTGCACATTTACTGAGCTCATATCTAAGCAAGGCACGGGGGACAGAGAATCCGAGAGACACCAGCCTTGCTCTCAGGGAGCTCCCAGCCTAAGTGAGCCAAGGGCTGATGGAGGCTAAGGAAGACAGTTCTTAAGAGGCAGGCGAAGGGGCAGGGATGCACAAGGGGAGGTAAATTCTGCAAGGAGAGTTTTATATCTCTTAGGAGTGGGATAAAATTGCTGAGAAACCTGCTTGATTCTGTGAGCGCTCCAAGGCGGGACCAGGTCTCCCTCATCTCCATCTTCCCAGCAAAGTAGGTGCTCAGTGAATATTTGCTGAAGGAATAAATGAATGTATAAGGTGTTATATGGAGCGACTAGCTGCTCCTTGGGGGGTGGCAGGACAGGACGGGGAAGGTCTTCTTAGGGACTGTGCTCTTTGAGCAGTAGCTAGAAATAGGACTAGGCCTTTGCCAGGTAGGTTAAGACCAGGAAGGGATGCTGGGCAGAAGGAACAGTGGGGATAATGCACAGAGGCAGGCATCAGAGAGCATGGTGTATTTGGTGGATGGTTCTCTGACACTGGGATGCAGGGGACAGGTTGGTCAATCATGGGCAGTTGATGAGGCTGGAGAGGTGGGCAGGGGCCAGGCTGAACAGGACCTCGGACGCCATTCTAAGGGGTTGGGCTTTTGCAAATTACAGGAAGCCCAGGAATTTAAGGGTTTTAAGTAGGGCAGCCATGTGTGTGGCCTGGGGAAGGGGCACGACCAAGGAGCACGGCCAGAGCCTCTCTTCTAAAGTTTTAGGGTGGCTACATACCCCAACCCCTGCTTCTCACTAGTAGGAACCCAGGTTCTGCCTCTCAGACCAGGGAAGGGGGGTTTATCTCACATGTCCTTGCCACCATGGACCTTAATAGCACCCCACGCCAGCTGGCATGAAGGAGGGAGTCTGCAGGTGGCAGAGCAGGTGCAAAACTGCTATCGCCCAAACTTCCAGGTGGTCCCTGGGTGCTTGAGTGAGCCCCAGGCTGCTAACGCTGGAGGCCCTTCGAGGTCATCTAACCCAGCCCTTCCATTCTATGGATGGGAACCCTGAGGCCAGGGATGGAGGCAACCTGTCCAAGTTCTCATGGCGCAGTCAGGACTAGAATCTAGGCCTGTGGGCTCCCTGTCTGGTTTCCTCTCCCCAGATAGATCTGTGCTCAAAGCTGAGTCCTGCAGTTCCCTTATTAGCTCGGCGACCTGAAGCAAGTGACTTGGCTGTGCAGTTTTGTCATCTGGAACATGGCATAACAATATCTCCCTTTTGGGGTTGTTGTGGGGAATAAATGAAATAATGCAGGTCAAGTGTCTCTGCAGCTTAATGCCTGGCGGGGAGTGTGCACTCAGGTAGAAGGAACTGTTCTCTCCTTCCGTGTTCTGTTTCTGCTCTCAGCGTGTTATCCCACTGCCTGTCTCTGGTGGTGGGGGTCTTGGGATGGTGCAGGGGCTCCTAGAGCAGCTGAGCCAGGGGGGCACTTCTCAGATTGTCCAAGAAAGGCAGGGGCATACCTTGGCTTATTTGGGTTTAGGGCAAATACAGATGTAAAAAAGCAATCTTTGGTCTGGGTTACAGCCCAATGGTGTGTTCTTTTGGATGACAAAGTAAAGTGAAAAATATTGAGAGAAGTGCGTGTGTAATTTTGCACGGGTGGGATGACTTTACCAGGCAAAAGGACTTTCCCTTTACCAGGCAAAAGGACTTTCCCGTTTACAAAGGGATTCATGGCAGGAGTCCTGTAAGTTACCAGTTCCGCTCAGGGCTTTCACTCAGGAGTCAATTTCCCTAGCATGATTCACACCAAGTTTCTAGGAAAGGGCCTTCTGCCACCCAAATAGTCTTGTCATCTCTGGCCTTCTTTCAAGATTCCCTTGAGCTTTGAGCTGAAGCAGCAGAATCTTGGAATGGGAACAGTGTAGCCGCTATAGGTTGTAAGACCACTGTGATTTTATGTGCCATCGAGAAAGAAAAAACATCGCCAGTTGTAACGGACGTGCAACAAGCCCCAATTTCAGAAATGTTAAAATGTGAAAAAAATATGCATCTTAGAATCAATGTTTGAGAACCAGGGTCAGCTGGATAGGTTAGTACTAATGGCAGAGTTGAGAATATACCAATGGGGCCAATCCCCATATCATACTTGGCTTAAGATTATTTAACGGTTATTTTTCCTATGTGAAAGAAACCACTAATACGTAGGTTCTCTGAGAACAGACACTGGGTCTGTTTCGTTCACCACCGTATCCCTCTCGCGTCACCCATAGTAGGTGTTCAACAAATATTTGCTCAACAAGTAAATAAAACAAAGCCGCATTGTAAGACATGTGGCAAACCCAGACAAGAAAACAAATCATTCAGAATTCCCCCACTGTGGGTATTTTGCCTTATTTCCTTCCAGTCTTATTTCCTATGAATATACTCTTTTATATACGTGTAAACATAATGTAATATTAGATTTAGCTCCAGGATGTGTCTTTGTATTTCTCTATTAATATGAATGAAATGATGAAATGAGATGGTGTGGAAATGCTTTGAAGACTGTAAAATGTTTAACCAAATATCTTATTATTACTTATAATAACCATAGCAATGCTAATATGAATGAGGCTGATTTTCTGAAAATACACTTCAAAGCCAACAATCAATTTGTCCTCTGAAGCTGGGAATATGTTCTGTCCCTGACCGCCACGGGGAGTCCCTCTGTTTCATGCTGGGAAGAGAAAGAGACTTAAGGGTTCTGAGAAGTTATCAGCTCCAGATTCCCACCAGGCCCAGAAATTTCTCTGGTGTCAGTAAGGGGGGGTCAGTGTGGAGTGGGGAGGACAGAGCACATCTCTCAAGCCAATGACACAGCAGCCTACAGAGAGCTTCCTTCTTTCCAACCTTCGCTAGCGGTGAGATGGAGTTACTCTGTGGGTTTCAAGGAAGGCTGTTCACTTCCTCTGCATGGTAATAGCAATGTGGACACCAGAGAGGTGTCAGCACAGGTAAGCCATGCAGGATCAGAATGGTGGCTACTTTCAACAAAACACAAAATCAGATTCGCATTGGAAAACTAGCCCCCAATTCACCATTAGATAGTCAAAGAATTCATGGACACACTTATTGTTCTAACCCATGCCTGGTTCTTCGAAGGGAGGTAGATTGACTCACATCACACACAAAAGGCAGGACTAGCCAGGCTCCTCTGTGCCCTCTTCCCCATGAGGCCTCAACCTTGGCCTACAAAGACTTGGAAAAACACTCACATAGTTTCCTTCTTTCTTTCCTTTTCTTCCTTCCTTCCTTCCTTCCTTCCTTCCTTCCTTCTTTCTTTCTTGTCATTAGCACTTCATTTTCATTGAAATGGATAGTTTAGATGAAGAACAGAACTAGAATAGTGTTAACAATCGACTTCTGAAAAATCACATTTGTATAAAGGAAATAAAAGAGGCCAGCAGAAATCCAAAAAAGGTGCAGCTCGTATTACTGCACTTGGATGAATTATGCTGTTCAGGGTAGCGTAATACTACTTAGGCCACACAAGCCCAGGAGCAGGAGACAAACAGAGGGCAGAACTCCAGGTAGTATTTATTCTGGATTCTCCAGTGAGCTCAAGAATATTTAGCATTTTTGAAACATTCAGCTAAAGCTCTTTACGAAAATGACCGTGTCTTCAACACGTTTTTACGCTAACGTAGTTTCTCACAGCTCAACGGCAAATCCCTGGGATGACCCTAGCCCCCTTAAAGTCCCCGCCTAATAACTCAAGACTGCCCAAAGAATTTACTCTTTGTTTGTTCCTGCCAAGACCAAAAGGTAAGGGCCCCTGTCTCCCTGTCTCTGCAGGAGGAGAGAAGCCTAACTGTGATGGGGTCCTATTAGCAAACTTGGATGGGTTCCACATGCACTGACCCCCACCCCCTAACTTCCAGCTTTGTGTAATGCTTCATCTCCCTGACTCTGCTCAGGCACCCTCTATCCCCCCAACCCTCCCCCTCATTTTCTCTTTAAAACGCCAAGTGTCTTCGGCACAAATCGAAGTTGAGTTCAGTTCAGGCTGAATCCTCTTCCCTAGTGCAATCGTCTATTACTGATTAAATCTGTCCTCGCTGCTTTGTTTATCTGACAGCACTCGAAGGAAGGCTTGTTGCTACACGCAGGCTAACAGCTTGGGCTCCGGGCTCTCCGCACACCTTGACCTGCTAGTCTGCGTTCACGCTTCCCGATTCAAATCCTCAGCCTTGAACTTGGCTCTGTGCTGTCTGCTCCATGCCCTCCCTCTTTGTCCTCTAGGATGAAGTTTTCTGGTCGCTCCACCAGGCTCCCACCTTGCACACTCGTGAATACTCCCCTTCTGCCTACACTGCCTGCCTCTATCTCTGAGCCGCTTAGTTGCCGGGCCAATCTCCCAGCCTTCTCTGTCCCAGTCTCAGAGCCCCCATCCCACCTGCTACATGTTGCAGTGGAGGCTGATCTTGATATTTAGCAACTGCCCAGGCATTAAGTACAGGGAATAGTTCGTGAGGCCTGCTCCATCAATGTTTTCCCAGAGATTCAAAACTACAGCTCGCTTAGAGAGTTAAAACCGGTTTCCGATACAGAAGATCGCTTTATAAAATGGCTAAGGAATCAGTGATCAGTACTGGATGAGAGATGAGTTGGGCCAAATTGTAAAAACAAGCGGAGCTCCTAAGTTACGTGTGTATCTCTTTGCTGACTGCTGCTCCCGTTCTCCGGGGTCTCCTTTCCTCACACCCTAGAGCTGGGCTCCCTGTCACTCATTCACCTCATTCTTTGCTCCAGGCCTCCCAGGGCACGTTGTCTTGGGTGACCTGGTTTAGGACTCCCTCAGAGTCATAGGCTCTCCAGCTTTTATTCTAGGCAAACCAGGAGATCAGAGAAAAAAAAGCATCCCCATGTCTCTCTGCAGTCCTCTTTGGAGGCTTCCTCCCCACTGAGAATTTACAAAGGTCTCCCTTCTGAGATGTGTAAGCCATGTCACATCTGTGCCAATCCTCACTCCACGGACGCACAGAGTTGCTGTAGGAGTCCTGGCTGGCTGGGAGGGTCCCTCCCCTGGTGCTCAATCAGAAAGCAGACAGGAACCCACGAAGAGGCTTCCCTCCACTTAAGCTCTGTTACAAGAGAGCGATGCTCTATCCCTGTTCCTTTTTGCAGGCCACTTGGCTTTGTAGTAACACAGTGATGAAACACACCAAACCCTGATGAGCAATTTCCCTCAGCATCCACTGGACTCCCACCCCATCCCCACAAAGATTTTTTTCCCAGAATGTTTTGGGAAAAAAACCCCCAACCAGTTGAGTGAAAAAGCAAATAAGCTGGTTTTCCCTCATGCCCAATTGCAGAAACCAACAGGCGGTACAGGAGAATTGGATTACAGAGGTTAGCCTGATACATTTCTCCAATTTCAGGGTGAGTCTCTTTACTGAGCCCAGCCCTGCTCCAGACTCCTGGGTGGAGGCAGAGCCTTCCAGGAGTGGGAATCCCATTTCTCCTCCTCATGTGGCGGGTGGCCGGGAAAGACCAAGGACCGCTGATCCAGAGAGCCCTGGGGACTTACCCTCTGCTCCTGTGTGGCCACGAAAGTCTGGAACCCTGGTGCCACCCCAAAGCCTAGCTCTTGGATGAAAGGCGGCTCAGACTGACTGTGGATCTGAACCTTCACGCCTGCTTCAAACGTCGTTTCCTCTGAAAGAACAAAGATGGACAGAGCCATGGGTCAATGATAACAGATGCTCATGGAGTCCTGGGACTGAAAAGCTCAAAAGGATGCTGGAAAGGCCCCATGGTAGGCAGAATCATGGCCCCCCAGAGATGTGCACATCCTCGTCCCTGGAAACTGTGGCTGTGTTACCTTACATTGGTGAAAGGGATGCTGCAGATGTAACTAAGGATTTTGAGGTGGGGAGATTGTCCTTGGTCATCCAGGTGGCCCAATGTGATCACAAGGGTCCTTACAAGAGGGAAGCGGCAGGATCAGAGTCAGAGAGATGTGGAAAAATCTATGCTGCTGGCTTTGAAGATGGAGGAAAGAAGGATCCATAAGCCCAGGGATGCAGGCAGCTTCCAGAAGCTGGAAAAGGCAAGGGAATGGATTTCCCCTAGAGCCTCTAGAAAGAACGCAGCCCTGCTGACACCTTAAAATACATTTTTGACTTCTGGCTTCCAAAGCTGTAAGGTAATAAATTCGTGTCGTTTGATGCCTCTAAGGTTGTGGCAATCTGTTAGAGTAGCGATCAGAAACGAATTCAGGTCAGCTAGGCCAACCAACTTTTTGCTTCAATCTGCAAAACTACAGAATGGGATTATGAAGTGAGTTAAGCACCTATTCTCCTTATTTACTAACTTCTCTACTGGGCCATGAGCTGAGGCGAGGAGATCAGGAGAAGGAAAACACGATGATACAGCAGTTGAAATAAAAATACGGGGCCACGGGGCTTCCCTGGTGGCGCAGAGGTTGAGAGTCCTCCTGCCGACGCGGGGGACACGGGTTTGTGCCCCGGCCCGGGAAGATCCCACAGGCCGCGGAGCGGCTGGGCCCGTGAGCCATGGCCGCTGAGACTGCGCGTCCGGAGCCTGTGCTCCGCAACGGGAGAGGCCACAGCAGTGAGAGGCCCGCGTATCGCAAGGAAAAAAAAAAAAATACGGGGCTTTCCTGTAAGCCCCTCGGAGCTGCAGGAGATGGGCAACTAGAAGAGAAGCTTCTCCCCTTTTGTTCTTTGGCAGGAGAAAGGGCCCTCGGCAGTGAGGGGGCGAGGGACAGCAGAAAGGGATGGGATGGCAGAGCCTGGCTCATCCTATATGTTGGTGCTCATAATTGGCGAGAAGTGCACCTATGGGATCTATCAGCCTTTCCTGGGTCTCCTTCTCTTATTCTTTGCAAACAGCCTGAAGCACGAGTTGTCCAAAATGCAAATCTGAGTCACTTATAAGGAGCCCAATCTCCTTCACCTGCCCCTGTTCCAGCTTTGCTCTGGGCAGCCCCCTGCTTCGTGGCACTATGTGTTCCAACCCACCGGGGCCGCCAGATTGGTTGTTACTGATCCCTGCTCTACATGGATGCACATGCATCTCCTTCTGCCTGGAATGTCTTTATTTACTTATTTTTGTGGTACGCGGGCCTCTCACTATCGCAGCCTCTCCTGTTGCAGAGCACAGGCTCCAGACGCGCAGGCTCAGCAGCCATGGCTCACGGGCCCAGCCGCTCCGCGGCACGTGGGATCCTCCCGGACCGGGGCACGAACCCGCGTCCCCCGCACCGGCAGGCGGACTCTCAACCACCACTGAGCCACCAGGGAAGCCCCTGTAATGTCTTTTGCTTGGTCCACCTGACCATCTCCCTTCTCATCACTGAAGATTCAGCCCCCAGCCCCAGCCAGAGCCACTCCTTCTCCTGCCTGGTTGTGTCCTTCACATACGCCTGGTAAAGCCTCTGCCACACCACGTCATAATCCTTTATCTCACTGTCTTTTCCACAAGGCTGAGCATCGTTGAGGCCAAGTTCAGGGCTTTCTCTCTGGATCTCAAAGGCCCTGCACACGGCTGGGCATCTTGCAGGCACCCAGGGAACGCCTGTTGCATGAACGAGTGAGAGATTCGTGACTCCGACCTTTACTCACTTATTCATGGGCAAGGCCAACCTAGAATCCATATCAAGGAGTATTCTGAAACTAGAGAATAGGGAAAGGATGGGTAAATGCAGAAATCAGGGAAGATAAGAGGGGATGGAGGTCAGAGGTCAAGGAGGGGGAGCGTGTCAGCCCCAGGGCCATAGCGTAGGGAGAGTCTGGGGACACGTTCTAAAGCTGGCACAGAAGAGAAAGGCGAGGAGGAGGGAAGGGCCGGAGCCAGGCACGTGAATGCGCAGGACCCAGGTCAGCCTTGGGGCCCGTGACCGAGGCAGGGGGAGGCATCCAGAGCTGGGTGAGAATTCCAAGGTCGGAGGCACAGGCCAAGGTTGAGTTGGCAGACAGGGACCAGAGGAAGAATAGGCAGCGCTCTCACAATCTAGACGAGGAATCCAGTGGCTGACGTGAGGTTCAGGCAAAAGAGAGCCTCAGCCAGGAATCCTTTCATACACATCTTCGTGGGGTGGTAGAGAATCCCATGAAACCCACGAACACCTCCCCCTTTCCTCCAGCGGAGTCAAGTCTTCCGCCATCTCTTTACCCAGGTGGCTCCATGCAAACTCTTGCCCCTACGTCCCTGCGTGCCTGTGGATTTGTGTCCATCTCCCCCATGGATGGCGGATGACTCAAGAGAGGAGGGTGCTTCTTGCTCAGTCCGGTGCCCATTGCCCAGCCTGGGGCTTGGCCCACAGGTGCATCAGGGAGGGGGCCGAGGGGGAGGGAGGATGGGGGAGATGAGGAAGGCTGAGCGGCCAGCTTCCAGTGGCTGGTGTGCTCCAAGGTCCGCCCAAGAGAGGGGTTGAGGAGCGGCCAAGGAGCCCAAAGAACAGGCTTTGGCGGGGGAGAAGTGAACACACAGTGATACTGGGATTCAGGGATGCCCATGCTTGGGTGAGTGAAAAGCACATTCAGTGAGCTGTTGGGGGTGGGAGAGGAGAGATGCCAAAACGTGTTTTCCAGAGCTAGTGAAGCTGTGTGCCTGCGATATAAGGGAGCTTAAGCAACCTCAGAGCCAGTAGGACAGGTACCTGTGGTTACAGGGAGAAATGAGAAACGAGGCCTTGGTGTCAGAAGTGCTGTGAGTAATGGGCAAAGAGGACAGCCAGGCATGCCTGTGTTAGTGAGAGCCGCCCAAGGCTACTCAGACTGGCTTGGGGTTCAGATGGGGAGTTTATTCAAGAAGCAGCAGGGGCTAGAGCAGAGTAAATTCCTAAAGTATTCTCATATCATCACAAACATGGATGGGGATGCAAGCTGATGGGCAGAGTCAGAAGAGATACGAATAAGGTTTCTGCCCTCTTCAGGATAATGCTGTCTAGAGGAACCTTCTACCAAGATGGAATGTTCTATAATCCTTGCTATCCAACCTGGTACTGTTAGCCACATGAAATGTGACTCATGCAAGTGAGGAACTGAATTTATAATTTAATTAATTAATGCCCCCCCCAACTTTACTGATGCATAATTGACAAATAAAATTGTATGGTATTTAAAGTGCACAGTGGGATGATTTGATGTAGGTATACATTTTGAAAGGATTCCCCCTATCAGGTTAATTAACATATCCATCACTTCACATATTACCTTTCTGGCCTGCTTTGTTTATCTATTTTTTATCCAATTGAATTTTTTTTTTTTTTTTCGGTACGCGGGCCTCTCACTGTTGTGGCCTCTCCCGTTGCGGAGCACAGGCTCCGGACGCGCAGGCTCAGCGGCCATGGCTCACGGGCCCAGCCGCTCCACGGCATGTGGGATCTTCCCGGACCGGGGCACGAACCCGTGTCCCCTGCATCGGCAGGCAGACTCTCAACCGCTGCGCCACCAGGGAAGCCCCCAATTGAATTTTAATTAATTAAACTTAAAATTAAGTAGCCACATGTGGCTGGTGGCCACCTTACTGGGCAGTGCAGTTGTAGAATGTCACCTGTGAGCAGATCCCAGCCCTCTCGGAGCAGTAGGGGTGACAAGGGCTTCAGCACCCCGCTTTCCTATGCAGGTGCCCCTGTGGGGTCTCTTGTCCAGAAGCAGGAGATCTGGGTGGGGTTCTGAGCAGCACAACTGTGCCTATTTGTAGTCAGCCCATGATTATAGTCCCAGATCCTCCCGGTCCTGCTTCTCCCAAAGTACCACTTAGTCTCTCATCTCCAGGTAGTTCCTCTTCCTTCACAGAACTGTCCTCAGCTCCCCTCTATGGAGTAATTCTCCAGTTTGATAGTGAATAACAGCCTCCCTCCAGTCCCTGCCCTGTACCCACCCTCGGCTCCTGCCTTTCCTGGACATGGCACACTATCAGTGCAAATATGAAGACACACTTTAAGAAATGAAGTGATCAAGCATAGGCCGTTAGAGCCAAAGTCTCCGCCCATTTACCTCCAACGGTCTCAGACTAGAATGCACGTTGAAATCACATACGGAGCTCTGCGTGGCCATCCCCGGGATCCACTCCCTAGAAATTCTGATTCTGTCCCTCTGGGGTGAAGCCCAGGAAACTTGCATGCCCAGGGATTCTGATACAAATTATGTGAGGCCAAACACATTTGGGCAGCAGCGATCTAGTCCAGAGAGGGGAATTGACTTGCCCAAGGTCACACAGCAAGTCAAGAGCAGGGGCCAAGAGCCAGGTCTTCTGACTTGCAATTTGTCACTCTTCCTCCCCCACTAGGGGTGTGGTTTATTTCACGTGAGCGGATGTCCTGGTTCATAGCCCTGGGGTTCTGAGTGGATGCTGGAGAAAGGGAATATCTCTTTCATTGTCATATCCCCTAAAGTCCCTAGCATGGTGCCTGGAACAGAGCAGAGCTCAATAACTACTCGTTGAATGAAACAAATTGAGTGAGGGAGTGTCCTCTGCTGAGCTGACTGTTCCCCGCCCTTTCACCAGCTGTGAGTCTGCCAGGGTCTGGCTGGACCCTAGGAAACACCAGCACTGCATGTCACCCAGTGACGGGCTTGCTCCCATGTTGCACAAGGCAGAAGGTCTCATTCACCGACATGCAGCTGGGCTGCACAGAAAACAACAGCGACAGCAAGAACAATAACAATAACAAGAACTCGGACCACCCACACAATGTTTGGGTTCAAACTGGAAATGTGGGGCACCTCGTTAAAAATTTATTGAGAAACTCAAGACAGCAGTGGTAAAGCATCAAACCAAGAGTGTGACCCTCCTGAGCCTGTGTGACTGCAGCGGTCACACAACCAGGAAGCCAGCCCTGATGATAACCCCCGTTGGTGCTGGACAGAAATGTTCACATCTTCCTATTCCTCTCACCACCAAAAGATTCAACACTGAGTTGCTTCAAAGAGTGCAGGCCCCCAGTGCAGTGAAGGATTTGTTTACATATCATGAACACCAGGATCCAAAGCCCCAGAGAGAGAGAGCACAGAGAAAGGGGAAGTTACTACACACACACAGCGTTAGGAGCCCTTGTTAATTGGGACCAAGCTGAAACCCTGACGGTGTAACATGAAAGATGATGTTGAATCAGGAGGAGGGTGGTAAAGAGACTTCAACCCGCAGAAGCCAGAGTCTCCTTTTTAGGAGCAGGGCCACGGCCGGCACCAGGTGAAGTCTACCTGTGGAGAATTTTCTGTGTCTGCAGAAAGGATTGGGAAGCTCTGCTGGGCGGGGGGGTCGGGGTCGGGGGGAGCCACGGGCAGAATGCATAATGGGGCAGGGAAAGTACATCACAATAAAAGCTTACATTTTTAATGCAAGCTACAAATTACAGGAAGCACGCAGAGGCAATAAACACTGAAGATGACGCAAAGAAGAGACTCTGAAAACCTGGAGGAATTTTCTAGGCTAAGGCAGGGATGTGCTGGTACAAAGCAATCTTGGGTTGGAGGAAACTGTCTTTGTAACAGTGGCTGGGATAGCTAGCTTGAGAGGAGAGGGTGGGAGGGAGGCCAGCCATATGGTGAGATGCGTCTCAGTGCAGGATGGCTCTGTTTGTCCCCTACCCATCCTCCCCACCCTTCTCTCTGCCCTGGGGGCTGCTGCACTTGTATAAAGTGTACTGTTGGGCTCCCTTGCCCTCTAGCTGCTGGTTGGCTTCAGCCAATGGTGGGTCCAGGTAGGAAACTGGGGGAGAGGGGCGACTCAGGCTGGGATCCTCAGTCTCTCAATTCTATTTGCTGGGTCCCTGTGCGTTAGCTTCGTGCCACCTTGGAAGGGCACAACTCTGGCTCGGGACCTGGAGGGAGCGCTCCATTCTGATATGGGCTCTTTCTCCCTTTCCCAGGCATGGCAATGGCTCTCTCTGCTACCAGGCTCAGGATACTGCCCCATCAGTACTGCCTTCCCTAAGCCTTGCCCGCACCACCTTTGTGACTAGCCCTTCATTAATCGTTCCCTGTATTACCCCGTCTGCGGGTGCTGTTGATTTCTTGCTTGGATCCTGATGGCAGAGTCCCCAGAGGGCATCTACTACCTTACATCTGAGAGGCAGTAGGAGGCCTCTCTGCCTCACCATCCATGGAAGGGCAGCTGTTGGTTGGAGACTCTTGGGAATGGAGACCTCACTACCTGCAAGGGTAGCCCTTGGTTTCCAGAGTTCATCCTTGCACTGAGTTGACAACTGCCTGCTTTTAGATTTTACTTGTTTCTAGCTCTTCCCCTTCTTCCAGGATCTGAAGATATGACCACCGGAGCCTTCTTGTTTTCATGCTAACCTTCCCCAGCAAAGCTGACCCCGGTGCATCTTCATCTCTGAAGGCCTCAGTAGCTGAGGTGCACTCAGGGATGTACATGGCCTGCCCAGGCTTCTGTGGGGAGGGGCCCGGGACCCTCTGCCCCCCTCCCCCCAGGAGAGGCCAATTGCCCTGCATGGCTTATGGAGCTCTGGGGGCTCCCACCTCCCACACTGGGGCCAGGGTGAGCGGGGCTTATGCCCAGAGACGGAGCACCCCTTTCTCAAAGGAGCGAACCAGGCATTCTGAGTCAGTGGACGTGTCGGCCCCTTGTACTCGGGGAGTCAGAACCAGAGAGCGCCTAGGACAGGTGGTTAGACGCTTGGGGCTCTGGGGTCAGGCAGGGTGAGGTCACTTCCAGCTCTGTGACCTTTGGCAAGTTATTTCATCTCTTGGAGCCTCATTTTTATGCAAAATATGCAGAATGGGTTTGAACATGCTAATGGATGAAGCCTGCGTTCTCTCATCTCAGAGATCAAGGGAAAGCTCGCTGAATGTCTGACAGTGACAATGACAGGGACCATGGTCCTAGCCATTGAGATCCCTGGTATTTCTACCAGGATGGCTACAAATGCAGTTTGGGTGGCCCATGAGAGGTGCCATCGTGGTCCTTCATGCTCCCCTGGCTTGCACAGAGAAATCCATGGCATGAATCCAAGGAGGCCCAAGGTGGGGCCCTGGAAAAAAGAACAGGGAAGTATATAAAAGAAAACATTGGCTCTGAGATCACAGAGAGCTGGGTTTGACTCCCAGCCCTACTCCTTATTAGCTGTGTGACCTCAGGCAAGTTATATTGCCTCTCTGAGCCTTGCAAAGGATGGCTGATCTCTCAGGTTACTTTTAGCTCTAAAATTCTACGAGCTGGGGATCACGCACAAGTCTCCAACCTCACTGCATCTCATTTTAGTTTCCTGAAAAACAGATTAAAAAAATTAGACGTGGCCGTTCAGCACTTACATCAAGTCAGAAAAGGTTGATTTTTCTAAAGACAGCACAAAGAATCCACAAATTGCTGCCTAGCTAAAAATGGACGAGGCATCTCTTGTCCTCCCTCTCTGCCCTGCTCCACACAGAGAGGCCCAGTTAAGCAGCATCCTAGGTGAGAAAATCTGAACCCAGCACGGAGATGGCAACCCTCACGCTTGATTGCTCCTGGGTGACATTTTGAGGTGAGCTGGGCTTCTGGAGGAAGGAAGATCAATGCTGTGTCCCCTGCTGGATGGGATGCAATTATGCCTGAGGTAGCAAAGTGTTCTCACCAATGGCTCATGACCCAGGAGATGTTATCAAGTGGCCACAAAAGTTGGGTGAAGGCTGCAAATCCCAGCCCCCTCTGGCAGAGCCTCAAACACACTAGCATTTTAAAGACCCTATAACCTGTTACCCTCTGTTGAACTGAGTGTTATCCAAAGCAACCTTTTCTTCCTTTTCTTTTTCTTCATTTTTAAGGAACACTAGCTCTTGGTAGAAAGAACCAATCAGAAGCTATGGAATCCAGTCCTAGTTGCAGTACTTAAACATGAGATGGTAGGAAAGTCACTCAGCATCTCGGAGACTTGCTTTACCACGTCTGTTAAGCGGGTTCATCTGTTCAATGATTAGCAGTGGCCTGTCTACATCACCAGAGTGTGTGAGGATCAAAGGACAGTATGCAGGCGATGTGCCTTCTATACTGGAGACTAACGTGCCCATGTTGGCATAGGAGATAGTTAACGTTAGGTCTTGGTTATGCAACAGAGAAGTGTGGCCACACTAAACGCACTTCTATGAAACAAAACGTTTGCAAAACATACATTAGTGAAGGCGCTGAGTGTGGAGTTGGGTCTAGGCTCATTACACAAAGATTTATTCCAAGGATCCTTTAAATAATGAGTTTCCCTAGTTCATTCAGGCTCAGAGATTATAAATTACTTGCTAAGAGAGCTGATAAGTCTGGGTGGGCAACCGATGTGCAGGAGAAAGTGCCATGTCTCCGAAACTATACGGGAAGTTGGTGGATGATTAAGATTCTATTGATAAAAACTGTTGACACATACTGACAGCAGAACTTTGGTATAAGCAGATTGCTGAACAGATCCTGTGTGTAGATTGTGATGTGTCTACAGAATCGAAACTCATTCAAAGCATTACTGAATTCATAGCAACTTCCTGATACTGAATATTTTTTCAATAAATAAATGTGAAAAGCATGAGAGCATTCATGTGGGGCTGATGTCTGAGAAATATTTTGATGTTAAAAAGTCATCCTTGTATTTCCAAAGGGTGGGAAACAGTGGTCTAGATCAGAGCTTCTCATACTTGAATGTGAGTCACTGGGGATCCTGTTACCAGGCAGATTCGGTGCGGAGTCTGAGGTTTTGCATTTCTGATGAGCTCCCAGGGGAGGCCAATGCTGCTGGTGGGAGGACCGCACTTTGGGTGGCAGGACTCACAGGAGAACACCTATGCTGGAACAGAGCATACCAGGCCTGTGGTTATCTGGCCTCTGCCTACCTCTCCAGCCCGAGGTCTCACCCTTGGATCCAGCCACCCCAGGACACCTGGGCCTGTCCTTGGCCTTTGCTCCCAATTCCCCACCCTCTGCCTGGCATCTCACCTCCCTATGACCCACACCCTCCTCTGACTCCCATACACTGCCCAGCTACCTGGCAAACAGGCCTGAGAGTAGGCCTGATGGTCATATCCTCTGTGAGCCACCTACCCGCCCTCAACCCAAGATACCTTTTTCCTCCCTTCCAGAACTGATTACCCCCTCCTTTGCACCCCAGCTTTCCTCTATCCTTCATAGTGCTTGATGACATATAATTGTTTACATGTCTCCCAAGCAGACTGCAAATGCCTGCCATTCCTTAAGGCACTTAACGTGAGAGCTATTGGACCAATGAATTTCCATCTCGCACATAAAAGGAGGCCTTGAGATGGTTCCTAGATCGTGAACACTTTGAAAACCTGGACTGGGCCTTACATCTGTATCCCTGAGTGCCTGGCACCTAGTACGTGCTCTTTGCAATTTATTGGATAGGAAGGCGTGAGCTCTGAGGTGGGTCTGTTTCATCTACCTCCTAGATGGTCCCCTCAGACCACTGCCTACTGGGCCGGGAGTTTTAAGTGAAGCACATGTAGTTTCTGCACAGCACTTAGCATGTGCATTAAGCAGGTTTTCTCAGAATGACAGAAGTCAGGCTTCTTCTGGCGAATTAATGGATGCCTGCCTCCAGCGGTGCTTCTGACTTATGGCATCATTTCTCCAGATTCCTTGGCACCTGCGGAGACCACCTCTCCAGTATGAAGGCCCACCCTGAGAGTGAGCTCAGAATCGCAGCCAGCCGCACACAGCATGTTCCTGTGCTCCAGACTCGCAGAATTCAGTCCAGAGCCGGCACTTCTCCCTCTGGGGAGGTCCTCGGTACCAGGCACTAGGACAAGAGTCTTTCCTGGAAGCAGAGGTGTTGGGGAAACCATAGCAACCAACCGTATCCCTCTTGCTGTGTCCCATTTGCGATGGGGGCTGGGAACCGTGCTACCCTTGAGAGCTGCTTAGACCTTCCAGCTACGTGGAAATTTTCTGATCATTTTTTAATTTTAATTTTTATCAAAGCAATACCTGTACATCATTTAAAAAGCTAAATGGTACCTGCTCCACCTCTCCCCACCCGCCGAGTCCCACTCCTCGGAGGCTACTACTCTCAATGGTTTGAGCTGTTTCTTCTGGTACTGACTTTCATGTTTTCATGGACATCAATTGCTTGACAAGTTATTTCTTGGCTTTTAAAATTTTTAAACATTACCTACTGAATTTCTACCATGGGAGCTAAGGGTGTAGGTTTCTTGTATGAAGTATCCTAGCATATTCCCTTGCCTTTCACCCTCCTATATAGGCTTAGATGATATTTTGATTAAGTCAGCATCCAGCTTTTACATAATTATGACTATGTGAGTGCTGCCCACACCCCAGCCTTATCGTGTATAACGTTTTTGATCTCCTTCTTGTGAAACTATTTTGTTTTTCCTATTTTTTTCCTTTTTGTGTTTTGGTTTGTTTGGCTTGTACCTGTAGCAGAAATGGAAAAAAAAAAAAAAAAAAGGTCAAACTCACAGAAAGAGCAGAAAAGCGTTTGCCAGGACTGGGAGTGGGGGAAATGGAGAGGTTAGTGAAAGTGTACAAACTTTCAGTTTTAAGATCAATAAGTTCGCATGGCACAGGGAGATCAGCTCGGTGCTTTGTGACCCCCTAGAGGGGTGGGATAGGGAGGGTGGGAGGGAGACGCAAGAGGGAGGGGATATGGGGATGTATGTATATGTAAAGCTGATTCACTTTGTTATACAGCAGAAACTGACACACCGTTGTAAAGCAATTATACTCCAATAAAGACGTTAAAAAAAAAATGTAAACATTACATTCTGTTTTGAAGTTTAATCTCATGCCTTCCTTCATCAGCAACCACACATTAATTCATATTCTATCCTTTTTAATCAGTTCCTTATATTGTGTGGACGTGTCCTTTCCAAACAGACCATATGTATCTTTGAGAAGTACCTGCACTATACCTCCTTTACATAACCATCCTGCAGCATTTTAACAAGTGCAAAATAAATAAATGAAATAGAGATTTCCCCCCCCCAAAAAAAAAGATCAATAAGGTGAGAGGATTTAATGTAAAACACCGTGACTATAGTGGATAACACTGTAGCATATCATTGAAATTTGCTGAGAGTAGAACGTAAATGCTATCATATATATGTATATATAGGAATATATTATATATATATATATGAATATATTTGAAACCAAATTCTACCCTCATACTTCATTTGTAGGTTGCTGGATACAGAGTTCTATCTTAAACAAGAAAGATTCCCACCCCCCCTTGGTCCCTGCCCCAAATGTGAAGGCATTCTGCCATTGTTTTCTGGCTTCAACTACCCCTGTGGAGAAGCCTATTCTGATTCTAGATCCTAGGTATGTGACTGTTTTTTTTCTCTCCAGAACCTTTTAAAACTTTTTCTTTATCTCTACGAGGCCGAATTTCACAAGGATGCATCTTGGTCTGGTTCTTTTGCCACTTATTACAGGACTTAGTGAATTCTTTGAATATGGAAAATCATGTGGGTCAGTTGGGAATTTTTCTTATTTTATTTCTTTGGCAACATCCTCTTCGCCACTCTCTCACTTTTGTTATCCTAGAACTCCTAGTTGTAGGATGTTGGACTTTCTGGATTTATCCTCCCATGTTCATATTTTTTTTTCTCTCCCATCTTCCATCTGTTTGTCTTTTTGTTTTACTTTTCAGGCGATTTCCTAAATTCCAAAGCTTCTGTGGGTTTAAAAAAATGGTTGCAATAATATTTTTAATTTCCAGGAGGTTTTTCAAAGAAAACTTTTTCTTTGAATGTTACTTTTTAATAGCATCCTATTTTAATAGCTGGTGTTTGTGAATGCATTATTCATATTATCTCTTATCTCTTGAGAATTTTAATTAAAATAGTTTGATGTTTCCTTCTGCTTCCTACACTTATTTTTTATTTATCAAACACATACATAGTGCCTAATATTATTCAGGCACTTTTCTAAGTATTTCAAAAATATTAACTCATTTCGATCTTCCTAACAACCTTGAAGAGCAGATAATAATATTATTCTCATTTTAGAGGTGATGGAACTGAGGCTCAGAGAGGTTAAGTAACTTGTCGAAGGTCACATATTAGTAAGTTGTATAGCTGGATTTGAACCCGGGCTCTAGAGCTTTTTGCCATTAACCATTACCTCTATTTCCTCAAAGTTTCTTTTTTGTTTGTTTGGTTTTGGTTCCGTTCCTGTTAGTGGCTCCCCTCAAATGCTTGGCTTGTTGACTCTCCATTTATAGTTAAGAGGTACTTATTAGTTTTTAAAAATTTATTTATTTATTTTTGGCTGCATCGGGTCTCTGTTGCTGTGCGAGGGCTTTCTCTAGCTGTGGAGAGCCAGGGTTACTCTTCGTTGTGGTGCATGGGCTTCTCATTGCAGTGGCTTTTCTTGTTGCGGAGCACGGGCTTTAGGTGCACGGGCTTCAGTAGTTGTGATGCATGGGCTTAGTTGCTCCACCACATGTGGGATCTTCCTGGACCAGGGCTCAAACCTGTGTCCCCTGCATTTGCAGGTGGATTCTTAACCACTTTGCCACCAGGGAAGCCCAACTGGTACTTCGAGCCTGGACAGTCTTCCTTGTGTGTGGGAAGACTTACCAGGGGACTTCACCCTAGGGTGATCTAACTAGGTTTGTGTGGGGACCCCTGATTGTCATTCTCTGTGAATCTTTTTCAGTGAGCTTGTCAGTGTCTCCAGGAAGGGATTCCCCAGATCTCTGGTTGGGGGTGGGTGAGGTAGATTAGTCTGGCTGGGTGTCTCACTACTCAGTAAGCAGAATTTCACCTTATCTCCCTGTTTTCTGTACAGCACCTCACCCATGCCCTCAGCTTTGCCTGGTTTCCCCCAGCCCAGAGCCTGTCTATTTCGATCTTATCTTTTGCTGGGGTGCAGAGAGATATTTGGCTGCTTTGGGCCATGGGAGGATATCTGGGGGACTTACCAGCTCCTTTTACAGACTTTTAACTAATCCTCCTAGTTTTACCTGCACCTCTCAACCCTGTCGTCAACAGTACCTGATGCCTCCAATCCCTGATACTTTCTGGGAGGAGGGGGGCATCTATGGTGAGAATCGTTTGACTTTAACTGGTTTCCCTGTGCAGAGCCTGATCCTTCAGCCTTGTCTGTCCAGTCAGTTACCATCTGCTCTCCATTTTCCAAAAATTTGCTGACATCTACTATTGTCTTCTCACCCATCTTCTTTGTCCTCGTGGGTTTATACTCTTAAAAAAAAAAAATCCTTGATTGCAATTTAGGGGAAGTTTGGGGAGGGAGCCTCCATACATACTTATGTTCATTCCACTGTGTCCAACCAGAAATCTAGACTGTCAATTTCCCTGAAGCTTTGGAGCTCAGCGGGCACGTCATGGACTCCTTTCACTATGCCAGGAGAAGGGGGAGGGATGTAGAGCTGGTCTCTGGGATGTACACAACCATAGGACCAATGGGTGCTTTTCATTCCCAATAACAACAGTTGCCCATTCAGTGGTTTTCAAGCTGGGTTCCTTGGAGTCCTAGGGTTCCTCCAGGAATGTCTCAGGGTCGGCCACAGTGAGTATGGAGAAATCAAACTGGGGGCCCCATCTCCAGCTGGACCAGAGCAGCTCTACCTTTATCTGCTTTATATATTGGAGCTGTGCTAAAGCTTTTGTTCAATACAAGGATTCTGCTATGGAAAAAAAAAAAAAAAGAGGAAAAAATAGAAAAGGAGAACAGCAACAGACCTATCATTATATGCCATTCTGTCTCCAAAGATGTCACTGGAACTTTTTTTTTTCGGAGCTATTTTCATGGCAGTGCCTTTACAATCACGTTTTGAACATTAAAGGAATTTAGTGGAAGGGGAATCGCTTTTGGGTACATACGTGGGTTTTCAGCTTTGGTTCGACCACTTAGTGAAGTGTGTGTTCTTGGGGACCTTCCTCAACTTCTCTGGGCTCCAGTTTCTTTATTTTTCAGTGGGGATAACACCTCATTAGGAGGGTCACTTGGAGGATTCATGGGATAGAATGTTCATGGCACATAGTAGCTACTCATTAATGTTCGTTTCTTCCTCAGCCTGGCCCCATCAGTGTGCAAAACACAGCAATTTTTTCTCTCTCTCAACAGATATGTCAACAAATATTTATTGCCCTGGTATGTGTCAGTGAGCCAGACAGTCCAAGATCCCTATCTCTTGGCGTATGTGTTTCAATAGAGGAGGACGGTATACTCGAAGGTGACACACGACATGGAACAAAGGACAAGCAGAACAGATAAGGAGGGGTAAGGAGTGGGGTGGGGGTACAATTTTCAATAGGGTAGTCAGGGTAGGTGATGTCTGAGCAAAGGCTCGATGGAGGTGAAGCAATAAGCCATGTGGGTCCGGGCAGGGAATGCTAGGCAGAAGGAAAGGAGAATGCAGATGCTTGAAGGTAAGCTTTCCTGGAGGGTACAAGGAGTTACAGGGAAGCCAGAGTTGTTACTGCCAAGTGGACAAGGGAACAGAGTAAAGGAGATGAGGCTGGGGAGATAATATGGGGCAAGACATTGACCTCTATTAGAGCACTGACTCTCAAAATAATTGCTCAAAAATATCATGTCAAATTCATTTTCCCACAGTATTAGAACTTGGGGACCACAAGGCGGAGTTTACTTGATTACAAAGTGTATTCTACATCAGGATGAATGAAGGATATAAAATCTGAGCCTGTCTATTTAGAATGCAAGCTCATTAGAGGGCTCCCTGCACACCAATTCTGGTTCTCTCAGATGTAACCCATCCCCACCCTCGCACCTTCTTTCCCCAGCAGGGCCATTCTCGGGACAGTCTCGGGAACCCAGCTCCCTCAGGGCTCCCATGTCCTTCCATGAACACACTCCCGCTCACTGATTGGTCCAGAGGTGGGCACCTGACTGGCTGGACCAATGAGTCCCTTCCCTGTTTTTTTTGTTGTTGTTTTTCTTTTTTAATAGGATATCAGTGAGAGAACCAGAATGGTCTCTCGCTGGTGGCAGGACGTGTAAGATATATATCTATTGGGACCCATGTGTGAAAAGATATATGTGTGGAAAAAGCCTGTCTCTAGTGAGAGAGAATAAAGCAGTTTGGAAAGGGGAGAGGTGAGAGAAGGGGTGAGAGATCGAGGAATCTCCTGCCCTTGGTTCCAGTTGTTTCTGATGCTGTCCCCTTGCCTTCCTGCTGCTGGGCTGTTGAAGTTTGCCTTGGATTCCACGGGCAATACAATTCCTTTTATGCCCAGGCTTGTTTGAATCTGGTTTTTCTCATTTGCAGCCTAGATAACCCACTGCTTATTTCTTTTATCTTTGAAGTTACTTAGAGGCATCTACACAGAGTTTCATTTTTAACAACCTCCCACCCGCCTTCAGCTTAATTTCCTTTAGAAAAACGTTGGTCATGAAATCTGCACTTCTGGAGTCGAGGACAGCTTTTCTGTCCTTTTTCTATTTTGTGAGCTCCTCCACGAAAAGGAAGGTTTTCCACGGTCAAAAGCACTGAGGAAATAAATGGTGTATGCAATATGCCTATCTTGGAGATTTATAATGTAGTGTATTAAAGAATTCCTGTCCTGAATTAATGTGTTTAATTTTGCCTAACCAGGGTTCCCCAGATCCTTTCTATTCCTGTATCATGTAACATCTGAAACTGCTAACAGCCCATAGGGCCGACTTGGGGGCATACTGTCAAGGTCCGTGTGTGACTGAGCCTGCTTTCTTTAAAATGGCATATTTCCAGGCTGCCTTGCACAAGGATGTTTGACCAAGGAGGCACTGTCAGCCCGGAGGAAAGGACACTTTTGGTAAATTTCATAGTTACTTTCTACTCGCTAAGCATGAGTCCATAGGGTTGGGTCCACCCAAAGAGGGTGCCTCTTCCTAGTTCACTCCTTGGCACCAAAGGTCCATCCTCTAGGTCAGAGTTACACCTGGAGGTGTGGCTCCCTCACTGCTTCCTTAAATTTCTGAGAGGTGGAGCAAGAATGTGCCAAAGGCTCTGCTTTGAGAATGAGACATCCAGATGATAAGGTGCCCCAGGACCCTTGTGTAGGTATGAGATATCTGGCATAGTCTCTGCCTCTGGGATGGGTTTGACCATCCTCCCGTCTACTGGTTGCCATTATCAACCTTCCACTGTTTACAGTTTGCAGACAGCTCTCATCTGATCGGCTGATAAAGGCAGGGCTGGGGGTTTGATCTTCGGTCTGACTCTGTAAAGCCACTCTCCTGTTTTCCTACTCTGCCTCTGTCATCAAGTTGTCTGTGGCCACTCCCTCAACCGCCAACTTTCAATTTCTTTCTTCTCCATCATCACCCAGATATCTCCTCTAATGACCCAGGCTCCTTTGCCTGGGGATTGAGAGGAAGTGGAAATGTAAAGGAGGCAAGATGGCATCTGTGGAGCCACACGACTTGGCAGGTCAGGAAGGCTCCTCCCTGCCGAGGACTGTGGCGGTGAGAGGCTTGGCCGTGCCCCCAGTCCTTGGGAGCAACAAGCAAACAGCAGGATGTGGCCGTGCCTCCTTGGGTGGCCTTGTGGACCAGCATCCCTCACCTGCCAGAGCCCACCTCTCATCCTTCAGCAGGTGTGTGGACCTCACTCCCACCCACGTGAGGCTCACCCCCACAACCAGCCCAGGAAACGAGCAGCTTTAAGGTGACCAGAGTCTCCAAGAGATGCTCGTGCACAGCGATGTATCAGCCTGAAGAAGAAGCCTGGAGGCAGGGATTCAGGAGGCCTGGCTGGGTGGCCTGGGTGAAGTCATCGAACCTCAGCCTCCTTCCCTGGCAAACGGGGATGAGGGGCCCTTCCTAGCACGCAGGGCGGCGGTGAGGGGAAGGCCAGGAGGGAGGATGATTACGATCCCAGAGGGACCGTCTCCCACATTGCTGGAGGGGGCCCAAGGGATACTGAATTCAGGAAAGTGGACGGGATCATCGAAGCATCTGCTCAACCAGGCTCAGACTGGGCTTGGAGGGCCTGGAGCCTGAGGTGAGCTGCCAGAGATGGTGCCGGAACGAGTCGCGTGGCGCCCTTTTGCCGCTCAGCTGCAGCAGCCGGAGGACTGGGCACAATGTGAGGTGAGTGGCCCTGCTCATCACCCCCGTGGGATGCTCAGGCAAGAGCCGCCGGGAGGGCAGGTGCGGTGGAGGCGGGAGAGCTCGGGGTTTGCGGGTAGTCGTCCCGGGGTGGGGAGGCCTTCGCTGCCCTCAGAAGCCTGGTGGGCCTGGGCCTGGTGAGGGCCAGACCTCAGGATGGGGGCTGGGGGGATCGGCTGCAGGAATCACAGGGTGGGGACCGCAAGAAGTGAGGGCCAGCCTGCTTGGCCTCCAACCTCTCCTCAGTGCCAACCTGAGGGCCCAAGCCTCTGTCCTGCTGGAATCTTCTCTCCCTTCAACCCTCTTTGCGGCCCCTCCCAGGCCCATCTCTAGACCCCCTCCCCCTTCCCCTCCGTTTCGCCCTGAACCCAGCGTTAATCTCACTTTGGGTCTCCTTGGCATCCAGCGTCCCATGCTTGGGCACCTTTTTACTCTCTCCGTCTGCTGAGATGCTAGAGGCGGTCAGCATCCCTAGGCTTACTGGCCGCATCACTCCAACCTCCGCTTCCGTCATCACGTTGCCTTCTCTGTCTGACCTTCCTGCACCCCTCTTATGAGGACCTACCTGTATAATCCAGGATAATCTCAAGACCCCGTGCAAGTACCCCACGTTTTCCCTGAACCCTCCCTCCTCCCAGGCGAAGGCCGCCGTCCTGCCGCAGCACGGGGGGCGCTCACGCCCCGCTGGGCTCTGTGTCTCCTCCTCTAGGCTGTGATCAAGGGCTTGGTCTTTTTCAATTTAATGTCCTTATTTTCGTGCAAAGCCTGAGATAGCATACGTGGCTAATGAATAGTTTGCTGAATACATAAATGCATACTTGGCTGCGTGAAATAAGCTTTGGGGATTGTACACACGGGCAGCCATGGTGCCAGGCCCCCGTGTCTGTGCACGTCAGTTCTCCAGCAGCCTCTCCGCCTTCCCCCAGTGGGAGGGGTCTGCTTTCCTTTCCCCTGGGCCTGGTAGCTGGGCTGGGATGTTCAAGCTGGTGGTAGAGGAAGGTTCACCCCTTCCTATTCTCCTGAAACCAAGCCACCTACCTCCCCATCCACACTTGTTAATTCCAACCTTTTCCCCGCCTTCCCTTTCCAGCAGCCCCATCATCTGCCCCCTCCCACCTAGTGAAACCCAAGGTAACCCAGGGCATCACTGCAGTCCATACCAGGGACATCCTTACCATTGACTGTCATGTCACTAACCCCCTGATGGAGAGCGGTCCTTCACCAGGTGGGCCAAGACAGCCCACCCGAGGCAAACGTCTTTCAGAGTCCGCACCCCTCCACCGTCACCCACTGCCCCAGTCCCCGGCCCAGCTCACCTGTCTCTCCCCAGATGGGCAGGTACTCATCCTGCTG
>NW_006779100.1:70601-103093 GCF_000442215.2 Lipotes vexillifer | reverse complement strand
GCTGAATGTCCAGCATGATCTCCAGCCCGTTGCCTGTCCCCCCCTTGACTGTCGTGAGCAGAGGTTTGCCATCCTCGCCTGAGTTAAACATGTAACACTTCCCATATTTTGTAAACACCTGAAGGAGAGAAGAGAGAGAGAGAAGCACAGGGGTGACTTCAGACTGGGCTCCAGAGACTGGGGAGACCCCAGAAACCCAACAGCAGGCTAGAGTCCCCACTGCCCGTCACAATCAACCCTCCTGGCGACAATGATTCCTCACCCCCGGCTAATGGCCCTTTGCCAAGTGGGACTCTGGCATCAAAGAACACATCTGGACGCCCTTTGGCTTTTGTTGCAGTGGGATCTGCTCTTTTCTCCCTCTGTACACCACACCCCCGCCCTGGGCAGTAACGCGCCTTTCAAGTGTCCGGCATTATCTGTATCCTCTTGACCCTCTAATCTGTGCCTCCGGCCCCAAGCTCTCTCTCAGGTTCCGGACACACTGATCCCACTGCCTGCTAAGCGTGGCCTCAGGGGGACCCATGGATCCCCGACACTCAGCATGCCCCCGTGGGATCAAATCTTCCTCGGCCTCTGTGCCCCACTGGATGGTTCTCCGGTACACCGTGTCCCGGGGAACAGCGTTGCCACCTGCCTAGGGGCTCACGCCAGACCCTCAGAGCGGCTGCCCACACCTCCTTTTCCTTACCCACACGTGCAATTAGCCGGCAGGGCCCGTCAACACTGTCTCTACATCCGACTTGAATTTTGCCTTCTCTCTTCTGCACTCTGCTTTAACTTAGGACCCCCATCATTTCTTGCCTGGGATGCTGCAGTTTCCTAGCTAGGCTCCCGGATTCCAGACAACTTTCTCCAGCCCATCCTCTAAGTTCACTGTGGCTCACTCTTTCAGAAATGCAAACCTATTATATTAAGCCTGTGCTTAAAATCCACCAGGAGGACTGCCCATCCCCCTTACAGTAAGGTCCAGGCCCTCCCTCCACACCCAGTTTTCTATGATGCTCTCTGCCTGCTCTATCCTCCTCTTCCCATCTGAGTCCACGAGAATCCACTAGAAGAGAAGCTCCATGGGTTCAGAGACTACCTCTGCATGTATATCGAGGAATCTAGCCTGGCACCTGGGGGTGATCCAGAAATATATGTCAAGTGGATGAATGAATGAATGAACGAGTGAGTGGGTGGGTGGGTGGAGCCAGATCAAACAACTTGCAGCACCTCTGGATGTGTCCTGCTGGTTCACGTAGTACTTGCGGTTTTCTAGTTGCTGCTGCTGCCGCCTGTAACTCCTCTCATTCCTCTTTCTGCCTGGACAACATCTAGCTCTCTGCCTGGGCAGCCTCAGTTCTCCAAGACTGGATTGATGCATCTCCTCCTGCAAGATGCCTTCCCGTGCTCCTGGACCAAGTTATATGACATCCCTCCTCACTGTGCCCCTTGCTCTTTCACCATGCAACAGCAAACACGGGTGGGTACTGTTCCTCCCATTATGCAGAGGAAGAAACCGCAGCCCAGAGAGGTTAAGCGACTTGCCTAAGGTCACACAGCTATTAAGTAGGGAAGCTGAGATTCAAAGCCATGTCTGTCTGACTCTAACACGCGCGATCTTTCTGAGCATGTTGACATTGTCATTGGGATGTTTCTGAGCCATACGCTGCTCCTCTCTGCCTTGCTTTTTCCATCAGCCAATCAATATTCATATGCATGAGCTCCTACTATGTGCAAGTATTATGGGGACTGTACAAGCCCTGCTACTGCTTCTTGTTTTATGACCTCACACTCCCAGTATTTTCCTTTATAGCACACATCAAAGCGTGTAACTAGATGGTGATTCACGCGATTGTTCGTTGGAGGGGGCGGGGGCTGTGTCTGTTTTGTGGAATGAATGAATGAATGGGCTCCAAGTTGTTGCTACTCCCATCCCCTTGCCCACCTCTGGGATGCGGCTTTGGTGCTGGGCAGCCTTGCTGGTTCTGGCGGGAGCTCACGCTGACATCTTGTCCCACCCCCTTCCCTCTCTTTCTCTGCTCTGGCCTTCTCAGCTTCCTAACTGATTCCTAAGCATTTTTGCTTGCTTTTCCATGAAGGTATTTATTAGAGGAAAGACAGTTTACCTTTGCAGCGGCAGGAGAAGGGGCTCAGAGACAGGTGGGCTCATGATCACTGCACTTCTCTGCTGGCCTCCTTCTCAGCCGCTCCTGCCTGGGCTTTTCGGAGAGGATCATTCTCCTCTCTGCTCAACATCAAAGGCCTGAGAGCTACGTACACACAGTGCAGTTTTGCTACAAATTTGGGACAAGATGCCGCTCCCCTTCCCCATTTCGATGCATAATGACGTGTAAGTGTAACACGCGCTTCCAATTTACGCCTTATCGCCGCCAGCCAGAAAACACAATTTATGTAAGTCTAGACTTTTAGGCTGTGCCTGCTGCTTCTTCAGACCTGCCATTCTCCAAGGCACTTCTCGGTAAGTGCTGACAGCCCCGTCGCGGATGGCAGGGCTGGATTTGCAAGGTTGCTAAGAGTCTAGAATTGTCCTTAGTTGAATCGGTTGGTAAGAATTAATGGTGCATGTTTCAAACCTGGATCTCCAGGAGTGATGGGGCGGTTGTCGGGGGAAGCCTGAGATAAAGATGGGCCCCATGACCATCAGTTTCATTGCTCACACTGGTACAGTGTGTTACAGTTCAGAGAAGGCACGTGGGCAGCTTCAGCTTTCTCAATGGCCCCGTGAAGGTGGAGGGAAGAAAACTAACAGTTCCTGAGCCTCTACTCCGTGCTGGCCCCTGCTTGGCATTTTCATAGGAGTTATATAGCATTCTTAATTATGGTCTCAACTACCCTGATGGGGAGGTATCTTATTATCACATGCCCATTTTACAGTTGGGAAGACTGAGACTTAGTGAAGAGGCAGGTAGTAGAGCTGGGACTCATGGGTGTGACTTTACCACCAAGGAAGTTCCAAGGAAGGAACACTGAAATTTCGAGCCAGACAACAAGGTATCAAAGCAGATTTCTCATTATCTGTCAAGTCCGTGGCCTTGAACATGGCATTTACTTTTCCCAATTCCAGTTTCTTCATCTGAAAATTGAGCAAGATAATCTTGCCACATGGTGGATTTGTTTGGAAGATTACATAATAGACATCTTTACGAGTTATGAATCCATACTAGGTCCTTTTCAGCAAAAGAGAGAGAAATTATTTGGGTTACGGGGGAGGTCAGTCATAAATTGAAGAATGGGGGTGGGGTTGAGGAGTCCTGTCCTCTCTGCTTATGTCCCCACGATACTAAGCTCATCTTGAAGTAGGTATAGGGGATGGAAACTGCCATGTGCCACTAACTGCTTATTCCTTAAGAATGTTAAGCCTGTTGCTAAAAGCCCAGGGCAGCCAATGAGATCACTGGGGCCATGGAGTTCTGTAGGAAAGGGACATACTTTGATGCACACAATCCACTTTGAAAATCTACATTTGGATTCCAACAACCGAATTGTAACCAGTTACTGGTAGAGTGGATAGCCACCGCCAGTCTGAAGCTGGCACATTCTAGCCTGTAATTTTCTGTTTTGGTAGTGTCTTTGTCTGGTTTTGGTATCAGGGTGATGGGGGCTTCATAGAATGACTCTGGGAGTGTTCCCTCCTCTTCAGTCTTTTGGAAGAGTTTGAGAAGGATTGGTATAAGTTATTCTTTGTATGTTTGGTGGAATTCCCCAGTGAAGCCCTCTGGTCCTGGACTTTTGTTTACAGGGAGTTGTTTTTTTTTTTTTTTTTAAACTACAGATTCTATTTCACTTCTAGTGATTGGTCTGTTCAAATGATCTATTTCTTTTTGATTCAGTTTTGGTGGGCCATGTGTTTCTACAAACTTGTCCATTTCTTCTAGGTTATTCAATTTGTTGGCATATAATTGTCCATAGTTGGCACGTTCTAGATAAAAGAAACCTGGGTGTGGGGATGGGGAGAGGGTCTCACTGCCTTCCAGTAGCTCTAAGAATAGCCCCGATGCCACAGACTGGCTTTGCTACCCTCTCTGGAGCACCATTCACATTTTATCTGTTGTCACTAATTTTTGCAGCAGCCCTATGAGTTTGGTATTATCACCCCCGTCTTACAGATAAGGAAACTGAGGCCCAGAGAGGCTGAACCAGGTCATAGAGCTGGTAAGCAGAGATTCCAGGGTGAAAGTCATCTTTGCCAAAAATCTTCCCTCCCAAATGTCTCATTCTGCATGTGGAGAGTCTAAGGCTCAGAGAGGTGAAGTGTCCTGCCCCAGGTCACACAGCTAGTTTGGGAGCAGAGCTGAGACCTGGGCTTGGGTCTGTGCTCTTCCTCTAAAGCCTTCTGTTTGCACATGCCAGGGGTTGGAGATTATGGCTAAGCTTCCCTTGCCAGGGTACTGCAACCAGGAATAAGAAAGATTGGCAACTCCAGCTGGCCTGGGTGCCAGCCTCTAGGCTCGGTATGACCTGTTGGGGCACCCCGCCTTACAGAGCCTGGGAAATGCAACGTGGAGCCCTTGCTGGGAAAGGTTAGGAACGGCAGATACCCATGAAGACACAGTTTTCTGGTCCAATTAGTAGTGCAAACATTTCAACACCATGTACCTACTTAAGAAAATAAATTATGTATAAGCTCCCTTAAGGACTGTTGAAATATCCACTTACTAGCACACAACTGGGCCTGCAAGCTTCAAACCTTCCAACCCTTCATTAATCCTGACCTTTAGGGCTTCTCCTAAGCAGTGGGTTCCTTGTCTCTTCTTGCTTATTACACTTGAAGGAAATGAAATTGTGCGGCTCCAAAAGGCCTCTAAAGCTCAGTCTTGAGTTGAATGAACTTTCCTCCCAGGGAGTTGCTGAAATTTCTCATTAGGCTGCTTTCAAAATAATGGACATGCTGAAGCCCACTGTTTCGTCTGCTGTTTTTCTCTGTCAAACTCCTCCAACACATTTCACACATGCGGAAGTGAGACAGTCTGTCAAATGGGTTACCAGGCTTCCAGTAAACAAGACGAAGCTGTCTTTTGTTTTCTGAAGTTGCAAGGAACGTGTTTGAAAATGAAATATGGCAGAGGGATGTGTGCGTGAGGAGGCCGCCATAGACGGTCAGCTCTTTGAAGGCAAGGACGGCATCTCGTTAAGAAATCTCCTTGCTTATTCATCTCTTCCTGCAACAGGAATTTTTGACCACCTATCATGTTCCAAGGACTGTTGCATGACTCTGCTTTTTCCCCACAGTGAGATTAAAAAGGCGATTTCATCCATTTCACGGATACCCATGAAAGCACCTCCGCATGGCTGTTGTGGTCCTTGGGAATGAAGGAGATGAGGGGAAAGTGGGCCCTTGGCAAACACTTCTCCCCGCTTCCCGACCAGTCTCTTTTAGGACGTCATTAATATCATTCTCCTTCGGGCTCCTTTTTGAAGGGGAAAGAAGAATGTACAGTCACTGGGCATTTACCACGAGGCAGGCACTATGCTGATTGCTTATACACCTTCTATATTTTAGGCTCACACAGCCCACAGATGTAGGTGTTATTCTCCCCAATCTGCAGATGAGAAACTGAGGCTCTGAGAGGCTAAATACCTCATCCAAGGTCCTACAGCTACAGAGTGGTTCGCCTGACTTTTCCCTTTATATGTATGGGTCGCTCAAAGAAGCCTTAGCATTCTTTGAGTGTATACTACGGTACTGCGATCCCCTGCAGCCATCTGCCGGGATGTGACATTGGTTGTGTCAGTTTCAATAAGAAGCCCACCTGTCTCCTCCTTCCAAGCCTGAAGCACAGCCTGGGCCTTTTCTGCTGGGCATCTGTCCAGAGAGCTTCAGACCACGTGGGAAGAGACGTGTGAGCCCCACGCAGAAGAAAAGAGCATCAGGTGACTGCAAATCCGTGAGCTGGGGAAACAGCACGGAGGGGAGCGACAGGTGACTCTGAGCGCTCTCCTTCAAGTCACACATTTTGTGAGCAAATGTTCCCTAGGAGGACGGCTCACAGAGGCACAGGGGCCACTTGAAGGCACCTGGAGTGTCATTTGAAATGCCAGACCCCCGCCAACGAATCCCTCCTGGCACCTCATGTGAGGACCCCAAATTGGGCCTGACCTGGGGTCATGAAGTGGGATGTGGGGAGCTAGAAGCCTTTCAAGTTAGACTGCAGCTTGGCAGGTCGGGGGAGGGGAGTCTGGGCACGATGGAAGTTTCCAAGGGGGCTCAAGGATGGGTTGGTTGCTCTGTCTGCTGGGGTCCTCCACTGCCTGTCTCCTGTGGGCAGTACAGGCTGCGTCGTTTTCACCTCCGGATTCCCAGTGCCTGGTCCCGTACCTGGCACATAGTAGGCACTTAATGGGCAGGTGTCTGCGTGCAAGAAAAAAGTCAAGCATGGAATTGGGAACGAGGCAGCCCCAGCTTCCAATGCTGGCCCTGCCCTGATTTGGGGAAGTCGGTTCATCTTGAAACTTGATCTCTCATCCTCGAAATGCTGGTACGAATAACTTCCGATAGAACTGCCGTAAAGATCAAAAAGGCTGTCATGGATCTGAAAGCACTTCACAGAAAAACAAATCCTCGGGCCAGGCAGAGAACATTCTTGTTTGTGGCCTGTATCCTGTCTAAGCCCTGAAGGAGCAGGGGAGGCGAAAGCGTCGTTATTTGCCTGTAGAAATGGAATCTGAGATGTTGTTCCATCTGGGACCACATTTGTGGCTCATCCATTCAGTTGCATCTATAGAACATCTCTTGTGTTCTAGCACCTCCCCAGGCATTGGGAATGCAGACATGAATCAACTCTTTAGGGATCACCTAGTAGGGAGGGTGGCCCTGCAGAATGATCCTGGGTGGTACCAAGTACTGTGGGGACTGATACAGAATTCTCTCAGGGACAGGGCTGCTGAATCCAGTGGTACTTAGCACGTTGAGACAGATCCCTTAGGTTGGCTCCTGGGCTTAACAGGGCCATGCTAATGTCAGGAAGGCCAGTGGTGCCCGCTGAGCCCTGCCTACCAGCCCATCACTCCAGCTCTCTTCTGCTTCTGGAACCAAACACCCCTCCCCAACCGCTACCCAGGGAGACAGCGATGGGCTCTACTAAGAGGTGGGCAGGATTCGTGCAAGTCTTTGGAGTCAGGTTATCCTGGCTGAACACCTACTATGTGCCAGACGTTGTGCACAATGAATAGTGGAGCTGAGCTGTCAGCTAGTTGATAATCACCAAGACACACATGCAGTAACTGAGAAGAGCTGGCAACTGGTTCTCTCCAAGGAAACCAACATCAGTCTCAGTGGACCCCCCGCCAACCCCTCAGGCCCGGCTCTCTGATCCGCACACTGCCAGCAGGTCACCAAGCCCAACTTAGGGATATAGGGCCAAGGCAGGTGGGTTAAGAAAAAGAGCACATTTCTAGCAAGCCAAGGCTCACTGCAAAGACCATCCCCTTGGCTGTCCTCAGATGTGGGGAGCAGGACTCGGGAGGGGTTCCCTGCCTTCGAGGAGGGCAGAGGCTCAGAAAAAGTGAAGGAGAGAGAGCGGGCACAAACCATCCACAGCCCGGTACCATGTCCCTCTGCTGCCCCCATTCCTTCCTTCTAACCCTGCTGACACGATTCCTGACGCCCCAGCGTGCGCCAGCTCCCAGGCAGAGGCGACTGGAGGCAGGGCTGTGTTCAAGGTGCAGCCACCCAGATGCACCGGGATGTAGCCCTGAGTTCTGCCACATTCGGCCCTTCCGGGGTGCAGAGCCCCACAGCGGGGCACATCTTAGTCTACGTTCTGACTACTTACGAGATAAGGGACGGGAAGTGCCTGGCAGACGGTACCTACCTAGTAACATTAGTTAAGATAATTGTTTGTAGTAGGGATTCTGCACCCAAGTTCTGAAATCTCAGCTCCTACACGCTGTGATTTCTGGGTTCCTGGTCCTGTTATGAGTTCTTTTTACAGCTGCTTGCCTGATCCTGTGACTACAGCCCTGTGCCCTCTTCTAACTGCTGTCTGCTGGACTTACAGGAATATGTGCCCATTTGGTTTTCCTGTGGCCGTGCCCAGATCCCTTCTGGAACATTCCTTGGGTATTCCTCTATAAGAAGTTTGTATCAGCCTGGCTGCTCAGCTGAACCTCACCTTTCCCCCACCTTCCCAGCACCTATCCCAGGGGGCTTGGGCGAGCTTCCCATCCCACTGTGAGTGTTTTATACCTGGATGACCCACCCTGAGATAAGACACATGTCATTCCTTGCACCTGCCTTACGACACACCTTCTGGGAATCGCCCTTTTTGAGCAGGTGTGGGATGGGGGAGGGGAAAGGTGGGGATCAGAAATGTGTTCTATTGTGTTCCTGGTTAATTTCACATTATTCTACAGGGTTGCATGGAAAACAATGCACGGGTAAAAACCAAATGATGGTTTATGATGTTAACAGAAGTAAAGCAGATGTTCCAATTAATGCCAGGGCTGAAAACAATCCCAAGGCAGGTTGATTCTAAAAGCTGATCAAGAAAAGGTCAAACAGGTAACTACCCACACGGCACGAAAATCCTCGTATCACTTTCTTACTGATCTCATGTTTTCTCATTAAAAACATATTTCAGCTTCTCCAGGAACTGCTCAGAGGATGTCATTGTCTTCTAGTTCTTCCCCATGGCTGGTCTTGGAGGTTGAGTAGCATGTAATCTCAGTAGCAAAGCTTGCATTGTGAACGTTTAAAGGCATCACAGATTCATGAGTGCAGAGGGCGGTTTAATCAGATTGCTTTCCTTGTGGAATTAAGACCAGCGGGCAGATACACAGCATGCACAATACCACTCACCTTCCCAGGTCCATAGCAGACATAACTAATGGATCACAGCACTCTTCCCCTCTGAGTCTCACAGTTTTTTTTTTCAGCCCAGTAATTCTGGCTGCCACTATTAAGAGTTGGCAAGTGAGTTGAATCCTATTTACCCTCCTTGTGCTGGAAGAATGTAAGTTCTGCTGATGGTGCCAGTGTTTCCGTAGTTAAGGGCAATGCCTGATAGTTGGGGAAGTTTTAAGCAGGGCAACTTGAGGGCCACAGTTTTGGGGATTTAGGCAGAAGGGACTCTAGTTGGTGACACAGGCAGAGGTAGGACTTTGTATATTAAAAAAAATTGCTTAGACTTGCCCCCCTGCACTCTGGTGGAGCAAGCATAAGCTTTGGAACCAAATACCAATTCTGCCATTTATGAGCTTTTAACGTTGGGCTAATATTTCTTGACCACCCCTATGTTTTTCTGTTTCAGACTGGTGGACTAGACCCCCAGGCAACTGTAATTTTCATGGTACCACAGTTCCTTGACTTAGGATCAAAGGATCAAAGGACTTGAGATGATTAGGGGCTTTCAGAATGAAAGACAAAGAATTTTAGTTCATTCAACATCTAATGAGCAACTATCACATGCCAAATACTCTGTGAGGTCCTGGGAATACAAAGATAGATAAGACATGGACACTCCCCTTAGCTGTCAGGTAGAAATGGAGAAAAAACAGCTTTAGATCATCAAGGCGATGGAGCAGCTGTAAGGCCATCCTTGATTCCCACACATCAGTTTACAGAACGCAGCTCTTGAGGAACAATGAACATGAAGCAAGGTCTGCTTGTGTAGTATTTGTTCTAACCCTTCGGTCCTGTTGAGCTTCTGTACATTTTCAGAGGGCCCGTTTTCAGCTACTGCTTTGATATCAGCATGACCCACCCCAATCTTTCCCATCCTCTCCACACCCCCCCACCAAGCCCATCGCATCTCCTCACCTCCAAATCAGAGCCTAGACTAGGATGAGGTAGGTGAGGTGCCTCGGGCACAGAATTTAAGGAGCCACTCACTTCCGGGGGCTGAGAGTGAGCGCCTCCTTAAATTTTGCACCCCGGATGCCTCGCTTGCCTCACCCTCGTCTGGGCCCTGCTCCAGACAAAGTCAGATGAAGATGGGAAGAAAGACATTCATGATGAAAGTGGCATGACAGGCTGTTCTCACAAGCTTGCAAAATAGACACTATTGTCCCATTTACAGATGAAGAAACTGAGGCTCAGAGAGGGTGAGTTACTTGCAAGAGGCATCACAGAGAAGTGAAAGATCACAGGCTTTTTTACTGACACAGATCCAAGTGGGGACCCCAGTTCTACCAGTCCTGAGCCATGTGACCTTGGGCCAGTGACTTATTTTCTCTGACCTTCTGACTCCTCCATCTGAAGAACGGCGATAATAATACCTCTCAGGGTCAGATGGGAATGAAGTCCAGGCACTTCCAGCTTCTGGTTCCGTGAGTCTGCTTTCTCATGTGTCAAGTGGACTGGCTGCACCTGCCTCACAGAGATGCCCTGGGGACCAAAATTAATGATGTCTGTACCAACCCCGAGTGGGGGCTGAAGAGCTTTTTGGAGGATCAAATGTAAGTTCCTTAATAGGCTTTGCTGTCTCTCCAGCCCTGTCAACTGTCTGTTCTTCTGCGGTGTGAGGGGGGGTAAGCATCTGTTTGGTGAGTGCTTTTAGAGGTCCCTGGTAATAGCTTCAGATCTTCTCTAGAGGGATAATTCAGACGGGATGCCTGCTACATGTCAGATGCCATGCCAGGAGCTTAAACGCACGTTCCCATGCAAACCACCCAGGAACCCTACTATTATTCCCATTGTTAGAGAAGAAGAAACAGAATCCATGGGAGGTCAAACGACTGGCCCAAGGTCATGCAGCAAGTCAGAGGTAGAGCCGGGAGCTCCACCCTTTTGTCCGATTAAGAAACCTGGGCTTTCTGTATCCCACTATGTAACAGTGACAAAAAGAAATCCAGGTTAATATTTCTCAGCAATGGGGCAAAATCTAGGATTTGCACCTGAGCATGTTCTAACATGTCTGAGTATAAATTAGACTAATTGCAAGTCAGGGCGTGAAACCACACGAGTGCCAACTGTTTCCCAGACATGGCAGAGCGATGGCTTGAGGCTCTCCAGGATGGCCCAGGGGTGTCACTGATTAACAGTATGAGCCTTTGCTATGTCCCAAAAAGTCAACTGAAATTCTACAACGCTGTTCCACCAAATCAGAGAACTGAGGGGGGACAGGTCAGCAGCTCTCTGCATGTGTAAGTCCTATAGGTTCTACCTTGAAAATATCCAGTTAATTTCCTCCTCTCAACCCCTGTAAGCTTCAGGGAGAGCTGTCAGCTGTCACCACTGCAAGTCTCTGCAGGGGTGAGCATCTTCTATGCTACCATATTCCCTGTATCTGCCCTAGTTCGAGGGACTTAGCAGAAAACCAATGAATGCTGAATAAATTAACGCTTTCATTTATTTGTCTATTGAGACTATGTCTTACCTATTTATCCAAGGGCTCTATGCAGAGCCTAGCTCAGTAGAAGTTTGTTGAATGATCAACTTCAAAGAGAATGGCTGAAATAATGGTGCAATTTGTTTTATAAAGAAAGAAATTTGCACACAACGTAGCTGATCAAAAACTGTACAAAGCTAGGACTCCTGGGTGGCTCCCCCCGTGAGCCAGCTTTCTTCAAAGCAGGAACTTAAGCAAGTGGCCAAGACCTCTGCCTGAGCTCATGACTTCAGGTTGGATGGGCCGGGGGAGAGATTTGGTGAGGGTGAAACCAGGGTTCCTTTTATCAATGTCAGCAGCCAGTTCCCCTGTCTTCTGAGAACAAAGGAGAAATGGCTGGAGGAAGTGGGGGTATTTAAAATGGAAAAAGAGCAGACTTACGGCGGATCATGACGGCTATCTGTAAATATTTGAGGGGATATCATTTGGAAGAGAGAATAGACTTATTCTGTACTGCCATGGAGAACAGTGTCAAGATCTGGGCTGGACATAGGGAAAGAACTTAACAATTAAAATACGCCACGGTAATCTTTCTGGGGAGATGGACATATTCTATATCCTAAGGGTACGGGTTACACAAGTGTATCTATCTGTCAAAACAATACAGGTAAGATAGGTGCATTTCAGTATACATACATTTTACAACAACAAAAGGAAATGTTAAATCATCATTATCATCATCATCGTCCTTAAGCAAGGGATAGGGGTGAACAGAGAAACAGGGGAAACAAGAATGTCAAAATGTTAATATTGTTGGATCTGGATGGTGGGCACATGGGGTTCATTATACTATCTTGTTTACTTTGTATATGTTTAAAATTTTTTCATAATTAAAAGCTGATATATGTTCATTATTGAACAGAGATGAATCTAATGGGCTGTGTTGGGAGACAGTGAGCTCCCTGTCATTAGAAGCATTTATGCAAATACTCTGTGCATCCTCAACACCGCCACCCAGGAGGGTATTCCAGGAGCAGGGGCCTGAACCACATAACCTTGGTCAGGATCCTCACACTTCTCCTCGAGTGGGGGTGTTGGGCAAGCCTGTCCTGTACTGGCAGAGGGTCTGGAGGACCCTCCAGAGCCATGAACTGGAGCCAGAGACCTTCATGCCAGACAGTGGGAGATGCTGGGACTAGAGTATCCAAGGTGTCTAGGAAGGCCGCTAGACTTGGGGGGAGGGGCGTGGACTGAGGAAAGGATCCAAGTCAAGAAGAGGAATTGCAGGTGTGGAAAGCAGTCTGAGTTTTCAGGCTCTGGGCCATATGCCACTGCTGACTAGCTGTTTGAACCTGAGCAAGGCACTCAACCTCTATGAGCCTCAGTTTTCTCATCTGGAAAATGGGAGGCCGGACCTACCTCACAGGATTAAATGAGCTTGGGTGCCTGGCATCTAGACAGCCATGCTCATTAGGGTTATTACTACTTATAAGGGGGGAGATGAGCCCAAGGAAAGACAGGCTCCCCTGGGGAGAAAGGGATGGGCTTGAAGGCCTGTCTCATTCACCAGTGGCTACCACTGGAGGCCACATCTTAGGGATGGCTAAGGGAGGGGTGTCTGAATGGGTCAGCCTGGCTTAAAAGGCAGGAAAAAAAAAATCTATGCGAACTCTTCCGTTGATGACATCCCAGGATTCCAGAGGGATCCCAAGCAATTTCTAGGAGTGACTGCTGGGGCTCTCCATGCCCCAGTTCATTGCTGCTGCTGTAGAGGTACCCGGTGCTGGAGAGCTCTGTGACCACATTGACAGGACACAGTCTCCCCTTGGCAGCCCCCATGGGCCCCAGACCCACTTGGCTACAGCTATGACGCCACTGCAGACCCTAAGCTTGTTTGGATCGGGCCTGGAGTCATACACAGTGAACTCCACAGGGCAGGAAAGGCACCCTCATCTTGCCTGGTACACAGTGGGTATGTCATAAATGGGTTCCAGGTAAACAAACGGATGCTAAGCTAAATGTGGAGATAGGTGCTTTAGCCAGCTCTGCTCACTCCAGGGCTTATGTCGCTGGGGGTACCTGTGAGGCTGGGGGGACAGTCTGTCCTCCCCCATCTGGGCCCACAGACCCCCAGGGGGCCGAGTGGCAGCCGCTGTCAGCAGGCGGTGCTCACGGCAGACGGCGGTAGCCTCTTCATTTCCACGAACGGCTTGGAGCACCAGTGCGGTCACCCACCGAACACACCATACATCAGATGCCTAATGGCGTGTTTTAGAACGTAAGTGGTAACCACCAAGTGCGACCCAGGAAACGAATTAGAGCCAGATGCGCAGTGGGGAGGGAAAAAAAAAATTGAGAAGAGCCTCGGAGGAAGTGGGACCCGATGCAATCGTCCCGAGACAGGAGAAACCATCTCTCAAGCACCTATAGGCCAGGGGAGTCCATTTCATTTAAAATTGTCACCCTTTACAGAGAGCTGGGCTGGACGCGGGGCCCCTCGCAGGTCAGTGCTGCCTGGACTGGGCCTGCTCGGTCCGACCCTGACCGCAGCACCCTGAACTGCTCTGGGAGCCCCTCCCGGCCATTCATTCGGGTTTTCATTCAACAAACACTTTTGCACACCTACTCTCTGGTACGAGGTTATGTACCAGGGCATTAAACACAAGAGTTCAGACTCAAATTGTCTGGTTTCAAATGCTGGCTCTGTCCCGACCTAGAAGTTAGTTAATTTCCGTTCCTCGGTTCTTCTTTGTAATACCCTCCACCTTGCAAATCTGCATGCAGTTAAATGAGAATATGGGGAAAGTGTTTAGAACAGCAGTGAATATAACCCCAAGGGTCTCTGCCCTCCTGGGGATGCACTCTGACATTCCAGTGGAGGGAGGGGACTGTGGGCCAGATCCCCTGTGTCCAGCTTGGGGAGTGCACACAGCAGGTATTCAGGGGATTTTATCTGAATTGAGCAGTGTACACACTTGTATACAAACACACACACACGCCACCTAGAGCCCCCAGCAGAGATCTATTTCTTTGGTAGGTGGACTTTTCCAGACCCCTTGGTGGAGAGATGGCTATTCCTGCGTCCTGGCTTTATGCAGGCATCTTGGTTCCAGGGCTTTCTCATTTCTGGCACCTGAAGTTTCCTTTTCTTTCGAGCTCGGCTCTGCATTAAAGATTTTTTAAAAAACTGTACTTTGTTCTGCATGTCTATGTGCATGGAGTGGAAGATGGGTCTGGGTTGGCTCAGTCCGCTGACGGTGGAACTAGAAACCATGGCTGGAATTTTAATTTGTGTGCTGTGAGCGGAGGAAGTGGAGCATGAGATGGGAAAGGTGGCTTGGGCCGGACTGTGGAGACCCTGATTCTGGGTTAAGGCCAAGTGCTGTGCGAGACAGCTTACACAGTTATGTACTTAATCCTCATCGTGGTCTTGTGTTATTATGTCCCTTTTAGGGATGGAAAACTTAGACTCTGAGAGGTTACAAGACGTTCTACCATAAGCAAATTATCATCCCCAAATCAGCCCTTTAAGCCCATAAACAGGGGTCAGGATCCAAACTCAGATCCGTGGTCCCTAAGTGCCGGTGTCCCCAGGAATAAAACACTGTTGCCAACAGGCATTCGGGAAACAATGAGGGACCTGGGGAAATACAAAGCCCAGGTAAGGTCTATATTGATCTCTCAGGCTAGGCATTGGAATGGAGATGAAAAGCGGCCCTGGCCCCCATCACTACCGCCAAAGAGGAAGAAAGAGAAAAGGAGAAGCTGAATGGAGGTTAAAAGTGGAAGAGCAGGGCTTCCCTGGCGGCGCAGTGGTTGGGAGTCCGCCTGCCGATGCAGGGAACATGGGTTCGTGCCCAGGTCCGGGAAGATCCCACGTGCCGCGGAGCAGCTGGGCCCGTGAGCCATGGCCGCTGAGCCTGCGCGTCCGGAGCCTGTGCTCCGCGACGGGAGAGGCCACAGCAGTGAAAGACCCGCGTACCGCAAAAAAATAAAAAATAAAAAAAAAATAAGATCCTTGAAAAAATTGATAAGTTGGACTTCATTAAAATTAAAAACTTCTGCTCTGCAAAAGACACTGTCAAGGGAACCAGAAGACAAAACACAGACAGGAAGAAAATACTTGCAAAAACATATCTGATAAAGGACTGGTATCCAAGCATCCAAAAAAACCTCTTAAATAAAAAAAAAAAAAAAAAAAAAAAAAAAAAAAAAGTGGAAGAGCAGAGAGAAATCAATGCGAGCGCTATGAGAAGGCTCTGGGACGGGGGATGGGGGCGAAGATGCTGCGACAGGATCAAACCCTCCGTCCACAGCAGAAGACTCCCAGTTCTCTGAACGTCTCAGCTCATTTGACAGAAGAGGGAGCTGGACTGTAGGGAGAGCAGCCCCAACTTCTGCTTCTGGGCTTGATTGACTGATGGACTCATTCATTCGCGCATACAACATCCAATCTCCTCTACCCAGCACTGAGCACTATCAGGTTGCCGAGGACATAGATGCCGAGGGAAGATATACTGAGCACATACGTGTTAGGTACTTACAGGCAATGTCTCCTTGATTTCTCTGAAAGACTCAGCGTGGGAGGTGTTAGATTCCCATTTTACATATAAGAAAGCTGAGCTCAGAAAGGTTCAGTCAGGTATCCAAGGTAGAGTGGGACTGACATCCAGGTCTGCGTTAATACCGCAAGTCCATTCCTTTCCACTCGAGCACGATGCTTCCCTGCTATCACTCCTGCCTCAAAAGCTTAACAACCAGGGTGGTTATAGCATTTATGCCCCAAGGAGGGCACCTTTGACAGTGAAAGGTGGGGGCACTCTCAGTAGTTACATCAGGACAACAGGCAGAACCTGGCATCGTCCTGGGCAGACTGGGATGTACTATACCATCGTATATAGTACATATACTGTACCCTATACTAAAGGCGCGTTAGTATTTATATTTGCACGGAGCTTTGAAGCTTTCCAGTGCATTTCCCCGCTTTCAGTCATGCCTTATTCATATGGTGAAATGAGAAAAAGTTTCCCAGATAACTGAAGCTCATCCTTTTAAATGCGATGTTTTGAGAATCTGGATGATTCTGGATGGTGAACTTTGAAATGCAGATCAGGTTTTCCTGCTTGAGGAAGGAGCACTCCACCACGTCGTCCCCACGCTGGCCTGGCTCTCCCACTTAGCTGGGGAGAGCTCCTGCAGCCTGCAGGACTCAGGGCAGAGCTCTGAGAAGGGGGACTCCAGGGCCTCCCTTGCCCCAAGAGAAGGGCTGGCAGCAACACCTGCTCTATAAGACTGTCGGATTCTCAGAGCCCAGTAGGCCTGTACTGGGCTTTCTGCAGTCAGTTTCTTTTACAGAAACTCAAAACCAGCATCAACTAAGTCAGAGACTTAGGAGAGCAGAGAAACGTCAATGCAAAGATGAGAAGGCGTTGGGCTGGGGGGAGAGGACCTCTTTGAGCTCAGTGAGCTCAAACTCTCCATGTTACAGATGAAGAGAAGGAATATGACTTGCCCAGAGTCACATTGCTAATTAGCAGCAAAGACGGGACTGGAATCCAGGTTTCCCGACTCCCAGGCTTGAGTTCATCCTGCTGAGCCCTGCTGCCTCTCTCCTTCCCTCCCCCACGCCACCGCATGGGACCTCTGGCAAGCGCCCCGACATGCTCCGCTCTATCATGCCTCTGTGCCTTTGCACCTACTATTCCACCTGCCCGGCATGCCCTTCCCGGGAGTACCTTGCCTGGCAAACTCCCACCTCCTTCGAGAGGAAGTGGAAGCGTCCTATCTGGTAGCCTTACCCGAATCACTAGACCTTGTCCATGGGTTAATTTTTGGTATCTATTATACCGTGAAATTTATGTGTCTGCCTCTCCTTTTCATTCCAGGCTCCCAGAGGGCAAAGATGCCTGCTTGTTCATTTCTGTAACCCAGCAGCCCGCACAAGGGGTGGAACGGAGTAAGCTTTCCATCAGTGTTATTGCATGAAATTGAAATGCCCTTGCGGGGAAGGGAGTTATGACAGGAGAGGCTGCCTGGCAAGGGGCAAAAGATGGAGGCCAGGGAGGAGGAGACAGGCGTCGACAGCTGATTCCTCCCATCACCACAGGGCCAAGGGTGATCCCGTGCAGAGAAGTGGTTTAGAACAGGCCTGAGGGTGCGGGGAGAGGGCAAGGGGGGCTGGCAGCCCCAGAGACTGCTTGACCCTGCATCTGCCTATTGGATTCTCTCCGGAAAAGTACCAGTGAATTAAAGCCCAATAAAAAAGGCAGTTAAGTCCAAACTCATTGATGCCTTAAGCTCCCCCAGGTCAGTGAGCCAGCATGCAAGCTGGGCCAATATTTCTCCATTTCTTCCCACATCAACATTGCTCTCCAGTGAAGCAACGGTGACACATTTTATTTCAACCATAAATGGAGCAGAGAGACTGATAGCAAAGTGATGGCTGCTGCCTTCTCCAGAGGGGAGGCTCTGGATCCCATCCAAGAGACTCCTGTCAGCAGGCGTGATGTCCATGTCCTGACCTTGGGCTCCGGATGGGGTACTGGTGGTCCGATCTGTGCCTGTGTTCCCGTGTGCATGTGTGTTTGCCTACACGCACTAGGGGTGTGTATGCCTGTATGTGTGTGTGCACTGTGGTTTGCTACATAGATACATCCAGTCTGCACATCTGTGGGTTGATTCATCCATTTATTCCATACATATTTAGTGAGCACCTACTTTGTGCCAGACACTGTACTTGCCTCTGGTGTTTTCATGAACACCATGAACTGTGAAAAAGACAGTCTCAGCTCCTACCCTGTGGGTTATACAGTCCAAAGGTGTAGAGGGGAAGACAGACAACAAAACAAGTAATAACAACAACGTGCATTGAATGTTATATAGGTGCAGGTGTGCACATGCATGCTTGAATATCTGAATGCATGCAGGCCTGGAAATCTAAGTAAGTGTGTACATGAATAAAGTGGCGTGTGTTGGGGGAGGGGAAGAAAAGAGAGAGAATTGAAGTTGTCAGGGCACCTGAGTCAGAACAAGGGACCTAATACCTAAAGAGTGTGCACAACCCATGGCCATGGCCTCCCCACTTCCTCTCGTTTCCCCTGGAGGTCTTCTGATCTCTGCTCAATCACAGGAACCTTCGGAGGCCAGTGGCTGACCCTTACTGCTGGGTGGATGGAGAAACCCTGGACTAGGATGATGGGAACGTGGATTTTATTCCCAGTGCTGCTGCTAAGTAGGAAGTCCACTGCAAAGAGGGATGTGGAGTTAGGAGTCCTGAGCCTGTCACGTAGTAGCTGTATAACCTTGGGCACGTCTCTTAGTCTCTCTGAGTCTCAGATTCCTTACCCGTGAGAGTGTGAATACCATCTCTGTTAACCATCACAAGATTGCTGTGACAGTCCACGATCCTACAGCATCCAGACAAAAGTGGGATGTAACTACCATTGATAATAGTGATTGTTCCTACCATGGCCAACCCACCGCTCGCTGGGCCTTTCTAACACACGACTCCGGTGGTGCCCGAAAATGCCTGCATAGCATTTTCCAAAGTATTTTCCAGAAAACATGATTTCTATGAGATGCTTAAAGGAAAAAAAACCTCTGTGGTCAAATAGGTTAGAAAACGCTGGGCTAAACAGAGTTAAACATGTTGATTTCTTGCAGGCCTTCTCAGAGCCTTTAATATACCCACGTACATTGTGAATCTCCAAGAGTGGGCACAGTAAGCACCATTTCTGTGCTCCAGAGGATCCTTCCAGAGGCTAGGATTTCAGGGTATATTTGGGAGTGACTTCAGGAAGCCCTAGTAGGGGGCTGTGCAAGTATGGCAGGGAAGGGAAGGCCACTGTATATGGTAAACTTGGAGTCAGTTCCTGCTGTGGTGCCTGGGGCTTAGCCCTGCAGGGGACCTCCTAGAGATGGTGAAAAACACACTGCAGGGTAATCACACCAGATTGGGGAGGGAGCTGGCCATTCATCTGTTTGCTCCTGTTTATCATTGGTTGAGAGCTGCTCCTGGGGTGTCCAAACCCCAAACTTCCCGCCTGCCCCTGTGCCCAGAGACTACTCTGAGGCAGAAAGTCACAGGTGTTTGCAGGAAGTGCCTGACAGCAGGAAAAGAGAGTACAGAGGCCATGTGGCTAGAGCACTGACAGCATCTCCACAAACTCCTTACTTGGCTTGACCTCCAGGTCTATGTTTGGATCCATGACCACCAGATGGGATTATGGCTCCATAGACCTCTCTGCAATGAACCCTGGCTGACATGATAACGTACAAAATCCCTCCAAAATCCCTCCACGGACTGGCCCTAATCTATTTTTCCAATCGTATCCATTTCTACTCCCTTTGAGCCTAAAAGTCAGGCTATATGGATTACTATAGTGGGAGAGGAATAGGGTGGGCAGTGTGGATACAAATATCTCTTCCAATTTGGACCTTCCTGGGACAATTTAGAGCTCTTGTGCATGAGTGTATGTTGGATATACCTCCTGGAATAGGGCCTGGGACTCACTATAGGGGAGAGGCACCAAGCAATACAGGGGATGGAAGCTCCCGGAAGGTGGTGACCCACAGTATCTGACACCAAGAAAGCCAGAATTTTTCTTGAGAGGAGCCAAGATTGAGGCTGGTAAGCCAGAGCCAAGCTTTGGGTACAAAGTGTCAATGAGAAACAACGGATGGGTCAAGACAGGCCAGAATACGCCAGAATGTCCCAGAATGTTCCTTATATGAGACACTAGCTCAGGGCCTGCCCTAGTGTCTTAAGGAGCCACAAACAGAATGTCAGAGCTGGAGGTACAGAGCCCTGGGGATCATCTAACCCCCAACACTTGTTTTAAAGAATAAGGAAAATCGGGGACCAGAGTGGTGAAGGGACCTCCTCAACGTCACCCAGCAATTTAGGAGCAGAGCCTAATCAGAACACACGTTTCTTGCTCACTAGTGAGCCCTTCGTTTTGGATTCGTTGACTAATAGGGTTCCTTCTTGCCAAGAATCTGACCATCGCCCATGGGTTCTCTGATAAGAAAGAAACCCCCATTGAGCAATTTCCCTTTGCTCAAGCCCCTCCCCGCCAGACTGGGACACTGAGGGGCCTTCACATCTCCTCCACCTTTCATCTCAGTCCATGTACTCCCTGGAGGGTTCCCTGCCACCTCAGGTCGTAAAAGCATTTGCAGTTTTAGACATGGCAGCAAGTTTCGCCAGGCAGTGTAAGGGAACATGAATGCTAATGCCTCCATCTGGGGATTATGTTAATACACTATCCCGAACTGACATTTTAAAAATTGCACATTTTAACTGGCTGCCTCTTCCATCTCCAAGTCTAGGATCATACAGTAATTAGGAAGTGGGATGGTGGAGGTTGCCGGCGAGATGCCCTTGGCTAGGTTGCAAGGAGTGCTGGCCTGAAAGTTGGAAGGCTTGGGATCTAGCTGCCAGGTGTGTGACCTTGGGCAGGTCGCTTCTCATGTCTAGGCCTCACTCTCTTCGTATGAAAGTGAGGAGTTAGGGCTTGACAACCCCCATGGCTCCTTCCAGCTCTAACCTTCCATGAGTTTTGGACTGCTAGAGTCCCCCCACATTTCTTGCCCTCCTCCTATCATCTATGTCCTGAATGCCAGGACAGCCAGCAACATCATTTCTCTTCTGACTCTGGAACTTACGTGTTGGGGACATACCTTTTCCTGCGTACTTGGTAGCTACCTGCGTCTTACCTTCCAGACCTCTCAGCCTGAGTCTAACCTCTGCCCCATCTGGAGTTAAATAAGATGAGGATGGAGCTGTTTCAAGTCCCTTTCCCCCCAAATCCATCCTTTCTCTGATGCCCAAAACAAGGTTCCTTGGGAAAATCATTAAGTCTGTTCTGTCCTTCCCTCTATGACCCGTGGTTGCCAAATATGATCTTTTAGCTCATCCAGTACTTAATTGGTGACTGTAGGGGCAACACTGCTCTGCTCAAGGACCTCCCACACCCCTTTCCTTGATGTGACTGCCCTGGGCAAGCATCCATAATCTCTCGCCCGGGCTATTAGAGACCGCTGTCCCCCAGCCCTGTTCCCTTCTGGCTTTGATGCTGCCAAAGCCCTCTTCATTCCCCGCAGCGGCCTGTCTCTCCTGCAGGCCTCACAGAATGGCCCCTGGTCTCAAGGACACACACCCAAACACCCTCACCAAGGGCCACCTCTTGAAGAGTACCTGCACACCTCCCCTCCCCTCTCGGCCCAGAGTGATAAGACTGAATGCTTGAATAAGTATGAAACTTGGAGGCAGGAAGACATGACTGCTGGCCCTGGACTTACCACTATCTATTGTGTTCTTACGCTGTCCTTTTACTTTACGGAGATTCAGTTCTCCTGTGTGTAAGATGGTCTTGCCCTGCCTACCCGCCAGGGTGAAGCTTAGTGAAAGAAGTCAGACAGAGAAAGACAAATACTCTACGTTATCGTTTATATGTGGAACCCCCCCAAATAAAACAAATCAATGTATATCACAAAACAGAAGCGGACTGAGAGATATAGAGAACAAACCAGTGGTTACTAGTTGGGAGAGGGAAGGGGGAGGGGCAAGATAGGGGTATGAGATTAAGGGTAGAAACTACTACTATGTATTAAAAAAATAAGCAACAAGGATATATTGTACAGCACAGGGACTATAGTCATCATTTTGACATAACTTTAAAAGGAGGCTAATCTATAAAAATACTGAGTTGCTATGTTTTGTACTTGAAACTAATATAATGTTGTAAATCAACTGTAGTTCAAAAATAAATAAATAAACAAACAAACAAATAAATAAGTAAGCAAGCCTCCCAGGTGAGTCTCATGAGTCCTGATGTTTAAGGATCACTGGCTTATTTTTATTATATCAGAAATCCCCGGATTGCACACTCAACTCTCCCTTTAGCTCCTTGAGCCCACTTAGCATGCTCTGAAAGTGATGCTACATGCCTCCAGTCTGACGAGTTTTCATCCCACTTTCCAACTCCAGGATATTTCCAGAGTATGTCCAAGAGGCATCACGGTGTAGTGGAAAGGCAGGAGCTTCGGGATTAGACCAGTATTTCAATCCCGGCTCTGATCATCTAAGCGTCTTCAGGCAGATCCCTGTCTCTTCATTGTTCTTTTCTCTATAATGGGGATAGTAGTCATTATCTCAGGGTTGTGATAACAGGAAATAAGCTTATATACGAAAAGTAGCCACCTCTCTCATCAGACTGGGGTTCTCTAGGGTGGGGGTGTATCCCTCCCATCAGATTGGAACTTCCATTAGGGCAGGACTGTTCTCTCTGCATCAGACTAGGAGGGTTCCTGGGCGGGGCTATTTCTCTGCCATCAGACTGAGGGCGGAAGCTGCTTGCTGGCCTTTGTCCCAGAGGCTCCAGAACCCTGTCTTTTCCCAGCTCTGACGCGCCTGCTGCCCTTTGCTTTGTAAGCACTTAAAAACAGAAGGCAAACAGCGTTCTTTTACAGGTTATTGGCTTTTAAGTAAAGATAGTTAAAATAATTTATATCTTGCTCAGGGGGAAAATGGGAGAGGAGACGGAGGGGTAGGTTTTCCTGGCAAAGGAAAAGCAGCATAAAATGTCCTGGAAGTGCGCGCTCAGCGGCCTCTATTCCTTCAAGCGCGGAGCAAACACCCGAGATTAAAGCAAAGCTCTGGGAATGGGTTAGCGCTAGAGCTGTGACTGCAGATTTGACCCAAACACTTTGGAGCTGGAGTCGGGCTTCCCAGAAGGTGAGGGACAGAGATGGAGAACTGGGTCCTCTGGCAAGGATAAAAGGGTGCTGGTGGGGTGGTGTAATTCCCACTACTCGGGCTTCAACTTCTGTTCAGTAATTTATATGCTGAGCTTTAGGGCAGGAGCTGGCCTAGGAGGTAAGGACCTCGGTTTCTCCCAGCTACTAACTCCCTGTGTTATCTGGGTAATCCCTCACTCTCACTAAGCCTTAGCCTTCAATGCCTTGAGGTCCCTGGTAACCCTACTATTCCAGAATCTTCATTCTAAGTATCTTTGTTAAGCATCCTTTCAGCCCCCTAAGCTTTTCCTTAACACAGTCTGTAATTACACAGGGTGTCCATGAAGACTGGAAGCACAGGTGACTATATATCATGTCAACAAGGACATCTTCAATCCGTTAAAAAATAAAATGGTACCTATGTTTCCAGACCTTATTGGCATATATCTCCACGTATAAAAGTATTTGATAAATATCTACCTCTTCGATCGGACTGTAACCCCCATGGGGACAAAGACGAGGAGTTTGTTCCCTGTTGCCTGCCCACCACTCTGTGCAGTGTTTGACACGTACTGTGAACTCAGTAAGTATCAGTTACATGAATTAATAAATAAGTGGATGGCAAGGTTTATCGTGGGAGGGGGGAGGGCAATGGAATAAAGTGAGAACTCAGAAAGCGGGCTTGCTGAGAACACACTCAGATGTTTGGGACCCCTGGCTCATTCACCAGGCCCTCCGTGGTGTCTAAAGGTAGAATTTCCACCCAGAGAAAGGATAAGCCGTATCCTTTGATAAAGGATTAGACTCCTCCCCAGAGACTCCGGACTCCTGACAGGTCAACCCATGTCCAGCCTGGTGTCCTAAAAGACGCAGAGCAGTCTCTCTCTCTGGATAGGACAGAGAGAGCAAGTGAGGCTGAGACTCTCTTGGGGCCCCGGGACTCTCTTGGGGCCCCGGGACTCTCTTGGGGTCCTGGGACTCTCTTGGGGTCTTTGTCATGCTGCCCCTCTTGCCTAGAATGTCCAGCCCGCCCCTCCCCTGGTCCACTTGTCTCCATCATCTCTCAAGACTCGGTTCAGTGACCACACCCTCTCCCTCTATTCCGGTAAAACTGACCATCCCTCCTTTGGGCCTCGCTGGAAAAACAGATATTACTTTATCATGCATCTGAATGTACTAGCAATAAACCACTTATTATGGATTCGGCAATGTTTCCAGATTTGGTGACCATCCTCTTTGTGTATCTGGTAGGTGGTGAGCTCCTTGAGCTGCCGGTGTGGCCAGTTTAGGGTGTCTGGCGTGCGGGTCACTGTCTAGGCTCCTAAGGCTAGGGCGAGGTGTCTTTCTGAACCCTAGAACATAGGTTCCTCCCCTTCCTCTTCCTCATATAAACTGGAAAGCTGAATCAGGACTCGGTGGTGGGCTGAGAGAAGAACGCATGCTGCCTAGGGTGACCCGAAGGAGGAAGTGATGCATTCTGCCGGTTCCATGTGACTCTAAGGCCTGCCAGCATGCCCTCTGGTGGCAATCAACAACTGTAAGAGCAGTGCAGGTGGGTTGCTTTGACCTCTGAGCCTTTCCTAGTTCATGTGTGCTCGCTAGGCAGGTAAAGCTTTGCTTTGAAATGTAGACACCTCAGCTAGATGACATTTTTTTTTGGCTGCGCTGTGCGGCATGCAGGATCTTAGCTCCCCGACCAGGGATTGAACGTGCACCCTCGGCAGTGAAAGCGTGGAGTCCTCACCACGGGACCGCCAGGGAGTTCCCTAGGTGACATTTAGAGATAGCTACAGGCTGGACTAAGGTCCTTTGCGTTCTATGAGGCTATCAATTCCCTATTTTGAACAGTAATAATCTCATGATGAAAAGTAATTACAACACCCTTTAAAACATTTAAGATATAACTTAAAAAGTACAATTTATTGAAAACTTACTATATGCCAGGCACCGTGATGCTTGTTTTTGCTTTTCATATATTCTCCCTACTCCTCCAAATGACCTGGTTAGGAAAACTATGTTGATCCCACTTTTGGAAGAAGAGAGAACTGTCACAAAAGGTCCAACGACCTGCCCGAGGTCACAGAACCAGTGAACAGTTAACTCCAGACCGTTGGCTCCACAGACAGACTATATCTTTTTTTTGTTTTGTTTTGCAGTACGTGGGCCTCTCACTGCTGTGGCATCTCCCGTTGCGGAGCACAGGCTCCGGACGCGCAGGCTCAGCGGCCATGGCTCACGGGCCCAGCTGCTCCGCAGCACGTGGGATCCTCCCGGACCGGGGCACGAACCCGCGTCCCCTGCATCGGCAGGCGGACTCTCAACCACTGCGCCAGCAGGGAAGCCCCCCAGACTATATCTTTTTACTAGTCTATACTACCTAATCTTCTGACATTTGCCTAGCAACAGAGAAAATAGTTTCCATAGCAACTATAGTAAAATCAGTGTTGGTATTTGGATAATCTGAGTTTTTAAAAACCCACTTAAACTCTATATAAGCTACATTCCACATCTGGGAAATTATATAAAGGGAATGATTCTAACTACGGAAAAGATATGTGCAAAAAGAAATGCCCTGATGCATTAGTTATAATCTTAAAAAAGTAGCAACAAGAACTTTCCAACAACGGGGGAACAATTAAATGCGGTGTGGTGCTGTTGTTCAGTGTCATGTACACGGTCTGGTGCAACGTGGTCCCACTTAATGCCCATCCCTCTCTGTTTCTGGGAACTGATTACTCCTGAGGGTGGAGTTGTCATTTTATGTGACCCTGCTCTCTTGGTTCAGGTGATTGGTCCCTGGTGAGCACCTGACCCAAGCTGGGCCAATCAGTTCCTTTCCCAGAATTTTTTAGGATGAGTTTGGATAGAGTTCTCTTTCTCTTTGGGAATATGAAGTGAACTGTAACATAAGGCATATTGGTTGGTTTCTTCCCTTGCCTTCCCCAGTCCTAGAAGGTGGGGACTGCTTCTTGCAGTTACTGATATCTGGGTTACCCCAGTACCCTGCATTTGCCCCTTCAACCCTTCCAGCACATGTGTTACTAACTTCCCAGATTAAATGCCCTCTTTTTGAAATCCCTTGCTTACTCCTGTATTCCCGACTATATATAGATATCGCATTTAACTTTTTGGAATCTCAATTTCTTCATCTATAAAGATGGAGTCATAATTCTTAACTCATGCAGATGTTGGGAGGATTCGACGGAATGAAGGCAGTCAAGTGCCTGGCACAGAGTCAGCGCTAATCAATGCTGATTACCCCCTCCACTCTATGACTGAAACCGTCAACTCAAGTATGCAGGAGGCTCTCTCCTCTTGGTGGTTTGCTGAGGTCCTTGGTCTCCAGGAACGGTGCCGTCAGTGGTTAGAAGCCATGCCCAGTGGAGCTCCCTCCCCCGTCTGCCACAGTTAACCTGGGGGCACAGCTCGGGATTATGTCACGGCCAGTGCAGATTCACAGGCAGGTAGAAACATAAAGTGTTTGGAATGGCGTTTGCAAAACCTTTCCTCCTCTTAGCACCCCCTATTTTAGTCACTCGAGCAGATTCTAATTTGGTCTTGAAAATATCCTTCAACGGCCCCAGGCAAGTGTCATATGGTATGCCATAGATGGGTACACGGAGCTCAACTTCCATCCTGCCTCCTCAGAGCCAATCATCAGTCTCTGGAAGTCACCGAGTGAGGAAAGAGGAAAAGCTCCCTTCCATCTGACAGCGGAATGGATGACTGTGTGAACAGCTCTGGGCGCTGGGCTCTGTGTTTGGGAATTTGAAAACATCACCTCTGGTTCAATCCTCACAACCACCGACAAGGCAGGGGGGTGGGTTACCTTATGTCCATTTTACAGATGAGGAACTTGAGAGGTTAGGGAGGGGACCCAATGTCCTGCAATCCAGGTGGCAGCCTTCTTTCGTTTTAAAATGTGCTCCTTGGCTCTATGTTCCAAACGCAGCTGCAGGTGACTGAATGCAGAGAGGAGTGCTTACAGAATCCCAAACTAGCTAGGAACTTTTTTGCAAACCAAAATCACTCTCTTTTTTTCCCCCAATTTCTACATTCCTATGCAGGCCTCGTTCTAAGCATCTGAACTCTCTGATAATTACTGTCACAGTAATTAAAAAATAAATCCCCTTTAATTTCATAACAGGTGGTTTGTGAGGCTGGAAGAGAAGTTGAAACGTGTGTAATTATTGTGTGGCTTATTTGCATTTCTAATTGCTTTGGAGGACACCGAGGGCCAAGCATCCAGTCTCCCAGCTGTCTTTCACCTCCATCAGCTGCTGGCGGCGGTGGCCGTGTCTTCTCTCCAAGCACCACCTGTGAGGGTAGCAGCTCCAGCTGGAGTCCTGAGACTTCCCATCAACACAGAGAGCAGCAGGGTTGGTGCCACCATGGGTCTGCTTGGAAGGGTCTCTAAGTCAGCAAGGACCCCGTGTGCCCAACCTTGAGTCTAGTGTTGGTTAGGCTCTCAGTGATGCTGGTTGACCACGGGCAGTTTCTAACCTAACCCCCAGCTCACTTATCTGACCCAAGCACCAGGTGGGCACACTGAGGGCTGGCAGCTTTGGTCCCCGATGCAGTGACTCTTGAATGTGCCCTGCAGATGTGTCTCTGAGAAGTTGTCTATAATAAACCAGACTTCTAGAGACTGAATCCATTTCCCTTACAGACTTCTGAATCACTCTGGATATCTGCTTTTATTTTTCAGGGGCTTCCTAACACTTTAGATTGAAATTTCTTTGACCATTTCTGTCTCCCCAAGTCTTCTATAAAGGAGTTAATTAGCCACAGAAGAATATATAAGCCCTTTCCAATTGATGCCCTAATTAATTGTTGGTCTTTAATGTTGTAGAAAGACCCCTGGCTTTGGCGTCAGACTTACCAGGGTCTGAATCCTGGCTCTACCTCTTAGCAGCTGAGAGACCCTGGATAAGTCACCTAACCTCTCTGGGCCTCAATCTGTAAAACAGACAAAATTGTAACTTGGTCCAGCATTTCTCAGCCTTTGGCTATACGCTGGGATCACCCGGGGAACTTTAAAAAATGACTGCACTTAGGGCTCATTAAATCAGACTGGAGGGTGGGGTGAGGGCTTGGGCATCATATTTTAAAAAGCCCCCTGAGTGATTCTGTTGTGCAGCCAGGGCTGGGAACCACTGTCTGAGCCCCTGAGGAAATGCAGGTTTCGACCCTCCCCTTCCTTTGCCCTGGGGAACGGTGCCTGACCATGGTGGGTCTGGGAGGAGCTGGGGGTCCTAGGAAGGTTACTGAGACTGAGATCCTACCCCCAGAGGGGAGGATGGTGACCCAAGTACTGTGCTAGCTCATGACATGGGGATTGGTCAAGGCACCAAGCCAGCAGTCCCATTTTCTCCCGGGCCCATTAAAACGGGAGGCCATGAATTCAGTGGTTCTTCCAACTCCGGGCACCCCAGGGAATCCAGCCCATCAGCAGAGTCAGGGGCTCCAACCAAAAGAAGGCAAAGAATGACATCATTGAGGAAATGGCACCAAATTTTATTGCGGACCAGCCTTACCTCCTTCATCTGTTTGGATCCTCATCACATCCCTGCAAGAGAGGCACCGTGATGCCCATTTTACAGATGAAAGAACTGAGGCTCTGCAGAGTTAAGTGACTGACTATGTATCCTTTAAGTAGCAGAGCCAGGAGTCAAACCCAGTCTGCCTGATTCCAAAATTCTTCATCTTTCTCCTACACTTGTAGCCTTCCATATATCAAGTAAATCGCTTATTATTCAATATAAACTCCATCCTTGCAGTTTCTCGGGCCAGACACCCTGGAGCCACCTTTGACTCCTGTCTCTCCCTCACAGCCCACATGTAACCTATTGGTCAATCCCACTGGATCCACCTTTACAATCTACCCAGAATCCAAGCATGTCACCACCTCCCTGCTACCACGTTGGTCCAAGTACCACCATCTTTCACCTGGAGGGTGGCTGGTCTCCCTGCCTCTGCCCTTGCCCTTCCTGTGTATTTGTAGCACAGCCGCTGGAGAGACTGATAAAGCATTTCCCAGACAATGCCCTCCGACGGTTTCCATCTCACTCTGGGTCAATGCCAATGTCCTCACCGTGACCTGTGCTGCCCTGAGTAACAGATACCTCTCATCTCCTCTGTGAGTCCACTTACTGCTTCCCCCTCACTTTCCCCCAAACTCTCCAAGCACGCTGCTGCCTCCGGCTTCTGTGCCTGCTGCTCCCTCTGCCTGGGACGTTCTTCCCCCAGGGTCCACATGGTTTGCTCCCTTCCCCGCTGCAAGGTTCCGCTCAAATCCCTCCCTGTTTAAAACTGAAATGAACGCGCTGGCACACCCCGTCCTTTCTGCCGCTCTATTTTTCTCCGTGGCACTCATCACCATCTGGTACACCACCCATATAGACTTACTGATGTTTACTGTCTGTCTTTCAAGACTAGATTTTTGTCTGTTTGGTTCGCTGCTCCATCCCAGGCACGTAGAACAATGCTTGGCACATAGGAGGTGCTCAGGAAGTACCTGAATGAATGAATGAATGAATAAATGAATCCAGTCATCGCCTCCTGCAAAAGGTGGGATGCTCTCGGAGCAGCAGCTAGTGAAAAGACTGGGGCCGCCGTGTTAGGGAGGGGTGTGCCCCTAGCGGCCTGCTGCATTTCCCCTCCTTGGTGTTGGAGGCGGCGGGGCCGAGGGCATGCATATGAGCGTGAGGGACACATGGTCCTACCCTGCAGATCATCTTCACCTTGTTTAAGCTGTTCAGCACATCTGCTGTCTTGTCCTGTCCACTGGGCTCTGAACTCTACTCTTTGCTCTGTTCTCTCAGCTCCGCCTCTTTCTTATGTCCTTTCCTTGCCCTGTCTTCACTTTGCATCATCATCATTATATTAAATAATCATTAAATAATTGTTATCAGGGATTTCCCATGTACCAGATAATATGTAAACCCAGTAAATGCCCCCGTGTCATTGAAACCTCACAACAACTCTCCAGCGTAGGTACCGCTGTTATCCTTATTTTAGGGATGAGGAAACCTAGGCTCAGAAAAGTTAAGTAACTTGCCCATGGCCACACAGCTCAGGAGCGATGAAGACAAAATTCTACCCCAGGCAATCTGTGTGCAGTTCCTGCCTCTTCATCTCGCTTACTTTCTGCCTCGGGCACTCATGAACTGGAAGATTCACGGTCCCTTATTTTCCACTTGGTCTGAAGCCATCTTCTGCACGTGCTTCCCAAGGGCAACCTGGTTTGTCCGGGGCCGTGAGTCTAGGGCAGGGCTTCTCAACCTCGGCGCTGTCGGGCTGCATGTCTGGGGCTGGGTAGTTCTGTGTTGTAGGGGGGCTGTCCCACGGATAGGAGGATGTGGAGCAGCATCCTTGTCTTCTACTCACTAAACACCAGTAGTATCTCCATCTCCTTAAGCTGTGACGACCAAGAATGTCTCCAGACACGGCCAGGTGTCCGCTGTGGTGGTAAAACCACCCTTGGCTGAGAAGCACTGTCTAGGGGGTGAGAAGTGGGATGGATCAGGAGGCCGGTGGACGATTAGCTGCTGGCAGGGCCCCGGTTTGTGGATCACCATAAACTCCAAAGCTCTGGTTTGAGCTCTGAACGAATCCAATAATGCAAGTCCTCCCTTGGTTCGTTTAGCTGAATGACTGGCATTGCCAAAGAAGTTCACTTTTACCTGTTACTGGGCTTACTTCTCAGTGGTCTACCAGGCACACTATAGCACAGCAGACTCACAGAAGCCTGATGGCCTGGATTCAAAATAGAATTCCACCACTTATTAGCTGTGTATCCTCAGGGAAGTTGTTCCATCTCTTGGACCTCATTTGTAAGACGAAAGCCATCTTGCACCCTGAGAGGAAGCCTGCAGAGGGCTTAGTGCAGGGATATGCACATGCTGTTAAAGGGCAGCCCTTGTTATCAAGCAAGGTGTAGGGAGTTATTAAACATCGGTATTTGCAGGTGAAAATAAGTGTGTTGTTGGAGTTTACGGAAGACTCCAATTTGGTGTTCTATCCCTAAAGTCCCAAGCCACATGGGCGGCACTGCCGAACTCTCCTGTACCTGAGCCCGGCGCAGAGTCACAAAGCCCTTCAGAGATCAGAAGCGGGGCTGGGGGCGTGGGGGAGAGTTGTTATCCCCAAGAACCTTGGCAGTATTGTTTTGAGCGGACGCTGCTTTCCAGTTGCCACCGATCTTTTTACTTATAAATTACCATTAGTTTAGTTTCATCATGACCGATTTAGTTTGTTGTGGGTTGTTTGCCTAACGGCAGTAATTTGGGCTTATGATTTTTCAATGGCTGGGCTTTAAGGCATGTGTGTAGGGCAGTTCAACGATGAATCATCTGTCTCCCGTTCCTAAAGAAAATCCATCTCTAATGTTACCAAATTGCTTGCAATGTAATGCTTTCAGATGATCTCTTTCCTTTCCTGATGGACCTGACAGCAGATGCGGCAGGAGGCTGTGGGTCCTTTTACCCTACCTCGGTGGGCAAGAGTCCAAAAGAATGAGAGATGCTGTTCTAGATCAATCTTCCCTCTACGTCTTGTTTTATAGATGGGGTAATTGAGGCCCAGAGAGGTGTAGCGTCACAGGTCATACAAAGCACTAAAATCGAGTTCTCCTAATGACCTGTCCCAGGCTTCTTCCACTCACTAAACTACCTGCATAGGCCAGGACTGCTTCCTCTATGGAGGATGCTGGGTCCCCACAAAGGTGGCTAGAAATTGCCCACCCTTGGGTTAGAACCTCCCTGAGGGTCTTAAAATACGATGCTGGTTTGAGTAGATGTATGCAGTGCATAAGAGGGGACTCTGGAGGCCAACTACTTTCTAGCTGTATAATTTGAACAAGTTATTTAATCTCCTTGGGCCTCCATTTCCTCAACTGTTAAATGAGGCTAATGACAGCACCAGCCTCCTGGGTTTGGAAGAATTCAATCGGGCAATTCATGTAGAGGGCTTAGCACAATGCCTGACACACAGAAACTGCTTGGCGGATAATGATTACTGTTAATATTTTTGGATGTCCAGAGCTGATGTTTCACTCCCACCTGGAGCCTCTTAGGAGAAAGAAAAGATTGCAAAGCTTTCAAAGTGATCAAACAATTTCATTTGTAGTATTTCATTTGATCCTCAAAATAACCCAAAGGCGAGGGTTATCATCCCCATTTTATAGATGGGAAAACTGAGCCTCAAAGATGCAATGCAGAGTCTTTACTCTGAATTCAAGTCCTGTGGCTTTACGACTGGAGCCCTTCCACTCCCGACACTGGCTTCAGGGCTAACCTTGGCACCTCTGCACTCAGGTCCTGCTTTGACTCTCTTCTGCCTCACAGATGCTCCGCTCTGTCGTGGGACTGCCCAGAGCAGCTGTCTACATGTTCCTAGGCCACTTGGAGATCATCCTCCCCTTGTTCTGCACGGGCAGAGTCTCTCTCATCTAGATGCAAGTGACCTTAGCAGGAA
>NW_006779100.1:47929-70496 GCF_000442215.2 Lipotes vexillifer | reverse complement strand
CAGGAATGGCAGAGGCTGTGAGCAAACAGCAGGAAAATTCCTGTGATAGGTCCCATCTGCCTCACTGATGAGAAGGTGGCTGGGATAAGGCCTGGGTGAGGAGGGCTTGACGGGTTCCAAACGGACTGCAAGCTTCCCCGTGGACCGGGAGCTTCGAGTGCTACTCGTGGGTGGGGAGAGGCCCTCGGGCATCTCTGCAGCCCTGGCCTCAGCTCAGTTAATGTGCACAGAATGAGCAAATGTGGGGCGACGTCAGGAAACATTCCTCTGAAGTTGTAGCTCATAAAAAAAGACATAAAGATGGGAGATTAAGCCGTTGACAGCAGAGATCCCGTCTAGGGGACAGCTTGTAGCTGGGCTGCAGCAGAACTGAGGGGATTTCCCAAATCTCATCACCAGAGAAACAGTAACATCTACTGTTAGAGTGGAAGATGGGGAGCTGGCTGACATGAACATTCCAGCCTCCAGTGCTGGAGTGGGGAAGAGGACTAATGTTTATAGGACACCTACTGCGTGGCAGGCACTGTGCCAGGCATCTTGTCTTCCCTTATATGCTTCAGTCACACTAACCTGCTTTTCCTCTCAAATCAAACTGTTCCTACCACAGGGCCTTTGCACATGACATTTGTTCTTCTTCTTCTCCTTGCCTTTGCGTGGATGTCTCCTTAACACCATTTAAGTTTTTTTTTTTTTCGGTACGCGGGCCTCTCACTGTTGTGGCCTCTCCCGCTGCGGAGCACAGGCTCCGGACGCGCAGGCTCAGCGGCCATGGCTCACGGGCCCAGCCGCTCCGCGGCATGTGGGATCTTCCCGGACCGGGGCACGAGCCCGTGTCCCCTGCATCGGCAGGTGGACTCTCAACCACCGCGCCACCAGGGAAGCCCACCATTTAAGTTTTAGCTTAAACTTTGTCTTCTCGAAAAGCCTTCTCCAGCCTTAGTCAAAGCCATAATTCCATCGTGCTCCACCATCACCCTCTTCCACATCACCCTACTTTATCTTCTTTAATGTACTTTTCATACCCAAACATTTTATTTTTTTGCTTGCTTATTACTAGAATGTAAGCTCCCTGAGGGTAGGAATTCTTTCAGACTCATTCATGATTGTATATCCCAGGACAGTGCCCAGCACATAGTAGGTACTCAGCAAATATCTCTTCCCACCTGGAGGCTGGGTGGTTTTCCCATGGAGTTTTATGTGGACCTCACAAATACCCCAGGAGGTGGTATAACTATTCCATTGTGCACGTGAAGAAACAGAGGATCGAGGGCATGAGGGACCTGCCCAGCTAATAAATGATAGAGTTAGGATCTGAACTAGGTTTTTGCTTTCAAAGTTATAGCTTTAGATACACTACACTGCTTCCCTAGAGGAAAGATGGGGACCTCATACCAGCATAAGACACTAGCATCACTAAGCATCATCACTGAGCATCACCAAGATCCCTTCAATTCCCATCAAGCAAACTTCTGGTCCTAACCTGGCTTTCTAAGGAGATGGTGCTGAGAGAAGATGCCCACCACATGACATGAATATTGCGTGTTACCTGCCAGTTCTCTCTCCTGAGGAAAGTTAATCACTGGGCATTTCTATTTATCATCCAGTCTTTTATGACAGCTTGGTTAACAGGAGTCCCCACCTTGCCCCACAGAGGCTGTTCACTCCTGGGGATATTGATATAATCAACCATCGTCGTGCTCAGCTGAGAAGCAAATCCAGCAGCCACACCATAAAGGCTGGGGTGGCTGCCACGTGAGATTCGGGGTGAATGAGGTATGGGCAGATGACGTGTCTCAATGCTTTGGGCCAAATAGCATCCCAACATAAATCCCCTTGCACGGAACATCTCCCCCAGCCCAGAGGGTTGGCCCATTTCTTTCAAGCGATACCAGACAGAACAAAATTCCTAGACAAGCGAAGGGTACAAACATTGTCTGGAAGTGGGCTATTGTGACGGCTTGCCTGGCTTCGTGCTTCTCACAGCCCCTCTTGTCTCTAACTGAAGCCTGTAGGCTGAGCCCTGATCTGGTCTCCGGAACAAGCCCAGCTCCTCTCAGGTCCAGCTCTGACTTGATGCTCTAGTTCTAGGTATTGGATAAACCGTCTTATGTACCTGGACTCTGCTTCCTACTGAATCCCACCCAGTCCTAGTGATGGGAAGTTCATTTCACACATGGCTATTTTTTGGATGTCTGAAGGCAAGTGGAATGGGGATGGGGGCAGTGACTACCTGGTTCCCTACCCTCCAGGTAGCATCTCCCCTGGTGGGCAACTTCTGGGGGTCACTCAGAGAGTCATGTAAACATCCAACCAAGAGCCCACATCTTCATCTTTTCCAGCAATTTTGTAAGCACCCAATTTCCTTTTATTCCTAAAATGATCATAGTTATTTCCCTTGCCTGCATTGGACTCTGACTGACACAGTCCACTATATGCCTGGTCTCAGGCTAAGCCCTGGGGATAAAGAAGCAAAGGAGACACAGCTCTGTCCCCAAGGAGCTCAGTCCAGTGGGGCAGGAGTGGGGGTGTGTGAAAACAAAGGGGACCCCTGGAGAGACCTTTGACGGAGGGAAGCCCAGGGGCTGCAGATCACGGAGGGCACATCTGGGTGTCAGAGAAGATTCCCCTGAGCAGCCTCCAAGGACAAGGAGAAGTTTCAAGGCAGAGAAACAGAGGCACAACCTTCTTGGTGGAGAGATACCATAGGAGCCTGTGTCCTGCCTCTTAAATTCCCCCCATGAGATGGCCTCACTTCTTATAAACTGACTTCTCAGACCCACCTTTCTGTGGGCCTGGGGCTCCCCACACTGACTTCCACGGTCTGCTGCAGCCCCCTGCCCACTCTGAGACTCTCCCATGTTACCTCTGGTGACCCCTTGTCAGATGTCATACACGCGCCGGCTACAACCAGGCATACAGCACCGAGTGATTTCCATATTCCATTTCCTTCCTTCCTTCCTTCCTTCCATCCTTCCCTCCCTCCTTCCTTCCTTCCTCCCCTCCCCTCACTCATGCATTTATCCAACACGTATTTACTGAACACCTACTAGACCCTGGGTACCACTCTACACATGGGAGATACAGCATTGCCCAAGCAGATGTGAGCATGTGGGGCTCACATCCTAGTGGGGTAGATAACAAGTAAGATATATAATACGTCGGATGATGATAGAGGCCATGGGGAAAAAAAGGGCTATGGAAAAAAATGCTAAGGCAGGGAAGGGGAGTTCGAAAATGCCAGGGCTGGTCACAGTCTTAAATAGGTGCTCGGGATGGCCTCACTGAGAAGGTCACATTTCAGTAAAGATCCAAAGCGGGTGAAGGAACAGCCCTTGCAAACGCCTCGGGGAGAAGCATCAGGCAGAGGGAACACAAGGCAAAGACCTCAGGTGGGAGGATGCTTGGATCTTCATTCGCAGTCGACCTCACTTTCTAGGTCAGGAAACCGGGGCTCCGACAGGCTGAGCGCCTCACCCAGGGTCACATAAGTAGAACCCGTGGGCACGTGTGTCCTGCCACAAAGCCCATGCCGCATACCTTGTGGCCTCTCCCCATCTCCTGATGCTGGCTTCCAAATTCCTGGCGGGTTCTTTTTTTCCTACCTGTGGCCTGGCTCAAGGCCCGTCTGAGCCCTGTAGGTGTGTCTGGTCACCAGTCCTGTCCTTTCTCCTCCTGACCTGCCCCGGGCGGGCTCTGCGCTGTCAGCTGATGCCGAACTCACCTTGCTTTTGGCAGGGTGGCGGTTTCTATATTTAGGCGACTCAGGAATCTTCCTGGGATTCTGATGAGCTGCTGTCTTCCTGGCTCTCCCCTGTGATTCAGATGTTCATGCCTACTGAGGTCTTTCCAGTGGGACTTACTGTGTCGGGGTAGGGGGTGGGGTCGTAATTGGAGGGTAATTGGCAGAACTTCCTCCAGCCACTGACCCAATGCCTTGTGGCCCAAATCTTGGCAGGGGTGGCGGTGACATTAGAGGGAGGGGTAGAGAGCTCACCAGCTTCTCTGAGAAAAGCTGTCCCAAACCATTAACACACATACACATGCACACAACTCCACACACACACAGATACACACCTAACTACATACACATACAACTACACACACTTACACACATTCATGCATTCAATGAATCATTCGCTCAATAATTATTTATTGGAGATCCACTGAGCTATTCCAAGCCTTGTGTGGGGTGTGGAAGGGTCAAGAATATAAATGAAAGAATAAAGGACTCATTGGTGAGCACTTCCTGAATTCCTGCAGTGGACACTGTGATACCCTGAGGGATGAGGTGTGCATGGACTCTGGACAGAGTCCAAACTGGACTGAATTCCAGGCTCCGAGTCCTAGGACAGGCTATTCAATAATAATTGCTATAATTTATCAGGCATTTGTACCGGGCACTTGCCTAACCACTTTTCCTGAACTTACTCAATTGCTTTAATCTTTAAATTTTTCATCTGGAAAATGGGGATGAGAATCCCTTCCTCACCAGGTTGTTGTAAGGATTAACCAAACAATGCTGTAAGGATTAACTAAACAATGTTGTAAGGATTAAATAAACTAATAGTTGTAAAGTTACTAGCATTTTGCCCGACCCATAATAGGTGCTGATGAAACATTACTTCCTTTCCTTTCTTCTCTGCTCCCAGGTAGCTCACAGTCTAGAGGGAGAAATGATCTAAGAACGCAGCTAATGAACACAAAGTTGGAGGTCACGTTTCAAAGGACAGCTGTGACCAAGTGCTGTGGGGTGCAGAAGAGCGAGGAGTTAGTTCCCTTTAGCTGGGAAAATGAAGAAATGCTTGGTTTCTGGGCTTCTGGAAGCCTATCCCCTCTCCCCACCTGCAGGTGTCACTGAGGTCCTGGCATGCCTCATGCCCTAGGTCCCCTGCATGAAGGCAGGACCTGCTTCCCTAGGGCTTCAAGTAAAGCCCACCCCTCCTGGCCTCATCTTTGCAGTCACTGGAAGGAGATGGGCTGCAGGGAAATACAGTGAGAGCCAAGACAGACGGCAGAGCCCAGCGTCGGAGCAAAGAGAACCCTGCTCTGCTGCATGAGAGGAGCAAATGGCATTGCACGGAGGCGGCTCTGCTGAGAGCATCTCGACCATTCCTCAGAGGATGTCAGTTTCAGCTAAAGCTTTAGAGATGACAGTGATTTGTTTGTTTCCTCTGAAGAGCTCAAAAAGAGGCAGGATTCTGACTTGCTCTGATGAGAAGAGCATCATTTGGTAGAAGACTGGAGTCACAGAATCACAATATCTTACGACTGGAAATGATAGCATTGCCTGTCTCCTAGGCAGGTTGTGAGGACTGAGTGAGCCGATGCCTATAAAGATTGTCATACAGGGTTTGGCACATAGTAGATGCACACTGCCTGATCATGTGATCCGACTCCCTTGCTCTGAAGATGAAGTGTCAGGCCAGCATGTGACACTTAATGTCCCAAACACATTTCTCATCTGCACCTCTTCCTTCGCCGTCCCCTGATGCTGTTAAATCACCACCTCCTCATGTATCCGCGATTTCTCTTGGTGGCACCCCGCCCCAAGTGGCGATCCGGCCATAACCGAAGCCTGAGAGGCAGCTGGGACTCCTCTCTTGACCTCTGCAGTCACTTGTCAAGTTGCAGAGCTTCACCCTACAGTGGCTCCCGACTCTGTTTCTCGCTTCTGAGCACCACCACCATCACCCTAGTTGAGTTCCTTGTAATTTCTCACCTGGACCATTGCCACAGTTTCAAAATTGTCCCTCACCTCCCACCTCCAGTTTTTAGGCCTCTTCTCTCCAAACATTTCTTCCTATGATGCCAAATGGATTTTTCCAAAGGCAGCTCTGCTCTCACCCCTGTATTCCAAAACCTTCAATGGCTCCCCACTGCCTACTGCATTAGGTACAAACTCCTCACCCTGGCATTCAAGCCTTCACCCCGTAGTGCTTTGGGCTGACCTCCCAGCCTTCTTTGGCATCTCTCCTGGATAAGTGCTATGCTCTGCACACCAGATCCTCTGCCATTTCCCGAACGTGGACTTTCTGGCCCATTTGCCTGCCTCCAAGCCCTCTCTGCCTGACATGCCTTCCTCAATCTCTATGTGCCCAAGTCCAACCCATCCTTCAGGACACTACAGGTGCCATTTCCCAGAGGAAGAAGTCCTTTCTCATCTCCAACCAGATGTTATCATTTTTTCCCTACGAATTCACAGAACATGATGGCTCAGACTCTCCTGAGACTCTTCCCCTGGCGGACCCTGAATGATAGACATTTGTAGACAGGTCCTATGTCCCATGAAGCACTGGGGTGGAACTCAGTTCTTTTGAATCCCTTACAGGGCTGAGCAGGGCTGTCTGCACTGCAGACACTGTGTTAAGTGCCAGCTGGAAAATGAGATTTCCCATCGAGTGGGTGGGTCATCTGAGTCCTTCTACCCCCGCCCCGGGTCAAGCTTGTACTTCCTGCTGCTCAAAAAGGGAGACTTCCTGGAATCCACAGGCTCTAGGACTGCTCGGTGCTGATTGGCTCTTGTAGATGTTACAAAGTTGCCAAACTCCGAGGACCCTGAGACATCATCTTCTCTAATTCCCTCATTTCACAGAAGAAACTGAGGTCCAGAGAGAAGTTACTTATCTAGGGTAAGGTTGAACTGTGACCAGAATCTTAGCGACTTGGGTCTGAGGCATTGCTAGCTAAATGGACCGATTCATTCCTTTATTTATTCCTCTGTTCAGCTTCCTTCACTGAGCACCAGAAAGCTGCCAGGCACTGCAGAAGGTGCTGATGACTCAGAGATAAGAAAGAGTCCCTGCCCTCAAGGGACTCACAGCCTGGTTGGTGTGGGGCTGGAAGGAATGGATATGGCAATAGGCAATCTGCAAGGAGAGACAGGGTGACGGGAGAGGAGATGAGGGCACCTCACCCAGGCTTGGCCAGTGATAAAATAAAGACGGCATCTTCCACTGCTGCTGGGACCACCCACACCCCAGCTCCCACCCCACCGCTGAGGGACAATCAGCCTCTGCTGTGTCTCTTCCTTCCAAATTCTCTCCCGCCGCCTGTAGTGCAGAGACAGTGTTTGATTGAAGCAATGAAATGGAGAAAGATGCTTTACATCACCCCAAGATCCGTTGTAAAGATTCAATTAGACAAGACATAAAAACCACTTAGCTTAGTGTCTTGCAGACAGCAAACCCTCACTAAAAGTTAACTATGATTATTACAAATAAGGAACTAGAGGCTCAGGGAGGTTACATACTGTACCCAGAATAATACAGCTAGTAAGCAGGGGAGCTGGGCCTTGAAGCCAAGCCTGTTCGCCTTCAAAAGCTCTCCTCTTTCCAAAATGCCACTTAGACTTAAGTTAGAGACCCGTGGTGTCTATTGTGGTCCTTCAGCTGATGGAGACGATCCCAGGAAGCCCTGGCATCAGTGAACCCCTGCTGTGTCCCAAGTCCTTTTTTCATATACACAGAAGAGAAGGTTTCTGGAGACATCTGCAGAATAATAATACATAACAACATCTGCAGAAATAATAATTTTTGCAGCCTTGGGTGGGCCTCTAGGTGCCCTCTTGTATCAGAAAATGCACAGGACCCCCAAGATGAGTCAATCCACTTCAGAGCCAATTTTGTCCTGTGCTAGGGAGGCAACAGAGGAGAGAGGGCTTTCTGGAACGAATAACGTGGAACTGACAAAGAAGACCATACTCCCAGCGGTGCTGGAAACACGCATAGTCATTATGTGGGAATGTGCGAGCCCTTCCAAGAGGACCAAGTGCAGCCAAGACATGCTTTTGGTAAATTGTTTTATTCACCTGAAAATTCTTTTCATGAAGATGTCCGGCAGGGTGATTTAAATGTAATGGGGGAGATGTGTGGTGCAAATGGCAGGACCCTGATTTAGAAAGACGCAGAACACAGAAGTCTAGATAGACGAAACCCATGGGAGGTTGCCTACATCTTAAAAAGATTCACCTCTAGATTACCTTCAAGTAGGAAATGGCTTCCCATTGTCTTTTTTTTTTTTTTTTTTTTTTTTTTTTTTTTTTTTTTTGTGGTACGGGGGCCTCTCGCTGTTGTGGCCTCTCCCGTTGCGGAGCACAGGCTCCGGATGGGCAGGCTCAGCAGCTCCGCGACACGTGGGATCATCCCGGACCGGGACACGAACCCGTGTCCCAGGCATCGGCAGGCGGACTCTCAACCACTGTGCCACCAGGGAAGCCCCCATTGTCATTTTTAAGACAGATTATTAACTATTTGACTGGAAGATGGGGGAGTGTGAGGTCAGACAAAATTAAAGGCAAAAGTAGGAAAAATCTATCAACTGAAGGTCCTTTAGGACAGCTCTCAAAGTACAGGCATGAGGGGAAGGGACCTTGGTCCTCTATGGTCTTGTTTTTGTAGCATTGCCTGTCTCCTGTCATGCAGGTTTTACCAAGGTAGTTGTCCGAATGTTTATATAGCTCTTACACATACATCACCCGAGGCCCCGTGTCTCCTGTACCCCCCCGCCCCTCAAAAAAATACACAAGAAAGAACCAGGCACCCAGCAGAAGAGCATAAGAATTTCCTGCCCCAAAGAAGCCAAAGATCTCACAGGTCATAAAGGGCTCAAGATCAGGTTACTCAAGCAATCATCAAACACCTGTCTACAACATTCACATCAAATATGTAGCCCACTTTTGCTGTGACGGGAAGCCCTCTAATTCCTAAGGGCTAAGCCCTCCCATTCCACTCTGCATAGACCTGATCAATTGGAAGGTGTTGGTGTTGAGCCCAACACATGAAGCACCGTCCACTTAATCTAGGTCTACCCTCTTCCACTCCACAGTACTTTAGATGTGTGATATTGTAGGTCCTAACCGAGGTAAACATGTGTCAAGGCTAGCACTGGCTCCTTCAGGGCCAACACTTACAGGCTCAGGAACGCATCAAACCTTTAAAGCACTGGTGTGATTTGATGCATCGCCTCTGTGGGTCTGAGGGGCAGCAAGATGGTACCAGGAACTGGAAGTCCCAAGTTCTCAGTCTTACTCTGCCATTGGTTCTCTCTAACAGCCAGTAAATCTTAATATCTTTTTTTTCTACCTAGGAAATCTCATTAAAGCCCATGGTTTGAGTTGCCTCGCACTTTCCCATCTCTAGTCCAAACATCTTCTCAGGACTCTAGACCTGGAAATCCCACTGCTTATTTCATACTGTGTTTCAGTACTTTTAGAGGCTCTTCCAACTCAATATGCCCAAACTTTGTCATCTTTTGGGGAACCAATCTCATTGAATGGTGATGCCATGCATTCAGCTACACAATGAGTCACTTTTCAATCTTTTATGTCAATACGCTCCCATTCAATCCATTACCAAATCCAGTTGATTTTACCTCCTAAATAGACCTCAATTCCACCTGCTTTCTCCATCACCATCCTCACTGTGTCTATTATCCATGACCTGGACTCCCGGACTTCCCTTCTACCAGGTCTCCCTGCATCCCCATGGCCTTTCTCCAGTGGGTTCTCCAGATTAAAGAGCGATCCTTCAAAACACAAATCTGATCATAGCTCCCTGCTTAGAGCTGCTCAAAGGTTTCCCATTGTCCTCAGGATGGAGACATCACCCTTGAACATGGGGTCCAAACCCTGTCACATGGTCTCAGTCTGTTCCTAGCCATCTCCAGCCTCATCTCACCCTGAGCTCCAGCCCTTCTGGCCACCTATTTAGTGCCTCATCCTTACTCCATCCCGCTCCTTCACAAGACCTTGGCAAATATCATTCCCTCTGCCTGGAGAGCCCTCCCCTGGCCCCATAGTTAAATCCTCATCCTTCAAATTTCAGTTTTATGGCCAATTCCCCTCCTCATACAGTCTCATAGCACCATGACCCTCATTGCACTGGTCAGGGTTGAAATACTCATTTTCACTTGGGTAATTCTTTGATAAATGTCTGCCACTTCTACGAAGTTTTGACCCGAGGGGAGGGAGAAATGACTCTATTTCTGCTCACTATTGCATCATTCTCCCTGGTAATGCAACACCTGCCACACAGAACTTGCCCAATAACTACTAGCAGCATGGACGAATAATACAGTCTGTGCTCTCAAATGAGCATACCCTAAAGCTTAGCGTATGCTGCTAAACCCTACATTTTATATACAGAATGCCAGGGCAGAAGATGGGTGGGGACAAGATTTTCCATGAGTGGAGTGGCCTTGGGAGGCCCACTGAAATCCCCTGCCCCTACCCCTGCCACAGGTAGCCGATGGCTATGGCAAAATTACAGCCCAGCTCTGCATGGCAGACGGGCAGCCCCCCAAGCACAGGGGGGAAGGTAGTAGCTTTCACTCTGCAAATGGACATGTGCTGGCTGCCCTAGGTAGGATGTGCGGGCCCCAGCCCTGCAGGTCTGTCCTCACACCTAGAGACACAGTCAAAGCACAGGTCTTATGGACCAGTCACTTTGTCCCTGCTAGGGATGCCAGTCACATATCAAGAGAGCATCTTGTAGATCAAGATGCACATCAAGAAACTGTCCCCTTCAGAGTCCATGAATTTCTCAGCTGTGAGCTCCTATAGCTCAGGGAGCTTAGTAGTACTGATTTACTGTTGTGGTTCTCTAAGTGTGGTCCCCAGACCAGAGCCTCAGCATCCCCTGGGAACTTGTTAAAAACAAAAATTCTCAGGCCTCACCATGGTCCTACTGAATTAGAAACTTTGGAGGTGGCACCCAGCAACCTGAGTTTTGTTTTGCTTTTTTTTTTTTTTTTTTTTTTGCGGTACGCGGGCCTCTCACTGTTGCGGCCTCTCCCGCTGTGGAGCGCAGGCTCAGCGGCCATGGCTCACGGGCCCAGTCGCTCCACGGCGTATGGGATCTTCCCGGACCGGGGCACGAACCCATGTCCCCTGCATTGGCAGGCGGGCTCTCAACCACTGCGCCACCAGGGAAGCCCAGCAACCTGAGTTTTAACAAACCCTCTAGGCTGTCATATCATTTCACGCAAAAGTTTGAGATCCACAAGTGTATTGGAAAGAACATCAACGTTGGGGAGAGGCTAACCACATTTAGAATCCTGGCTGCCTCTTTGCCTGGCCGTGGGCCCTTCAGCCAGTTCCTTGATCCATGTGAGCACAGTTTTCTCATCTGTGAAATGGGGCCATGACTCCCTTCCCCATGGAGATACAGTGAGAGTTCTCACGTCATGGGTCCTGCATACTATAGGCGCTCCATACATACCATTTCCCTTCTTTCCTTCCACACCGCCCACACCCCCCCGCCCCCCGCCTCCCTGCTTTATAAATGAGGAGGCAGACTCAGGAGTCTGGGGTGGGGACAGTCTGATTCCTTATGTGGGACTACACCACCTCTGAGAGGAATAGAGTCGGAGAGAGGCTGCAGGGCCGGGGACACCCCAAATGACGCATCAGCACAGCATGACTGGCATGAGGCTGGGCGACCAGGGAAAGGACCAAATCGCCACGGATCCTAATTATCTCAGGTGCCAAGCTCATGGGGCCGGCTCTGTCTGAGCTGCTTCAGGTGCTGATGGAAGGTGGGAACTCGGGGGCTGCTGTGAGGGCCGCTGGGCCTGTGGGAGATGGGGGACACATGTTTGTGGCCCTTCCTGCCTCCTGGAGGGTGGACAGAGAAAGAGCCATGCATGTGTGGACACAGAATGCCACCTGCCATTTCAGTAAACAAAGGATGTTGAAGCCATAACACCATTGGCCACTGCAGCCACACCCCTAGGGGAATTCAGGATGGAGAAAAGCAGGGTACTGGCCCTAGGTAGTGAAGGTGTGTATCAAAGGAGTAAAATTTCAATCAGCCCAGACTCTTGTATCTTCCCACACATAGAAAAGCACTGAAATCATTAACTCGAGATGTCTGGTTTTTTTGTGATTAACAGTAATCTTTTGATGTTCTATTACGTGTTGTTGTTGTTTTTTCCTCAGCCAAAACTCATATATCTTGGCTCTTCCCTTATCCTTTTGGAACAGTTCCTCAGAGCTCTCTGAGAGGCTGGTTGCCAGGCTATCGTCCTCAGTAATGCCCAGAATAAAACATAACTCTCCATTTTTCTTATTTTTTTCCTGTCGACACACACAAGTTCACAGGAAAACAAAATGCTTTGAAGCTTGTGTGTGACGGGCTTGAAGAAGACAGACGTCGGCCCAGTGGTTAAGAGCCCCAGCTTAGAAGTGGACAGATCTGGGTTCTAAGCCATTTAGTAGCCATGAGATATTGGGTAAATGCCTTAATTTTCTCAAGTATCAGTTTTCTCATTACTACAATGGGGGTGGTAGAGTGGAAGCATAGCACCTTCCTTTCCGGACTGCTGTGAAGATTAAATGAGAAAAGTTCAGCAAAGCTGGAAGCACTGTGCCTAACACAAAATAAAGACATCATCTATGCTGCTCCCTTTTCTCCATCTTGGCTTCGGATGGCTAATTCCTGTGTCTCAGACGACAGGTGACAAAGCCATTGACAGGCCAGCTGCTCCATTAGCCTGGTCGAGTGGAGATGTCACAAGTCCTTCCCCTGCCCCAGGGGTCTGCTCTGTAAGCTTCGGGAAACTGTGTTTGCTTCTGGGGGTGCAGAAAATCTTGAAGGAAAATTGGGTGAAAGAATATAGGCAGACGTCCCAGGACCCACGCATTTAGAAAAACTCAGCAAGTTCTGAAAATCAAATCCATGTATCGGTACATTCATTCTTTCATTTGTCAAAAATTCACCATCATTTACTCTGGGAGAGGAACTGTATCGGTGGTACCAAGATTCAAAGGATGGTCTATGCCCTTGGGGAGCTCACGTCTTAGTGGGGGTACAGAGGACTCGATGGCTTTGGTTCCACCGTAGTCACTGGGACTGCCCACAGACATTCTTCTCCCAGGCATGTGGTAGGGTAGGACTGTACATCCCTGCAATGTGACTTTTGGTCATATGGAGATGGAGCCTGGATCCCTGAGTGACCTGCTGTCAAGCCACATTGGACACATAACATGAGCCAGAAATCAATCTGTGTTGTGTTAAGCCACTGAGACTTGGGGGTTGTTTCTTGCCAAGCACAGTCCAGCCCGTTCTTCCTGATGCAGCCATCAAACACAATACCAACCCCAGTGTCTTTGTCATAAAGAACGAATCCTTCCCTCTGCCTGACCCCCGACTCCCACCAAAAATGGAGCTTCCTTTATCAGAATTTAAAACCCTAAGCAATTAAGATGCTATAAATTGAAGAGTTCTTTCCAATGAATAAAATTCCTCTTCTTTCTAATGAATATGAGATGGCATACATGAAGCTAAGTACTCCGGTGATTATAAAATCGCCGCCATAAAATAACAACATTTCTTCTCCTACTGCTCAAGTGGCCTATTAACTTGATACTGATTAGGTATTTTTCCTTCTCAAATTCTTTCTCTCTGACACTGATCCTTTGCACCATTTTCAGTCCACGGTCTGATCTGGCCTGAAATGCTTTTCACCTCCCTATCTGTTTGGGGGGCATTTCCAGGCACTTCTTCCAAGTAGCTGTTGCCAAAAAGCAATTTCTGTGCCTACTTTATGTCCCCCAATTTCCAAAGACTGTCCTGAGTTACGGTCAGTTTATTTTATTATTATTTTTTTAAGGTGGCTTCACATTCTTTATTATTACATTTTTTAATTTTAATAGATCTTTATTGGAGTATAATTGCTTCACAATACTGTGTTAGTTTCTGTTGTACAACAAAGTGAATCAGCCATAGGCATACATATATCCCCATATCCCCTCCCTCTTGAGCCTCCCTCCCACCCTCCCTATCCCACCCCTCTAGGTCGTCACAAAGCACCAAGCTCATCTCCCTGTGCTATGCGGCTGCTTCCCACTAGCTAGCTATTTTACATTTGGTAGTGTATAGATGTCCATGCCACTCTCTCACTTCGTCCCAGCTTCCCCTTCCCCCTCCCCGTGTCCTCAAGTCCATTCTCTACGTCTGCGTCTTTATTCCTGCCCTGCCACTAGGTTCATCAGTACCGTTTTTTTAGATTCCATAGATATGTGTTAGCATACGGTATTTGTTTTTCTCTTTCTGACTTACATCACTCTGTTTGACAGACTCTAGGTCCATCCACCTCACTACAAATGACTCAGTTTCGTTCCTTTTTACGGCTGAGTAATATTCCATTGTATATATGTGCCACATCTCCTTTATCCATTCATCTACTGATGGACATTTAGCTTACTTCTATGTCCTGGCTATCGTAAATAGAGCTGCAATGAACACTGTGGTACATGTCTCTTTTTGAATTATGGTTTTCTCAGGGTATGTGCCCAGTAGTGGGACTGCTGGGTCATATGGTAGTTCTCTTTTTACTTTTTAAGGAACCTCCATACTGTTCTCCATAGTGGCTGTATCAATTTACATTCCCACCAACAGTGCAGGAGGGTTCCCTTTTCACCACACCCTTTCCAGCACTTATTGTTTCTAGATTTTTTTAAACAGTGCACTACTAAATAACCAAGAGATCCCTGAAGAAATCAAAGAAGAAATAAAAATATATATGGAAACAAATGACAACGAAAACACGACAACCCAAAACCTATGGGACTGCAGCAAAAGCAGTTCTAAGAGGGAAGTTTATAACAATTCAATCTCACCTCAGGAAACAAGAAAAATCTCAACTAAACAATCTAACTCTACACTTAAAACAACTAGAGAAAGAAGAACAAAGAAAACCCAAAGTCCGTAGAAGGAAAGAAATCATAAAGATCAGAGCAGGAATAAATGAAATAGAAACGAAGAAAACAATAGCAAAGATCAATAAAACTAAAAGCTGGTTCTTTGAGAAGATAAACAAAATTGATAAACCCTTAGCCAGACTCATCAAGAAAAAAAGGGAAAGGATACAAATCAGTGTCAGTTTCTTTTTTTTTTTTTTTTTTTTTTTTTTTGCAGTACACGGGCCTCTCACTGTCGTGGCCTCTCTCCCGTTGCGGAGCACAGGCTCTGGACGCGTAGGCTCAGCAGCCATGGCTCACGGGCCCAGCCGCTCCGCGGCATGTGGGATCTTCCCGGACCGGGGCAAGAACCCGCGTCCCCTGCATCGGCAGGCGGACTCTCAACCACTGCGCCACCAGAGAAGCCCAGTGTCAGTTTATTTTTAAAAGCACTCCTTTCCTCTTGACTGTTACTGTTTTGCCTCTGTATGACTACGGAGAGAAAAAAACACACAGATAGAAAGAAAAGGCCCTGCCCCCTTTTGGTGAAACTAGAGAGCACAGCATGTAGGGTCTGTGGCATGCTGAAATGACTTCATGTAGCTCCCACATCTAGAACAAGGAAGCTCTACTGTATTAAGGCAGCAGCCCTTTTCAGTTTGTAAACACTTTCTCATTCATTCACCAAGTCTGACTGCGGCTGCTGCCCCGCTGTCTGTGAACTCTGTTCTCTCCCCTCCATCCCCTCTGCTACCCATCCCCACATCCCTCTGCACTTCGTCCAAGGATGGCTCCCACTCGCTCCTGACGGGCCTTGGTGCTCTCAATCTTGTTTTCCAATGGACTCGCTACCTTGCAGCCAAGAGTCAGCTTTCTAAAATATAAATCTGTGTGTTTTTTTTATGCCTCAGCTCAAAAGCCCTCCCCACCGTTTTCTGGAAAAAGCCCAGTTTTGGCATCCCCCTCCGACCCAGTCCCTGATCACCCCTCCAGTTTGTCTCTCTGACTCTCCTACTGTGTGTTGAGCAAGCTGTGAGCCCCAGAAAGCTGCCATATTCTTATCTCCTGGCCTTTGCACAGGCCGTTTGCCCTTCCTAGAATGTCCTAGAATATCTCCCCTTCTCTAGCTAACATTTATTCATCCTTTAGACCCCTGCCGCTCCTCTTAGATGTCTCCATTTTTTAACCTTTCCGGTTGGCAGCCTGTGGGCTTTCCTATAGTCCTGTAGCACTTTCCACATCATGTTGAAACGGATCACTTGTCTGTCTCCCCCATTAGATTATGAGCTCGTTGAGGGCAGGGAGTATAGCTCATTTCTCTGTATACCTCCAGAGCTCACACAGTGGGTGCTCAATAAGGACGTGTTGAATACAAGTGAAAGAACCTACTATTTCTCTTCTTCTTTTTTTTTTTTTTAGCTGTGCCGCTCGGCTTCTGGGATATTAGTTCCCCGACCAGGGATTGAACCCAGGCCCTCGGCAGTGAGAGCACAGAGTCCTAACCACTGGACTGTCAGGGAATTCCCCCTATTATCTCATTTGATCTTGAAGACAATTTAGGGGTATAGGCAGAGCAAGAGTTATTCCCAATTTCACAGGTAAGGAAACTGAGGCTCAGAGACACACAGCCTGCTCTGACTTGCTATGACGTAGCTGTCAACCATCAGTTGATGGGTGGAGGGTGGTGTGACTGGAGGAATCCATCTCTGGGAACCTGGTGATGGTGGAGGCCCGGGCAGGGCTTAAGGTGATTCTCTCACTCACTCGCTCAACAAACACGTCTTGAGCACCTATTGTGCTCCAGGCACTGTGCTAGCCAGGACCCCGGCCTCAAAGGGGGCACAGCCCAGTCCTCTGTGGACTAGTCTAGTTTCCGACCTTATTCTAATCATGGACTCTGTGAGAACCTGGTCAAAGCTGGGAAATTCCCTCCAGAAAAAGATGAACCTAGGAGCACGCACGCACACACACATGCACATATTCTATGTACATTTCAGGGTGTCCGGATTCCCCTGAAGCTTATCCATGGACCCTAGGTTAACAGTCCCTAGTTTAGATGAGAAGACAGGCACGCAAACAACTAAGTGATACGAAATGTGGAGCCAAGAAATCACAAGTAAATTCCCTCCCTTTAGGGGCAGTGGAGTCAGAGAAGACTGGCTGTGTCATTCAGTCCACTAATTTATCGAGCACCTACTGTGCACCAAGGACAGATGGTGAATAAGACCACATAATCTCTTTCCTTTGGCTCTTAAAGCCCAGTTGATGGGGGCGGTGGCATTTGAACTGAGTCTTAAGGTCAGGAAAGGAGAAGGGGGGCGGCAGTCCAGACAGAGAGAACAGCACGGCCTGAGTTCTGGGAGAACAGGCAGACAGGCATCATCTCCCCCTTTGATTCTCTCCACCGACTAGAGGTGAGATCAGTTTCCAGTGCTCACTCTGGAAGAAGACAGCCCAGCAGAGAAAGGCTCCATGGCGGGAGGGGAGACTGTGTGTGTGCATGCACTGTGAACCCCGCTTCCCTGCCAGCCTCCCTGCAGTAGTGCCCAGAGCCAACACCCAGGGTTGCCAGGCCCAAGGCACCACTGAACTTTCTTCCTTGATCTCAGCCCAGAACCCATCCCGGGAGACAGCCTTCTCTTATTTCTTTCCCCACCTTGGCCAGAATTTCAAGTGCATGAGAAATGGAAGCTCATGGGTGGCTTGGATGCTAACGGGTCCCTGGGGCCCAATGCAATCCGCAAAGCTTCAGCACCTTTGTGCGCAGCCATTAGTGGCAGAGACAGGGGACCCAGGCATGCAGTTGTCAGCTCGGCTACCTCTTCCTCAGGCTCAGTGCTACTTTTCCCCCTACAAGACTCCGTTCCACTTTAATGGAAGGAAACCAGTTACTGCCTTCCTTTTAGTTTCTTGGCACATTTAATGCCCCCTGTGATATTTCTGGCAGATTCGTAGCTGGCAGTTAGAGGACGGTTTGTAACTACCACAAAACAACCGTTAAGTACCAAAAAATAAAAAGAGATTTTCTTTTCGGATAGAAAAAGAATACGGACACGTCTGGCTTTGTAAAATTACTGTCAGTCAGTGGGCATATGGGTTCCTGAAAAGTTGGGCAGAAATCACAATATTGTGGAAAGCATCCCTGAAATGCATCCCACTCTAGCTGGCAAGCACTTACACTCCTCCTTCAGATCCTGCCTAAGTGGCCCCTTCTTTAGAGAGCCTTTTCTGGACCCCTCCAGTGGAAGGAACAGATTTTTGTTGCATCTCGACCATGTGCCAGGGACTGGGCTACATTATGTATTATCTCAAACCGTCTTCTCTACAATCCCACAGGTAGGTAGTTAGCAGCGCCATTTTACAGAAGAAACTGAGGCTGCAAAGTGAAGAGGCTTGCACAAGTTTCCTAAGCTCATAGGTGATGAGGCCAGAGGTTGAAACCAGGTCTGGCTGATGCTAAAACCCATGCTCTGTTCATTACAAACAGTTGCTGAGATAGCTCTTCTGCTCGAAAGGCCCTTGCATTCTGACTTTTCATCGTTAAGTCACATCCACTTTTAATCATTTGTTGACTGGTTCTTTCTTTCCATTTGGTGGGGGTTCCTTGATGCAGGGACCATTATGGCCTTCCTAGGGTCTAGTGTGCCTCTCCCATAGGAGGGATTCAGGGAGTATTTGTGAAATGAAAGTAGGAATGGATGGGAATTCCCTGGCAGTCCAGTGGTTAGGATACGGCACTTTCACTGCTGGGGTCCTGGTTCGATCCCTGGTCGGGGAACTAAGATCCCGCAAGCCGTGTGGTGCAGCAAAAAAAAAAAAAAAAAGTAGGAATTGATTAGAGTTCCCTTCAGAGATGTTTTATCCACAACAATTTTCAGTGTATCTATAACTCTTTCCTAGATTTCTTTGCTTGCCTCCTGTGGCTCTCTAGATGAAGAATAAAGCCACCTCCACTTTAAGAAGCCTAGCCTCGGGACTTCCCTGGTGGCGCAGTGGTTAAGAATCCACCTGCCAATGCAGGGGACACGGGTTCGAGCCCTGGTCTGGGACGACCCCACGTGCCACGGAGCAACTAAGCCCACGCGTCACAAGTACTGAGCCTGTGTACCACAACTACTGAAGCCCACGCGCCTAGAGCCCGTGCTCCACAACAAGAGGAGCCATCGCAATGAGAAGCCCGCGCACCTCAGCGAAGAGTAGCCCCCACTCACCGCGCGGCAAAAGCCCGCGCGCAGCAACAAAGACCCAATGCAGCCAAAAATAAATAAATAAAATTAAAAAAAAAAAAAAAGAAGCCTAGCCTCCCCTCAAATTCTCCAAGGAATAAAAACAATTGGAAAAGAATGGCCAGGAAACTAAAGAAAGATTGACTGTAAGATCTTGACCCGAAATATCCTAATTCGCTGAAAACAGGACTTGGCCAACAATAGTTCTACTTGCTTACAACTTTCAGAAACATCACTTGAGACCATTGAGCAGTAGATCAAGATACAAATGCCCTTAACTTCTGCTGCTTCTCCTGTTTCCCCATCACCATCCCCACTATCTAGTCTCGGTCCTCCATCTGGGTAGGCAATCTCCATATTGTGACTTTTTGCCATCACCCACGGTGGGAAGACGAGGCAGGAAGTTTAGGCAGAAGCAGGTATGATTGTCAGGCATCAGCCCATCCCAAGCCCTTTAACAGATCTACTCACAATAATAACAGCGATAAGAGTAAATGCCAATATTTACTGAGAGCCTGTTACATGCCAGGCACCAAGCACTTTCTAGGAATTAACTCACTCAAGCTCTGCAAACTTCATTTTACGGGTAAGGAAATGGAAGCTGAGCTTTCAGGAAATTTTGGCTTAGTCACAGAGCTACAAGATGGCGGAGCCCGTATTTGAATCCAAGCAGGCTGACTCCAGAACGGCAAGTGTAGCTACTTTGTAATAACGCTTTGCCTGGGAGCACCCCAGGATCACTTCATCCCCAACCAGACCACCTCTTGGTGGCCCAACTGTTTTGCCCAATGCTCCCTTACTCCCGTTCTTATTTCAGCTTTACCTTAGGCGCTGGCTTACACCTGCCAAGACAGCAAGATTCTCTGGCATGCAGCCAGTGATACCACCGAGATGCACTGCTCTTGCAAGAGGTCGTTTGCTAGCTGGACTGTCAGTGGCCAGAGCTCAGCGAAGCCCCCCAACTACTCCAGGTCTCACAAGGGAGGAGGGGGAGCGCCGTCTGAGTTAGGGGGGACCAGGCGGTGCCTCAGGGCGGTGTCTCGGAAGTGGGGAGCATCGCCTTGCACTGCTGCCGGTTCCTTCCCCTCCGCCGGATCCCTCTGTTCCCAGCACGCTCAATGGGAAGGCAGTGCGCCTTGCAAAACATCACCATCCCTTCCTGGGATCCAGTACTGGCCAGGTGGGCGGAGGGAATGTTTTCATTTGAAATCCTTCATTCCCCCACCTCCCTGTCCCTCCACCTGGCCAGGAATCACAAGTCCTTGGCAGTGATTTTGGGCTGGCTGATTTATAGTGAAAATTTCTACTGGAAACCACGACTGGGAGGACTCATTCAGCTATCTGGGGACCCTGTGATGTTTAGAAACCGTGCTTCTTGAAGCCAGTTACTATTGGCCAGAATCCCAACTCCAGACGACATTCAGGCACATTTCCCACCTCCTGAGCCTGTGCGTGTGTAGTTTTGTGAAGCTACCAGCTCGCAGACTTCTGTGGTCACTGGAGTGTTGAGGGCCCTGTTGGGCAACTCTGATTGGCTAAATGCTCTGTTCCTTCTGGTCTCCGTGGGCAAAGTGCACGGTCACCAGCAGTTGCTCTGTTTCACATCTGGAACATATGCTTTAGTAACTCAGAGCCTCTTTGGGGAGTTTTGGTTGCCCGAGGAAAAAGGACAAAACACCTTTGTTGGGAAGCATCTGGCCAATTCATAGAGTATTAGGAGCTGGAAGAGACTTAATTGGGGTCACTGTCAGCCAGAGGTCATCTGCATTAAAATGCCACGTAGCCTGGCAGCACCCAGAGCCCTTAGGTGAGAATTCTGACCCCTGACCCACCACTTAGCAGCTGTGAGCTCTTGGGCAAGTCATTTATCTTCTTAGCACTTTGGTTTCATTGTCTGTAAAGTAAGGCTAATAGTAATAGCTAACACTTAGAGAGCTACTTACCATAAAACTCTTTATATAGATAAGATCATTACATCCTTTCAACGACCCTATTGTATTAGTTTCCTGGAGCTGGCCAGAAGCCTGAAATCAAGGTGTTGGCTGGGCTGTGCTCCTTTTGAGGGATGTAGGGAGAATCCATCTTTATCTCCTCCAACTGCTGGTGGCGCCTGGCATTCTTTGGCCTCCACGGCCCTCTTGCTTGTGTCTCACCTCCTACTTTCCTTCCTCGCAAAGATACCAGCCGTTGGATTTAGTATTCACCCTAAATCCAGGATGATATCATGCCGAGATTCTTAGCTCGTTTACATCTGCAAAGACTTTATTTCCAAATAAGGTCACATTCACCAGTACCAGGGGTTAGGACTTGGAAATATCTTTTTGGGATACATGATTCAACTCACTACACCTAGGAAATAGATACCTCTATGATTCCCATTTTACAGGTGAGGAGACCCATCAGGGTCACACAGTAAGTGGTGGATCTGAAATGCAAAGCCATACGGTCTGACTTCAGAGCTCATTTTAAGAAATCACTCTATTAGACAAATACTTATTGATCTGAGTACAGTTGTAGATGCGAGAGACGCAACAGTAGGAAAAGGAAAAAAGGAAAAAACAGACCCCCTAAATTGTTCTAGGAGCAGCAAGAAGGCCAGTATGGCTGAAGAGGAGTCAGTCACGGGGTTTGTAGCAAGAGCTGAGATCGGAAGGTAAGAGGAGCCAGACTGGGTAGAACCTTCTAGTGACTTTGGTGTTCAACCCCCCATGAGACGGGAAATTAACAGAGTGTTTTGAGGGAAGAAGTGACAGGATCTGCTTCGTGTTGTTGTTTTTTTTTTTTTCCAGTACGCGGGCCTCTCACTGCTGTGGCCTCTCCCACTGCGGAGCACAGGCTCCGGACGCGCAGGCTCAGCGGCCATGGCTCACGGGCCCAGCCGCTCCGCGGCATGTGGGATCTTCCTGGACCGGGGCACGAACCCGCGTCCCCTGCATCGGCAGGCGGACTCTCAACCACTGCGCCACCAGCGAAGCCCTGCTTTGTGTTTTTAAAGGACCCCAGAGAGACCAGTAGGTTGAGAAGTGACCATTAGGGGTCCAAGGCCTACACAGGAAGACAGTTGCAAGGCCCAGGCAAGAGGTGAGGATGCCCGGAGCAGGGAGGCACTGGTGTTAGAGAAGTGGTCAGATTCTATGCGTATTTTGAAGGAAAAGCCAACAAGATTTGCGGGCAGGTTGGATGTGGGCTTTGTAAGAAAAAGGATGCCACACTTTTTGACCTGAGCACCTGGAAAGCTAAAGCTGCCACTGACTTCCCGGTGCTTTCCTCGAAGGGTTCTTGTAATAACCAAATGAGATAACAAGAGGAAAAGTGCTGCCCTGAAGTTCTGCCCAGGGCCTTTGCTGGCTGTTGTTGTTATTACTGTTATTTTTCTGCGATCTGAAACTTTTTGCAGCTCTAGGTTGCCAGGAGGTGCCAGACTGGGCTGAACCACAGTCGAGCAGTGTGTCTATGATGAGAAAATATAATCATCTGACTATAATTTTAAATTGTCCTTTTTTAGTATCTCACTCTCTTCCCCACCTGTGCTGGGTGCATATTTGAGATCCGAGAAGGCTCTCTCCGTCATAATGGACGAGACAATATCAATATAGTCAGCAACAAAGGAAACCGTGGCAATTGCAAAACTATTTCCTTCAGATCCTTGTCATTCCCCCCCCCC
>NW_006779100.1:47509-47919 GCF_000442215.2 Lipotes vexillifer | reverse complement strand
CCCCCCCCCCCCCCCCCCGAGCCTCTGTATGTAAATGGAGCCCTTATAGGCTTTTTGCTCTACGAAGTGCGAAGTATACAGTGACGGGCTACCTTGCTAGAAGCGATAAATTCATTCCCTTCATTGCCCAGGTTTCTAGCAACATTCTCATCAACGTGACAGTTTCCTGTTGATTTTTTTCTTAAAGGAGAGTAGTCCGTATTTGATTCATGAGTGTACTGGCGTATTTCCATTGCTTCTTCGGTTCCTTCATTCAGACATTTCACAACTCTTATTAACATGAAATAGCTATCATTTTCATGGTCCCTGTTTTACAGAAACTGACGTTCAGAGAGGTGAAACTAATACGCTCAAGGCCACACAGCTAATAAGAGCAAAGCATCGGCCTTTTCACTCCAAGGTGAAGAGCG
>NW_006779100.1:23709-47499 GCF_000442215.2 Lipotes vexillifer | reverse complement strand
CGGTATTTTCAAAGTAAATCGTTTTACGGAAACTAAACTTTATTTCCCACTCCCACCCCGCCTCTTTGCAAAGCAGTTATTTATTAACCTTAGTGAAACGTCAGAATCATAGAGTGATTTTATTTTATTTAATTAATTAATTTATTTTTCGCGGTACGCGGGCCTCTCACTGTTGTGGCCTCTTCCGCTGCGGAGCACAGGCTCCGGACGCGCAGGCTCAGCGGCCATGGCTCACGGGCCCAGCCGCTCCGCGGCACGTGGGATCCTCCCGGACCGGGGCACGAACCCGCGTCCCCTGCATCGGCAGGCGGACTCTCAACCACTGCGCCACCAGGGAAGCCCCACAGAGTGATTTTAATGAAAAACAGTTTTACTACTTTCGAATGTTATATAAATGATCAACTAAGATGTAATAGAGTGCAAATAGTGAAGAGGAGGGGAGTTAATGAAAAAATTACGGTTCACGATAAGCCTGCGGAACGCAAGCATGTATCATAAACATAAAACTCCTTTAACATTACAATAATTAATTGCAGGACTCAGAAGCTGCTGACGCATGAAAGGAATGCTTAATTTGAGAGCCCTTACTTTTAGAAAAGGATACTGATTTTAAATGGATTTCCCTTACCTACTGAGGAACCCAAAGTTTTCAGAAGCAGAGGTAATTTCAAACGATTTACTCAAAAAAAAAAAAAAAAAGACCACGAACACTGTATCTGCTTTTATATCAAAGTCTGAATGAATAGGACTCAAATTAAGAAGCACTTATTATATCATTGATAATCTTCCATCAGCGGTCCTTCATCAAGCCCGGGTTATCACAGCAGCGATGGAAAAACAGGGCACCATCCACACTTTCCTGGTCTGTTTTCCTGGGGCTTATGTGAGATTTTAAGATTTGCATTCCAGCTACATACACTCAGTCCTATTTTGCAAATTCATCATTTGTTAGAGGTAGAAGGGAGCCTATAGTTTTGGAGTCAAGACCTGCCACGGAGTCCCGGCTCTGTCACCTCCTAGCTGTGCAAATTTGGGCACATCCTTAAACTCTCTGAGCTGCAGTTTCTTCATCAAATTAGGATGATAAAATATTAAGTGAAGTAAGTCAGACAGAGAAAGACAAATATGCATATGTGGAATCATTTTTTAAAAAAGAAAAGAAACAAATGAACTTATTTACAAAACAGAAACGGACTGACAGATATCGAAAATAAACTTACGGTTACCGAAGGGGAAATGTGGGGCGAGGAGTGGGGAGAGAGAAACCAGAAGCCTGGGATGAACACACACATACTACCATATATGAGAGATAACCAACAAGGATCTACTGTATAGCACAGGGGACTCTACTCAATACTCTGTGATAACCTATATGAGAAAAGAATCTAAAAAAGAATGAATATATGTACATGTATAACAGAATCACTTTGCTGTATACCTGAAACTAACAGAACATTGTAAATCAACTATACTCCAATTTTAAAAAAAGATGATAATGTCTATGTTGTTGGGCTATTTTGAGGATTTGAGCTTTGTATCTGAAATGTCTACTATGGTAACTGGCATATTACACAGTGCTGAGTTAAAGGAATCTCTTAATATAATTGAGCCACACAACCTAATCCCTTTACTCTAAAGAGGAGGAACTAATGTATCAGGAAGTTAAAGCGACTTGCCCAAATCCACCTGGCTGTCTAGTGACTCAGATGATATAAAAGCAGAAGCAAGGTGTCCTGCTTCCAAACTCAATACCTCATCAACCATTATGTTAACACTGAAAGACACCTCCTCCTACGGAGCCGTCATTAAAATCTCTCCATCTGGAACATACCAGTCTAGAAAGTCTGTGAGGAAATATGCTGGGAGTGGGAAAGTCATGAATGCCCCAAATTTCCTTAAAATGCTGCCATCTGAGACTTCGGAGGGAAGGACGGGCCCTCTAGTCCTATGCCTTTAACCTATGTCTTTGGGAAACTTTCTCCCATGGCATGTGGTCAGTTCCCAAATGTGTCAAATTTCTGGTCCACTGCATCCTTTGCAATAGACGTCCCAAATATGACAACCCTACCTGTTCCAGATTATCCTGACCTTTGTGCCCTGTTGTTTCCTCTGACCCCTTTTAATTTAAAGACTGAAACTTCTCCCAAGGTCCTGCCCTCAACTCTCATCCTTTGCTCCCCTTTTTACACACCTCCCTGCATTCCATCAGCCTCTGGCCTCTTTGTGGCAAGTGCCCAGCGCCGCCACCAGATCTGCTAATCCTACCTAAGTATTGGACCATGTGACCTGTGGCCTTGCTGGGTTTGCTCCAATTCAATAGTAAGTGTCAGACAATGAAAGCCAGTCCTATTTCAAACAGAGAGTACTAAGCTTCCAGCACTTATTACCCCCAGAAGGTAGTATAGATTTATATCGAATTTAGCACCTGCCTAATTTAAGCAAATGTGTTAAATTCATGAGAACTGGAACCTTCATTAAATATCTCAGGAGCAATCAACTCCCACCACTCCTTTTGCAGTATTCATAAAAGAGAAACTTGCCTCTAAGATTTATTCAGTTCCAATCCTCTGGCACCTTCTCTGGAATCTCTTATTAAAGCAAAACCAAGCAACGATAATAAGAAAAGTCTAAACATAAATCAAACTGATCATGACTTGCCTGCAGTGTTGCCCACTGGCATTTATAAAAATTGACTCTGTTATTTTGAAATATCTCCTTCCTAGAGCAGTATGTTGTTTTTCAGTTTTTGATTGGGTTCTGTTTGTTTCACCAGTTCCTTCATGACATGGCTCTTCAGGGTTCAAAGCGATAAGACATTCTCTACAAAACCAGCACCATTCTCTTGGATGACTGTATCAATGGGGAAGTTTGGAAAAACTAGAAAAACCATCTCAATCTGGCTCAAACAGTACATTCTTTAGTTCGCATAAGAAGCCTAGAATGGTTTTCAGACGCTGGATAACAGCACAGGACAGTGCTCCCCGAGAGAAGGGCAACAAACAAGGTGAGCCCCACGATTGCCCTGTCTACTCCCAGGAGAGTTTTTAGACTGCAGTATAGGGAGGGAGAACCCTAGCAGAGGCTGGCAGGCTTCCTGAATTGAGGTGACAGAGTTGAAATGTCAGGAAGGCCAAATGGCTAGAATTCATGGGGTAGAATACCTAAGAGATGAGGCTTATGGAGAAAGAGCTTCGGAGATCTGCAGAAAGTCTCCCTGGAGTCTTCCGTGAGTACTGATGAGTGCATGTGTATAAGGAAACGACCAAGGTTGAGAGAAAGAACCACTGTAGGCAGAACAATCCCCAGAGACCAAACAGGGCCAGGAACGCTACATGTTTCTATCAGCCAGAGCACAACAACTTTGCAATACACCAGGCATCAGGCACAGTCCTCAGAAGGGTATTTCTTCAGTAGTGGAGACAAATTAGCCATAGACTAGGGCTGCCCTTGACCCACCTAATAAAGCTTAAAAGCAAGCTTCTGAAGCAGGGGTTGTCAAACATTTTCTGTAAAGGGCCAGAGAGTAAATATTTTAGGCTCTGCGGACGGAGCTGGTGAGTGTGATCCATTGAAACTGCATTTACAAAAACAGAAAGTGGGCTGGGTTTTGCATTCAGAATATAGCTGGCTGATCCCTGTTCTAAAGCATTAAAATTGTTTCTGAATTTAACTGCATCCCAGAACAAAGCCTCTCAACATTTAAAGGAATTGAAAAACAACAACAAACAACATAAAATTCATATTGCCTGACATCCAATCAAAAATGATAAGGCATGCAAAGAAACAGAGAACTATCACCCATAACAATGAGGAAAAACCAACAATAAAACAGACCCAAAAACTGAAAAAGATGATCAGATTCGTAGACAAGGACATTAAAGCAGTTGTGGTAAGTATGTACCATTTGTTCGAGAATATAAAGAAAAGTGTGAGTATGATAAGGAGAGACAGGCACGATATCAAGAAGACCCAAAGCAAAATTTTAGAGACGAAAAGTATAATATCTTTGATGAAAAATACACTGATGGAATTCACAGCAGATTAGGTACGGCAGAAGATCACTGAAACTGACGACACATCAATAGAAACTATAAAGAATGAAACACAGAAAAGACAAGATAAAAACACTGGAGTATCAGTGAGCTGCAAGATGGTATCAAATGACCTCAAGATCATGTATTTGGAATAAAAGAAGAAGGGAGAAGAGAAAAAAATATTTGAAGAAATAAAGGCAGGAAGTTTTCAAAATTTGATGAAAATTATAAATCCAGAGATGCAAATACATCAGTGAACTATAAACATAAGAAACACAGAAAACTACATCAAAGCACACTGTAATCAAATGACTGAAAAGTAGTGATGAAGAGAAAATCTCAAGCCAGAGAAAAAGACACATTGCATACAGAGGAGCAAAGATAAACACAAAAGCAGACATCTCAGAAACCATGAAAGCCAGAAGACAGTGGAGTGATATCTTTAAAGTACTGAAAGAAAATAGCCATTGACCTAGAATTCTATATCTAGTGAAAATGTATTTCAAAAACAAAGGTAAACCAACGATTCTTTTTTCCAAACATACAAAGAGTGACAGAATTCATCACTAGCAGACAACTACCACATCAAATGTGAAAGTAAGTCCTTTAAGCAGAAAATAAAATGATACCAGATGGATATGTGAATTTACATAAGGAATATGTGAGTGAATATAAAATATTCTTTCTTATTTAAAAAAACTCTTTAAAACATGATGTTTAAAATGTAAAAATAATGATGTATTGTGGGGTTTATAGCACACATAGAAGTAAAATATATGACCAAAATAGCACTAAGGTGGGGTGGGAAAGACGCAAGTACACTTTTGTAAGTTTCTTTTACTGTATATGAAATGGCATAATATTTGCTTGAAGATAGACTGTGATAAATTAAAGATTTATACTGTAAGCTCTAGAATTGTGGTTTCAGGGTTGCCTGTCCTGGGCATATTTGTCACAATATGGGGAGGGGCATCTATTGGGTAGAGGCTAGGGATACTGTTGAACATCTTACCATGCTCAGGACAGCATCTTATGACAAATAATTATCTAGCCCCCGATCCTAATAGTGTCAGAGTTGAGAAACCCTGTTCTAGAGTAACCACCAAAAACAGTAAACAAAGAGACAGAACTAGGAAGCCGACAAAGGAGAAAACATGGACTCATAAAAATAATTAATCTAAAGGAAGACAGGACAAGTAGAAAAAGGAAGCAAAGACCAGATGGGGCAAATAGACAACAAATAGCAAGCTGGTAGACTGAAAACCCGACCACATCAAAAATCTCATTAAATAAAATGGTCTCAACATCTCGATTAAAGGCAGAGATGGTCAGACTGGATATAAAAGAAGCAAGACCCAACTATATGCTGTCTATACAAAACAACTTTAAATACAAAGACAAAGATAAAAGTATATAAAAAGGTAAACCATGCTAATGCTAATCCAAAGGAAACTAGAGTGGCTTTATTAATATCAGATAAATTTCAGAGCAAGGAAAATTACCAGAGATAAAAAAGTTTATTTCACAATGGTCAATTCACCAAAAGGAGATATAATAATAATAAGCATTTATACATTTAACAGCAGAGCTTTCAAATACATGAAGCAAAAACTGACTGAACTGCAAGGAGAAATAGACACAGCTGCAGTTATAGCTGGGGGGCATCAATACTCCTCTATCAATAATGTGCACAATACATAGACAGAAAATCAGTAAGGATATAGAAGACTTTAATAATAATGGTGAAAGAGTGAATGGTTTTCTGCTAAGATCACCATCAAGGCAAGAATGTCTGCTCTTACCACTTCTGTTAAGCATTGTACTGGATGTCCTAGCCAGTGCAATAAGATAAGAAACACAAATAAAAGGCATATCAACTGGAAAGGAAGAAGTAAAACCAACTTTAGTCACAGGTGAAACAATCATCTAGGCAGAAGATTGTAAGGAATTTGCAAAAGAGCTAACGGAATTAGTAAATGTGTCTAGTTGATACATGCAACAATATGGAGAAGTCTGAGTTATTATGCTCAGGTTAAAAAGTCAGACAAGAAAGAGAACATACTGTATGCTTCTATTTCTAGAAAAGTTCTAGAAAATTCGAACTAAAGTAGAGTGACAGAAACCAGATCAGTTGTTCCCTAGGGATGGAGATGGAAGGACGGATGGATTACAAACGGACATGAGGGAACTTTGGGAGGTGAGAGAAACATTCATTTTCTCGATTGTGTTGATGGGTTTACAGGTGTATTCGTCAAAACTCAGACTGAACACTTTAAATATGTGTATATTGTTGTAAAGTGGTCATATCTCAATGAAGTCATAAAAATGTTAAAAGAAGAGAAAGGGGAAGGAAGAGGGGGTAGAGGGGGAGGGGGCGAAGCTGCCAGCCGCCTAGAGCTAGGATGGGCAACATCCCAAGGACTCTCCCTCCACCCTGCTGTTCATAGTGCTGCCTTTCTCAGAACTATGGCTGCTTCCCTGTGTGATTGTAGAGTAGCCACTCACGATCAGTGTTACAACCTTTTTGTTCACATCTGCAGGAAGGAGAGAGACTCCGCAAAGTTCCTTCTCAAAACAGAAAACAATTGCCCAGCAAACTTCTCTTTGTATCTCGTTGGCCAGAATTGTGCTACATGCCTTTTCCTGAACCTTTGACTTATCAGGTCTATCCCATTATTCAGTAGAAGAGGGGGCTTTCATATTGAGGAATTAATCCCCGAGTTTACTACAGTGACCTTAATCTAAGATATTTTTCTCTTCACCACGAAAGACAGTTCTTTTTCTTTCCTTCCGTCTTCCTCCTCCTCCTTCCCTTTCTTTATCTTCTTTCCCTTCTTTTTTTTTTTTTTTTTTTTTTTGCGGTACGCGGGCCTCTCACTGTTGCGGCCTCTCCCGTTGCGGAGCACAGGCTCCGGACGCGCAGGCTCAGCGGCCATGGCTCACGGGCCCAGCCGCTCCGCGGCACGTGGGATCTTCCCGGACCGGGGCACGAACCCGCGTCCCCTGCATCGGCAGGCGGACTCCCAACCACTGCGCCACCAGGGAAGCCCTTCTTTCCCTTCTCCTCCCCTTCCCCTTCTTCTTAACAAAGATATTATACGTCACACATTAATTCATAGATTAAAAAAAAAGTGTTTAGGTATATTTATGAAAGATGAAACTATAGGTGGGGACAAGAGATGGGTTCGCTCTGTTACTAAGGACCATCTCCATGCCTTGGGGTCTGTTGGATGGGCGGGGCGCAGACAGGAGCTGCCACTCCGTGCCCCTCAGATCTTGTGATGAATCCAAAACGACCAGGTAAAAGTTGACTCCTTTATTGTATAGCAAATCCACACTCCATCCAGCTCCATGACGGTAAGGTGTGTGATTTGATTTCAAGAGGCAAACGGTGGAAAGCTGCCTCTCTGGTGCTATTTCTCATAAATCCTTAGATATAAATATTTTAATATGAATCCCTAGATATTAACATTTATCTATAATATCCCTAGATATTAATATTTTAGGTTTAAAAGAGGTGCCAAATTTTCTAATTGACATGGTCCTAGACAATCAAGCAGATAAATTAAATTTTAATAATACACCTTTTTGGGCCCCATGGGATTCACTATAACTGTTTCTGGATTGAATAGAAAAAACCCTGCACATACGTAATTTTTAATTTTTTCTGAATCGGCCCTTGTTCAAGAAGCATTGCTCACCTCAGTGGTCTACGGGGCAGGAATTTGCTAAGCAACTAAAGAGTTTACCCTGGGTTTCAGGGAAATGTTTAACCTACTGGAAAGAACTAACACGTTGGAAAGTCCTTTAATGGTATCCATTTACATGTTAATGCTCTAGTTACAAAGATGTTTTATCGGTTCATTTAAAGAGCGGAAACCCTACTTAACTCTACTTAGAACCCTGTGTTAACACTTGATAAGCATCAGAAATAAAACTTTCCCCAGGATGAATCTGGAGATTAGCGACTTAGTTTGTAGTGCGTCCCTTTCTCTGTAGTCTCAACACCCTCTGCCCAGCTGACTGCCCGAGAGAGTTTGTGTCTACAGGTGCTGGGCTAAAGGATGTTGTCATGAGTCTGTGCTTGCATTGGGCTGCTGGGGTGACCAGATCCTACAGTGCTCTGCTCATATACCCCCGGGAGCCTTCACTATTTTCCTGCATGTGGCTCTTGGCCTGGCGTGCTTTCAGTCCCAATAGCCAGCCTCCGCCCATAGGCTGTCCTCTGCCTGTTGGAATCTGCATCCACCACATGGAAGCTGGAGGTATCTGGGAATTTACATGCCCCTTGGGAGCAGCCCTTAACCAATGACAGAGGTGCAGGGTGTGTAAACACTCTGGCTCCCTTGTGTGCTCAGGGGTCAACCCTGAGGTATGATCTAGACCAGTATAACAAGACTTGGCGATCTGATTCAGAGAACTTGTGCCAGGGTTGAGATTCTGCATTTCTGACAAGTTCCCGGGTGATTGGCGATGCAGCTGGTCCAGGACCATGCTTGGAGTCTCACTGGTCTACTCTGTCTCCAGAACACCCTGTGGGGCTGAGTAAAGTTTCCTTCTCAGGGACTTTGGTTGCCTTGCTTGGCTTGGCCATCTTCAAGGTCCCAATTCACTACTGATTTTTCCTGGGAATACTTCCTAATAAATCACTTTCACACCAATCCCTGCCTCAGGATCTGCTTCTGGGGAGCCTACCCTAAGGCAATAGAAAATAAACACCTTAGCAGGTGGAGGATGCTAGTCAAGACCCTCCGTGACTGAGACTATTCAGGTCCCAGCCGGGGCACAAAATTCCCAAGCCTCCTGACTTTGCTCGTGCTGGTCTGTAAAGCTGGAATTATTGCTTCCACTTCTCTGCACACTCCTCATTTTTTAAGACTCACCTCTAATGCCAACCTTACCATGAAGCTATTCTTGATCTCTAAAGTCTGAGTCAACCCTTTCTCTCCTTGTGTTTTCACAGCATGTTGCTCATGTCTTGGTTTCCTCAGCCAAATAATGGGTATATGATACTTGCTTTATCACTATCACAGAATTGTTGTGATGAGCAAACGAGAGGATAGATGTGAAATTCCTCACTAAGCTGAAAAGGTTTGTATGAATGCCAGCTGTTATGATGATGACTATTATGTGGGAAAAAATACAGCACCTGTTCCCTATGCAGAGTTTTTCTAAAACAGTTATTGTTTTGGGGATCTACATATGAAACTCTGGATTTACGGCACCGGTAAGTAGGAACCATTTTTTTTAATGTACAAACTTAGGCCTTAAAGTTTCCAGATTGGGGCGCAAATCTGTTACTTGGGAGCTCCCACTGCTGACTGCTAATCCTGCAGCCCAACCTATTACACTCTGTAAAATCAAGACCAAGGTCAAAGGGGTCCAGGTTCTGGGGGTAGAATATGGGGTGAAATCCAGTTTCTGGGGTCTCAGCGGAGTCCTCAGGGCCGTCAGATTTCTCCCCATCCACACACCAAGCTGTAAAGCCTATCACTGTAGGCTGAGCCGAGAACTTTTGGGAAACACAAAGAGCTACTGTTTGCCACTTCTCCGGGGATGATGACAGCACCCAGACAAAAATATCTGGAGCTCAGCGGGATGTGTTAAGACTGGACTGAGAAAGAGAGGTAGCGAGACGGGTGTGGGAACAAGCTAAGCCAGCTTGCTTGCACTGTGACATATTCGTTATTAAAATGGAAAGGAAATTTAACAAGTGAGGTGTCAGCCCCATCCTCAACCTTCCTGAGCACAGGCAGCTGGCACAAAGCAGACTCTGCCCAGGCTAAACCCCCCAAATGACAGCAATGTGGGGAAGAGAAACTCATGGAGCCTACTTAGAATCATATAGATACAGGTGCAAGTGTACCTCCATCACCCAGTATCTGCGTGACCTTAGGACATTCCTCTATCCTTTCTAGACCTCAGTGTTCTTACTGCAAGACGGGGATAATCATATAGTAGAGGGTCACTGTCAGGATTACGTAGAGTATGGATGGAAAAGCATCGTGCCAATAACTTCATAACATTATGACTGGTATTATGAGTGATGATCATGATGGCGGTTGGGTTGATTATTTTACAGTTTTTAAAGTGTTTTCAGTCCAGTACAGTAAAACGCTACTGGTCTTCAACTTTTTTACACTGAGAAATGAACCCTGTCCTCAGAGGGTTTGCAGGCTGTCAGAGTAGACAGACTTATAACCCAACAATTAAAAGATACTATTTTGGGTCAGAGAACACACGTGATCATCTTTATTGTGCAGAAGGGGGAACTGAGGATCAGAAAGTCAAATGACTTGCCCAAGGTCATGCAGCCAGGAGGAAAGAGGGTCATAGCTCTAGCCCAGTTGTCTGATCCTACACTAATACCTCAAGGATGGCTGCCCTCACCTCTCCGTCCTGGGACATGGTGAGGGGGACTTGGAGATTGATGTCTGGAGGGGATGAGGGACGGGAGGACGACAATTGACATGAATCCTGCCAAAATCTTATTGGACCTGGCATTTAAATACCTATTATAATCCATGACATGAAGCAGTATGTTGGAGAGGAGGCTTTCCTGGCATCATGTGGGGCACTGGGCTGTGGGTACCCTGGCTGGGACTCCCAACTGCCCAATTTCAGGCTCCCAAAGAAAGAAAGCATGGTCCAAGTTGTCACCTACCCACACAACTTTTTAGCCACGTTGCTTTCCTTGGGCAGGGATGTCATTTCTGAGGATGAAAGGAGAGACTCCTGAACTTGTGGCCAAGCTTCCCAGGTGTGGGTCCTGGCACTGCGGCTTACCTGCTGGGTGAGTTTGGGCATCACTGGATTCTTCTAAGCCTCAGTTTCCTCCTTTGTAAAAATGTGGCACTTACACATGCCCTGCCTCACCCCTCAAATAGCATGCCTGCCATGTGTCAGATATCTTGCTGGGCACTTTACATATATCAAAGGGATTAGGAAGCAATGGGGCACAGGGTGGATGCTCCTGGAAAACTATAAGCAGCGCTAGCAGCTCATTTTATCATTTCTTTACCATAATCCCTCCTCATCCCTATTTTACAACAGGAGAAACTGCTACTTGGAGAGGTTAAATAATGAAATCGAGGTCGAACTTAGATACAAATCCTGACTTTCAAACTGTGTTCTTTCCACTAGGCTATGCTGCTTGCTTAAAAGTACGTGAGAGGACGATGAAAAGATGCTCCAGTTTCCTCCATCCACGGAGAAGTGTAAAAGTATACGTTGGGGCCCACGGGACATCCTTGGAGCTATCTGCCAAGGCCTCCCCAAAGCCCAGGCAGGAGCATGGAGCCCGCTGAAGAGTATTAATAGATTGCTTCCATGTCCTGGCTATTGTAAATAGAGCTGCAATGAACATTGTGGTACATGACTCTTTTTGAATTATGGTTTTCTCAGGGTATATGCCCAGTAGTGGGATTGCTGGGTTCTATGGTGATTCTACTTTTAGTTCTTTAAGGAATCTCCACACTGTTCTCCACAGCGGCTGTATCAATTTACATTCCCACCAACAGTGCAAGAGGGTGCCCTTTTCTCCACACCCTCTCCAGCATTTATTGTTTGTAGATTTTTTGATGATAGCCATTCTGACTGGTGTGAGGTGACACCTCATTGTGGTTTTGATTTGCATTTCTCTAATGATTAGTGATGTTGAGCATCCTTTCATGTGTTTGTTGGCAATCTGTATATCTTGTTTGGAGAAATGTCTATTTAGCTCTTCCGCCCATTTTTGGATTGGGTTGTTTGTTTTTTTGATATTGAGCTGCATGAGCTGCCCATCGACAGATGAATGAAGAAAGAAGATGTGGCACATATATACAATGAAATATTACTCAGCCATAAAAAGAAAAGAAACTGAGTTATCTGTAGTGAGGTGGATGGACCTAGAGTCTGTCATACAGAGTGAAGTAAGTCAGAAAGAGAAAAACAAATACCGCCTGCTAACACATGTATATGGAATCTAAAAATAAATGGTTCTGATGAACCTAGGGGCAGGACAGGAATAAAGATGCAGACGTAGAGAATGGACTTGAGGACACGGGGAGGGGGAAGGGTAAGCTGTGACAAAGTGAGAGAGTGGCATGGACTTATATATACTACCAAAAATAAAATAGATAGCCAGTGGGAAGCAGCCACATAGCACAGGGAGATCAGCTCGGTGCTTTGTGACCACCTAGAGGGGTGGGATAGGGAGGGGGGGAGGGAGACGCAAGAGGGAAGGGATATGGGGATATATGTATACATATAGCTGATTCACTTTGTTATACAGCAGAAACGAACACAACTTCGTAAAGCAGTTATACTCCAATAAAGATGTTAAAAAAAAAAGAATATGAATAGAATTGCAAATGGCCCCTCTTGGTGGAAACAATGAGCTGGTGTCAGAAGCAATAAGCTCCAAGTGCAAGGGCCTTGCTGCCCTGGGTTCATCCCACTTGCGTCTGATTAGGACACACTGTCGCGCCTGATGTCACAAACAACTCAAGTGACAAGAGCACTCCTTTGGGCTGGAGATCACAAGGAACTGGGGCTAAAATTCAGTTCTGGAAGGTGGGAAGTGGTTGGATATAAATATTTTAAGACAACAAATATGATTCAGAAGGCTAATTGGAACACACTGACACCACCCAGGGCTCCCGGCGGCATGACACACAGATGGGAGTAGAAATCTCCGCCTCGGCTTTAGAACACACACTGTAAGCCACATGAAGGGAGCTGTCCCCTTCAGGGACACACATCAGAGTCCTCCATAGAAAGCTGGTGGGTGGGGTGGGGAGAGGTAGGGTGGAGCAGAGACAAGAATCAGATAGGCAGCCTGTCACTTAACCTTTCTGAACCTCAGTTTCTTTATCTATAAGATGGGTGGAGAGCGGAAGGAACAGTGGGCAGGAGTTAGATTAGACGATCTTAAATTGCCTGGCTCTCTCCCTGCTCTAACCTTGTGGGATTCCAGGAATCCATATCCACCACTTCGATTTGGTGTTTTGTTTACTGAGATGATACGGCTTAGGGGTTCAGCATCTGGCCTCTGGAGCCAGACAGCCTGGGTTCAAACATCAGCTCTGCCATTGGGCTTGCTCTGGGCCCTGCATCATAGAGGGTGCTTCTCTGGCTCTTTTCCATCTGTGTCCTTCCCTATAGGGGCCAAGAGGATGTGCCCATCTGAAACCTGTGTTTCTCATTCTAGATCACACTCTGGGTCCCTGGAACCATGGAACTCTCTGCCTGAGTGACTCCATGTCAGCTCCCGGGATCCAGGAAGCCCTCACCTGTGGGTCCATCCTCCCTAGAATGGACCGTGGTATTGGTGTGCACACCCCCTTCTCCCAAGGGCTGTTTGCAACGGAAAGTCTAAAGCTTGGACATGTGGGCTGGGGTGACCACATGCACCTGTGAATGGTCCCTCACACTTTAAGACAGAGCTGGGAATAGGAAGAGAGTGAAGGTGCACTGTGGGCCAGGGACCACTCTCCTGGGGCCACTGGTCCTGGTCTGGAACTCCAAGGAGTGTGAGAATTTTGAATTCAAATTGGGCCTTGCAGTCATTATACAGGTAGATTAGTCAAGTAGGATGAGAGAACATATTTTATATAACAATTTGTTGGCTGGATTCATAACTTTCAAATATTTAGACATGTGGTCTATGGGCCTCCATGTACTCTTGCCCTGAGCCCCCCACATGTTAATGGGGAGCCTGGACCCTGGGAACATTGCTTAACCTCTTGGTACTAGGTTTCCCCACCTGTAAAGTAGAAATAATATCAGAGTTATTATACGGGCCAATGAGTTGGCACGTGGAAACCAGTATTTCCTTCTCTGGCCAGTGCACGGTGAGCATTCAGTAAGATGTTAGCTGTTGTTATTTTTCTATCATCCAGGCCTGGGGTTCTACCCTCCATGCCCTGCAGACTTCCTGGTCTCCCACTGTCATGGCTTCACTTTGTCACCCTGTCCTGCCACTTGGCACATGGTAGCCAGACCACAACTCTGCCTGGCATATTGCTACCTCTTGAGGTCACCTTCAGCCTGGGTAGCCCCTCCCAGCCTGGAGGAACCTCCCGCATCTTCTCCCGGAAGCTCCCACCCGGGGGAAATAGGACCCATCACCTGCACAGCTAAAGCCAGTGCACCAAGCTGTTTGCGGCAAAAGAAATACAGGCAAATAAAAGCTTCTTGCAGTATCGCCATCCCAGCCAGGGAAAGATGCATGGGGAGCTGAAAGCACAATCCCTCTCCCAGAGTGCAAGTAAATAAGTCTGAATACAGGTGCCAGGGCTCGGCCCTGGTATTAACCATCTTGCTTGGAGACCTGGCTGGTGATAGCAAAGCTATAGTAGCAAGAATTGCTCTTTCAATTTAACTTTGCTATCATTAAAAGCCTTCTGTAGTTCCTCCGATACACTTATTTTATTTTTCTGGCATCACGCCAGCTAAAAGGAGGATAAATGATAAGTCTGTTAACAAATACCTCAGTTAATTTTATGGCAGAGAGAGCAGAGGAGGGAGTGGGTGGGACCAGCCCCACGCTGTGGGCTCAGAACCATTTTGGGCATCAAACATTTATTAGGGACCAATCATAAAAGCCCCCATGATGGTGTAATGGCTCATTCTAAATGCTTCCTGATAATAAAATGAGCATTGATTGGAAAGACAATATTTAAACTCTATCCACAGTATGTCAAGGAAAGTACAAGGCGGATGAGGCATGAGCAACACTTAGCCAACTTGTTTAATCATCAGGGGCCCTGCAGTTTGTGTGCTCTTGACAGGTGGGGGAATGTTCGCTAGGAAATGCTTTATCAAGGGAGGCACCCCCAGACCCAGGTTCAAATCCTGGCTTCTCACATTGGCACTGAGTGACTTTGGACGCCGTACATAACCTCTGTGAGCCTTTGCTGGCTACTCTAGAAAATAGAGACATTGATGCTTCTCTCGTGTAGTGGTTTGAGGGGGCTAAAAGGAAGAGGTACATAAAGTGATGTGGCAGCATCGATACATTTGAAGCTCCCGTACTCCTTCCCTTGAGTTGGATCGTGGTGGCCCTGATCTGGGAAAGCACACCTCTAGCTTCAGGACAGGCACTGTGCCATGAACAAAGGAACAGGCTCAGAAATTGATGGCTCCTCTCCCTTGCAAAGAAATGCTTCACATAAGTGCATTGACCATCACCACTGACCTGGATACATGTCACATGAACCAGATTCTGATAGTTAATTAAGTAAACCTATGATGATATTCCATGAGTATGGTCTTTCAGTGGCCCTTCCTTGTTTACCTTGGGACAAAGTCCACACTCCCCCAGCGCCGCATCTGAGACCTGTCTCCCACCTCCCTGCCTCACTGGCCCCCTGGCTCTTCCACAGGCCCTTCCTGTTCCAGCCCCCATGCTCTGTGCTGACTTCCTGCCTTTGCACACATATGCTGTCCCCTCGTCCTGGAGTACCTTTCCACCCTCTCTGCCTAAATGACTCCTTTTACCCTTAGGGAGAGCTCAGGGGTCTTCCTCTTCAGAAAGCCTTCCTTGACATCCCCACGCCACTCAGGGTTAGCCTTCCTTCTAACCCACGAGCTTCCCTCCTCCGGCAATGATCGCACTCCTTTGACATTGCGTCCCCTTCTCTCTCAGACCTGAAGGCGAGTCTCACCGCTGTTTGTTAGGCAGCCATCTCAGTGCCTGGCATAGAGGCAACAATTTGCAGAAGTCTTTTCACTCAGCTCTCAATCCCTAGGGAATCTTGTCCAATCCCAGAGACTTGAAAACCATGTCTGCTGAGATTTGGAAAAGAAGAAAACCTCTAATTCAAAAAGACACATGCATCCCAGTGTTCATAGTGGCGTTATTTACAACAGCCAAGACGTGGAAACAACACAAATGCCCATCAGCAGACGACCGGTTTAAGAAGATGTGGTACGTATATACAATGGAATATTACTCAGCCATAAAAAGAATGAAATAACGCCATTCTCGATAACATGGATAGACCTAGAGATTATCATACTAAGTGAAGTAAGTCAGAAAGAGAAAGACAAATATTATATGCTATCACTTAAAGGTGAACTCTAAAAAATAATACGAATGAATGTATATGCAAAACAGAAACAGACTCACAGACATTGAAAACAAACTTATGGTACCAACAGGGAAAGGGAAGGAGGTAGGGATAAATTAGGAGTATGGGATTAGCAGATACAAACTACTATACATGAAATAGATAAACAACAAGGTCCTACTGAATAGCACAGGGAACTATATTCAATATCTTGTAATAACCTACAATGGAAAATAATCTGAACATATATATACATATATAGGTATATATCAATGTATAACAGAGTCACTTTGCTGAACATCTGAAACGAACACAATATTGTAAATCAACTCTATTTCAAAAACAAACAAACAAACAAGGAAAACTATACGCTGAGGACTCACAAATAAATCTGGCCTAGCCCACTCCCTTCACATCTACACTTACACACCATATACCCAACTGCCCACTTACATATCTCACTCGGATGCCCACCTTGTCCAGGTCTGAGCTCCTGATGGCCCTTCCCAAACCGGCTCCTCTTTTGGTTCCTCCCTTAGCAAGTGGAAACTCCATCTTTCCATCGCTCAGACCAAAAGCTCTGGTGTTGTCCTTGTCTCCTTTTACTTCTCTTGCATTATATTATCTGGTCAGGCTGTGATTCTGTTGCTCTACCTTCAAAATAGACTTGGAATCTGACCCATTCTCACCCCTACCTGTGGTCTAAGCCATTGCCTTTCTCACTTAGATTATTACAATGGCCACGTAAGGGATATCTCCATTTGCTTCCACCCTTGCTCACTGCAGTTTGTTCCCAGCACAGCAGTCACAGCGATCCTGTAAAATTATGTCACGCCTTTGCTCAAAACCCTTCAAAGACTCCCCATCACATTCAGAGCAAATGCCAAAGTCCTTATTGTGATTACAAGGTCCTACACAATATGGCCTCTGTTACCTGCCAAGCTTATTTCCATTGTTCTTTGGATACCCCAGGCAAGTTCCCACCCCAGCGCCTTTGCACTGGCTGTTCCTTCTGCCTGGAGTACTCCTCCCCCAGGTCCATACGGCTAGTTTCCTTAACTCCTCCTGGTCTTTCTGAAACATAAGGCCTTCTCTGGCCACCTTATCTAAATTTCACCTTCCAACACATATTCCCATTCCCTGATTGATTTTTTTCTTGTTAATACTTGTTAGTCACCACACTATATACTTTACTTATTTATCTTGTTTATTTTCTGTCTCCTCCAAGCAGGGAGGGCACGGATTTTGGGTCTGTTTTGTTAATTACTGTGTTGTCTGCACTTACAGCAGTGCCTGGCCCCTAGTAGGTGTTCATTAAACATTAATTGGTTGAATGAATGAATGAATGACAAATTTCTTCAGGGGACAAGCCCGTCCCAGCAGCCCTCCAGCACCACAGAGATATTGAGAGTTCCACAGTGAGGAGCGAGCAGTCTTGGGCCATGTCTGCAAAAATGCAGCTCCCAGTAACCCCCACTGGGACAGCTGTGGATTCCTTCTGTGCGGTGAATTTTGGAGGGAGATAATTGGCTGCTTGGGGTCACTGTGCTGCTAGAAACAGGAATGGTTTTCTCTCTGGGGAACATCCTAAAGAGAATTTCACAGCAGGAAGAAATGAAATGTGAGATGGAGGCAGTATGCGTTGGGCCCAGACACCTCACCCACCCTGAGAGGCTGTTTTCCCCATCTAGGTGCCCAGGGTGTGGCCAGTAGGTCAGCGTTCCTTTGGGAGCCCACTGCGGGGTGGGGCAGGGCTCCAGCTGGACTTGGCAAAATGTAAAGCCAACTATGCACACACAGGTAGTTCCATTCCTCCATCAACTTATATATTAAAAAAAAGTAGATATGTGTGTCTGTGGAAAGAAAATGTGACTTTAAGATATAATTGCGGTTTCATTGTTGTTACCTTCCTAAGTAATGCCATTATCGAAATTTCTCCTTCCTGTTTTATTTTGCTTAATCCTTGCATTTGTGTCTTGCTCCCGGAAGCCTTCCCAGGATGGGTAGCATGTCAAAAGCCAGAGAGAAAGAAAGCAAAGAACGGCCCTTACGCTCCGTGAGACAGTGCGGCACGTGGTGCCTGCCCCCATGAGCTCAGAACCTTCACAGACGCTAAACGAGAGAACACATGGGCTTCTTTGGGCCAAAGAGCCAGGAAAGACAACTGTTAGGAAAGCCAAGGCTGGAGGGCTTAAAGGACCACTTTCCGACAGCTGGAGCAGCTTGGCACTGATGCTACAGGATGGAGGACGAGAAAATCCTCAGGCAGAGCTCAGGGAACAAGAGAGAACATTTGGATGGGAACCTTCTGATTCAGGGTTTTGGCCTCAGGGCTCCAGGCCTGGAAACCTCGTCTTAGCTCTTTTTTTGCCGTCTTCTTTGACTTGTCCATGGAGGCACAAGTCCTCTGATCTCTGTGCACCTGTAGCCCCTTCCTTACCCAGAGCTCCCTCAGCACATGTAACACCCTAAGGTAGAATCGCTGGTTTCCAAGTCTTTTGTTCTAGGCTGGAACACATCCATGTGACGGCGGGGACCACATCCAGCAGATTTTTATGGCCCCAAAGCTTCTCCCAGGAGATACATATATATATATTCTTATATGCTTTATATATATATAACCTTATATGTTTTATATATAAAACATATATATCTATATATAAAGCATATGTATATTTATATATGACCATACATATGTCTGTGCACATATACCGTACATGTGTCTGCGTATGTATCCACACGCCTTCTCAAATCGTATTTTCTGCGTCTTCTGGGGAACAACCCCTCTGACGCAGCCAGACCCCATGTCCCATCCTGGGTCTAGCCCACACAGCCAGAGGATTAACCGGAACCACAGGAGAGGAAAGTGGACTCTCTGGACCAACACGGAGAGCCATTTCCTTCTCTCCCCGTATGCCCATTCCCGCCACAGAGGAGGGCCTCACATCACTTCAGTCCCTGGGGAAGGTGAGCTGAGGCTGAGCATCCATTCCTCGCGCCTTCTTAATTCTGCCCAATTGGAGAAAAGTGGCTCATCTGATTGGGCCGGGCATCTTTACTATCAGGGGTAGTCGTGCATTTGGGAGTGGGCAACGGGCTCTGTCTGCCTTTGCTCTTTCTTGGGGGCCCACCCTGCACCATAGGATGACTTGGGGACTCGCGCCTGTGCTCCCTGGTCATGCAGGCTGAGCTCCTTAGGGTGGGATCCAGGCTGGGAGTGGCTTGTCACTCTCCCTAGGTGTGGGGGGCAGGCCGGTGTCTGGCTGGGTAGGTTTGGCTTTCATGATCTGCTTGACTGGCTGAGGCAGGTGTCAAGGTCGGAGTTAGGGGTGAGGGTCGTCAGACCCCTATTTCAGCCTCAGGTAAGCCATGTTGTCCCATGTTCTCGTGCCAGAGAGCCCTGCGTTTGGGGAGGTATTACGCACGTCCCTGTCCTTGAATCAAGTTGTTATTTGGTTGGCATTTGGCTGGTCATCCTCGTGTCTATTTCCTGTTGGTCGGACCTGGAGGGGATGCGGGGTGAGATGCAGATCCCCTCACCTCAGAGATTTGGCCTTGACCGGGACCCTCTGCTCGGTCATGTTGTCCTAAGTCTGGGTATTGTCTGGCCTTTTGTCTCGTGAGATATCAGTTCTTCCAGAAGAACTTAGCCTGTCACTTTTCTGGTCAGTCCCTGCCTGTCCCTTCTTTGTCCAGCTCTGGTCACTATGTTCTTGTTACCCTCAGGCTCAGCCCTTGTCCAGCCACTAAGCCAGTAAGAGGCCAGCCTGGAAAAGTATGAGGAGCCCCTTCATACCATCTGGACAGGATGGGAGGGTTGGCTGCTGTCACCCTGGGGGTCAGCCAGAAAGACAGCCTGTCGTGGACACTCACTGTTTCTATTGCCTGACACCATTCACCCTCCTGGTAACTAGTATCCAGCCTCCCTCTTGGGGAATCACCTCTCCATCCAGCCCCTGTACGTCAGATAAAGTAGACTCTACCCAGACTCCAAGGGTGGTACCCAAGGCTGAGGCCAGGCCAACGGGTGCATTTCCTCCTCAGCACAGTTGGTTCAGAGCTGAGCATGTGATCCAAGTCAGACTAAATATAGCCAATGAAACAGTTCTAGTGTGCACACGTGTGGATGTGTGTGTGTGTGTGTGTGTGTGTGTGTGTGTGTGCATGTGCACACGTGCCCACGATTGCAAAAGTGGACTTTCATTTCCACTGGACATGAAGCTGGAAGGATATAGAATTGGGAACTTCACGCGGCCACTGTGAGGGGTCTGGCCAAGAATGAAGCCGACACAGAGGAAGCAGGGCCACAATGCAGAGACAAACCTCATCCAGGTGGTAGCATCTGATCCCCGGACTGAGCCATGACTGAAGGCTGAACAGTCTACCTGGATGGACCGGTCACTTACGTGACTCAAGAAGCACTTGTGTCTGGGGTTTGCTCACTTGGAGCCAAAGTGTCATCACTGATCCAGAGCCTTCTGTCCCCATTGACCACCATTCAGTAACGTCTCTCTTCTAACCCTTGCTCCGTGGTGTCTGCAATTTGCTCTCTCGACCCTCAGTTAACAGTCATCAACTCGAGCCACTGCTGGAAATGGAGCCTGTCTCCCCGGACACGATGCTCGGCCAGGCCACTGTCCCTGTGACTGGTCCCTTCAGCCCTCCCGCAAAGTCTGGCCCTGAGTGTCCTTTGCATCACCTGGTACTGAGAACAGCACAGCTCTTACCTTGTGCCCCTTGGAAATGCTGCCAGCCTGGATCAGCAGTTCCCAAAATATATTCTGGGGAATACTGGTACCACTGGATGGTCTTTGGGGAGATTTAAAAAAAAGGCTTGCAATTTTTTAAAGTTGACAAAGCTCTGCATTTTATTTATTTTCTTCTCTTGAGATGCACAAGCACATTTGCTTATTAAAGGTTCTGATAAGTACTGCGTTAAAGAGAAGAGTTTGACATGTCATAGTTTAGCATTTTGAAATACATTTGACTACTGAACACATATGTTCTTGGTTGTAGATATAATACTTATAACAACCTGAACATATTGTTGGGAACCTCAAGTAGAATCTGCAGAAGTCCCTTGGACCTGACAGTTTGTTCAACTGGCCTCTTCCTGGAGCGGGCTGGCCATTCAGTTCTGCTTGGGGCCTGACCCCTCCATCCTGGCCTGGTGATACTGACATCATTTCTTCCCACCTGAGCCCCCAGCGTGCTGCAGGGCTGGGGCCAGGTGGGCTGTGCTATTTCTGGGCATAGCGTCCCCACAGCAGTGGTGGCAGGGGACGATTAGATTGGCCTGACAACAGTCATTCTTTTCTGGGCCATGTGGACTCTTTGGCATCCCATTCTGAGTCCACAGTTCAGATGTGGCAACAAGAGTGTCTGCAGGTACGCATAAAGAGGGAGCTCAACACTGAAATGTGATTGATGTTCCAAATCAAACACTCTCAGGGTCAGGATGGTAGGTGAGTTTCCAGGAATCAGGGCCAGTAACGAAACCCACCAGGGTTGTAAATATGCAGGATGGCCACAGGAGGCCTCTGGGAGACTCAAACCTAGACGACAGGAAGAGAGCTAAATTTTAATATAGTTTGCTCTCAAAACAGCAGCATCGTACTTCCCAGGAAACTGAAATGCCTGCCAGGTATTGCCTCGTAAATCTTCACGAAGTAAGGAAGTTGAAGGAGCCAGGGGTCCAGGCAAGATTAGTCCTGAGACTCGGGGGAAAGAGGGAGAAGGGGAGCCCATCACTTGCTGAGTACCTACTATGTGCTAAGCCCCACGCTAACTGCTCTGCATTCACGATCCTTTTTAATCTCTGTAGAATCCAGTGAGGTAGACTGTGTTTCTATTTTACTGGGGAGGAAACTAAGATCCAGAAGATTGAAACCTGTTGCCTAACGACACTGGGATTTGAATCCAGGTCTGCCAGCCACGCAGACCTATCCCAGGAAGGGATTTCTCACTGGTGTAGAAATGGTATATAGTATAGAGACATCTCAGACTCAGTTGGTCTGTCCCTTGATGTTCCCTGGGTGGGGTTGTCTTCCCCTTTCTACCCCTTGATAACCCTTCAGCTGTGTGTCCCAATAAAGATAGAATATCCTTCCACGTGTTCTGGTCTCTCTAATGGAGGAAGGTGAGAATCTGAGGGGATGCAAATAAATTGGATCCAGGGTGAAACTCCAAGGTGATCCAGATACCTCCAGATTGGAGAAGCTACTTTCAAACTGACTCTGGATAAGTTATTAGAGATCAGTAATGCCAGAGAGCCAGCAGGCTGGTTTGCCTCTGGGAAACATCTACATTTATTTATTTATTTTTTGGCATTATCCTAAAACAATTATTCCAACGGGTGGTGAGTCAAGAGCTCACCAGATTGGAAGCCAAGACCTCAGGGATCCTGGTCCTGGCTCTGTTCCTACCTAGCAGCATGACTCCTCTCTCTTTGAGCCTCAGTTTCCTCATCTGGAAACTGGATTTAATCATTCCTTCCCTGCACACTTCACAGCGGCAACAGATGAGAATCTGCAAATAAACGGGTCCAGGGTGAAATTTCAAGGTCATCCAGATACCTCCAGATTGAATCAACTCAACTAGGATTTATTGAGCACTAACCATATGCCAGGCACTCCACCTGGTTTGAGGAGAGAGGCTTACAAAAGTGGATCACGTAAGATCTCTGCCCTCAAGTGATTCATTCAGCGCAAAGAGGATGGATGGAAGTGATGAACAGTGGTTTATATTTCAATAGTGCTCTAGTGCCTTCTCATTCAGTGCTTCATTTAAAGCACATGACGGCTGTCTGAAGTAGGCAGGACAAATATTCTTATTCTCATCCGACAGATGGAGGAAACTAAGGTTGCGGAAAGTAAAGTGACTCACTGAGCGGTGATAATAACATCTAAAGTCTGTGTCCGCAATCCATTTGCACAGTTTTTCATATGTGACTTGTTATTAAGTCTTCAAAATATCCCTGTGTGGTAGAACTTATTAGTATTAGACCTATATTATAGATGAGAAAAGAGGGAGGGCCGGAATGTCAGCTCCTAGAGAGGAAGAACCACACCATCTTCACCTACCTATCCTCAGCATCAAGCATGATGTCTGGCAGTGGAAGCAAACCAATAACCCAATTAATAAATGGGCTAAGGACTTGAGTACACATTTCTTCAAACACATACAGATGGCCAACAGGCATGTGAAAACAATTCCCAACATCACGAATTATCGGGGAAAGGCAAATCAAAACCACAATGAGATAATCACCTCACACCTGTCAGGATGGCTATTATCAAAAAATCACAAGACAACCAGCGTTGGGGAAGATATGGAGGAATTAGAGCCCTTGCACACTCTTACCGGGGATGTAAAATGGTGCAGCTGCCACGGAAAATAGTATGGCGTTTCCTCAAAACATTAAACATAGCACTACCATACGATCCAACAATTCCACTTCTGGTTATTTATCTGAGAGAACTGAAATCGGGATCTTAAACAGGCATCTGCACTCCCGTGTTCATTGCAGCATTATTCACAATAGCTGAGATGTGGAAACAACCTAAGTGTCCACCAATTGACAGATGAATGGATAAAGAAGATGTGGTTTGGACATATAATGGGGTACTATTTTGCCTTTAAAAAGTAGGACATTCTGGGCTTCCCTGGTGGCGCAGTGCTTGAGAGTCCGCCTGCCGATG
>NW_006779100.1:0-23181 GCF_000442215.2 Lipotes vexillifer | reverse complement strand
GCATGCCGTGGAGCGGCTGGGCCCGTGAGCCATGGCCGCTGAGCCTGCTCGTCCGGAGCCTGTGCTCCACAATGGGAGAGGCCACAACAGTGAGAGGCCCACATACGGCAAAAAAAAAAAAGCTTCTCAAAAAGCAAGAAAAAAAAAAAAAAAAAAAAAAAAAAGTAGGACATTCTGCAATGGGCAACAACATGGATGAACCTTGAGGACATTATGCTAAGTGAGGTAAGTCAGTCACAGAAAGACAAATCCTGCCCCAAAATAGTCCAATTCATAGAATCAGAGAGTGGAATGGTAGTCGCCTGGGGCTGGGGGCAGGGAGAAATGGGGAGTTGCTAATCAACGAGCAGGAATTTTCAGTTAAGCATGATAAATAAGTTCTAGAGAACTGCTGTACAACATTGTATTTATAGTCAGCAATATTGTACACTTAAAAATTGTTAAGAGGATCTCATGTTGCATGTCCTTACAAAAATAAAATACAATAAAAATAAATAAATAAAACTAAATGCTTAAAAAAAAAAGATGCTTTTGGTTCCCTGATCATATCCCCTTGGACTTAATGATTTTAATGCGGGATGCCCCAATTTTCAACTACTAGCACCTGCATTTCTTTGCCTGAGGGCTTTCTCTGATAGCAAGAACCCTCTTTGACCACCCATAGGGCAGCCCACCAGAAGTGCCAGAAAATTAATGCTCCCTGGGAGCTGCCCTCAACCAGCATGTCAGGAATTGGTACATAAATACCCCCACTCCCTCACCCTTCAGGTGGGATGACTCCCAGAGCTCCCTGTAGGATTAAGGTCCAATTGCCCATGGTGCTAACTTGCTTAGTGATGCACTTGTTTTGGTTCTTTTCCTTCCCTGTCTCACTTCCTACTTCTCTAGCAGTGTTTCCTGTGATCATCTGTTCATCTCCCAAATAAACTATGTGTCCTTTTTTCAGGATCTGCTTCTGGGAGAACCGGACTAAGAGAGGGTTCAGTAAATCACAGTTTATGGAGTGAGTGAGTGAGTGAGCAAATGAGATAACAGGATGTATCCCACCCCTGACCCATGCCTGGGAAGGTCAAGGGAATGGGGGGCAGTTATATGGGCTCTGAAGTGTTTGTATCATGGAGACAGAGGTGGGCTGGGGGAAGGGGCTGCTTCTTGCCCGCTGTGTTGGTGTGAAAAAGCAGAGAAAGCATACACTAAATATCTTGTGCTGGAGAAAACACGCCTTAACCTTGCCAAGGTTAAGGTCAGGACCGTGGTTCCAAGCTGGGTGATTAATGTATGAGGAGCACAGGCCTCCCACACTTAGGTCCCCTCCCTTGGCTGCTCAGTTCTCAATCCAAACTCCTTATTCGGGCCATGCCACCCTCTCCAACCCACTCCAGACCCCTTGGGTCTCACTCTAGCCTTACACCCTCTGTTTCTTGCACACATGGAGCTCATCCTTCCCTTGGGGCACCTTTATTCTTTCTGGCATGTTGCCTGGAATGATCATTCCCCCAGAGATTTGCCTGACTCATGCTTTCCTTTTCCTTTGTGTTTCAGCTTAAAAGTGACCTCCTTAGAGAGGGCTCTTCTGACCAACCAACTTAGTTATTCCTTATAACAGCACCTCATTCTATTTTCATCATAAAATCTCTATCTGTGGAATATTTATTATTATTCACTTGTTCTCTTTATGAAATGCAGGTTCTATGAGAGACCTTGTTTGTTTTGTTCACTGATGCAGCCTCAGCACTAAGAAGAGGGCCTGATCATAGTAGGTGCTCAATAAATATTTGTGAATGAATGAATGAAAGAATGAATGATAAACTAGTGAGAGGACGGCAGTGAGCAGAGGTCTGGAAGAATTCTGGAGTGTGAGAGCCAGTGGCTTTTGTTGCCTTTCAATGCCCTGGTGAATGTTAATTTGGACCAACTGGCTATCTTTAAGGGACTGTATGAGCTGGAGGGAGGGGTAATGTGAATGGCCTAGGATCACTCAGGCAGGCATAGGAGCATCAGAACCTGAACCTTGGGTTCTTGGCTTTGACCACAAAGCCCAGGCTTTTGATCACCACTACCATCCTGTAGGCGTCCTATAAGAGTCACCTGACACACCTGAAATAAGACCTTGTGACCACGTAGCCAAGTCTCCTACCATGCCACATGTATTATTCTTGTTACTGTGATATTTAAAACTTTATTTAGAAATTGTCCCAGTTTTATCTTTTGTTGGTTTATGAGCAAATATATAGGTTGGCCATACAAATAATTTGCCCTTGAAAACAGGTCACAAAAAAAAGAACACCCCCTCCCAGCCCTGCAAAGCCTCTAGACCATGGTTTTTCAACCTCAGCACTTCTGACACTTTGAGTTGGATCATTCTTTGCGGTGGGGACTGCCCTGTGCATTTTAGGATGTTTTGCAGCATCCCTGGCCTCTGTCCACTTGATGCCAACGGCTCCTCCCAATTAGGACAACCAAAAATGTTTCCAGACACCACCAATTGTCCCCTGGGGACAACACTGCTCCCACTTAAGAACCACTGCCCTGACCCAGACGAAGGCAGGCACCATGTCTATTTTGCACCCCCAGTGCATGGTCCAAGTGAAGTGCCCCATAAATATCTGTTGGAAGAAAAGATGAATAAATGAGTGACTAAGTGAATGAATGAATGAATGCAAGAATACAGCCAGTGTCCTTGGACTGAGCTTGCTGAATCACGCAACCTCAGCAGCTCCTCACTCCCCGTCTTCTTGACATCACGTTCGCCAGCCTCACTGACCTGTCAGAGCCAGCCTCTGGTAGAGTTTCTCCATCTGGCTCCCCATAAACTATTTCCAAATAGGCAGCAGCTCCCGACTTGGTCTGTTTCAGCCTTGTGTACAGAATCCATAAACTATAACAATCCTCCAGTGAAACAGGAAAAGGATTCAGAACCCGAGAGTGTATGCAACAGACGCCCTCACCCATCAGGAGGTCATTCACACCCTTTGAGATCCAATCCAAGATGCTGCAGCAGAGTAAGACACTGAGAAATATGTCCCCCACATTTCTCCATCTCACAGACACCGGTGGAGCAAACATCCATCAGGGAACACTACACTGTATAATGAGGCAACTGCACTCAGGTCCCAAATATGAAAATGGGAGGCTTCTATAGGCTGCTCAAGTTCACTCAGCCTCTGCTAATGAAAATATGAGTGGCATCTGAGGCTAAGCCTGCTCCCTCACGTGGGCTGGTGAATATCTTAATATCTCCAGCTTCCTTTCAGCCTTCTAAATTGTGTGCATTGCTTCTGACATTTACGAGTTATCTATGATGCCTGCAAGATTAAGACACCACGAAAACTCTCCATCTGCACTCTTACTTCCACACCCCCTCCCCAACCCGGGCTGAGCTAGAATCTCTTAGACTGTTAAAGCTTATCCCATATGGGTGAGATTTGAGGCCAGCTGCAGACCTTTCAGGGTGCAATTCGCCACCCCATCTCTATTTGCATGGCACATACTGGGAGATTTCATTTCATTTCAAGTCCTGGCTGAGTGAGAACCTTCTAAGTAGCAGGGAACATAAGGGTAGACAATGGGGAATGAGACTTGGCCCTGCCCTCCAAGGAGAGGCCTCACCATTTATTGAGCACCTACTGTCTGCTCTGTCCATACCCTCACAGTAACTCCTCAAAAGAACACGGGATGTGGGTTGGTACCCTTGTTTCACAATTGAGAAACTCATGTGCTTTGAGTCACAGAGCTACTTAAGGGGATTTGACCAAAGCCAATGTCTTTCCAAAGCCAGATGGCTGGGGAAGACAGACATTTAATTGACTTAGTTGGATATGAGGCAGGATGAAAGCAATGCCAAATAAAGGTATAAGCGGTGTCCTGTTGGGAAGCAGAGGAAGAGAGAATTAATCCACACGAAGGACTTAATGTGAACAGGCTTGAAGAACGGATATGGTTTTGATTGGGTAGAAAATGGGAAGGTCCCAGGGCTGAAGTGTGTGCAAAGGCGCAGAAGTGCATACGGCCCTACAGTGGAGCAAGGGGTGCGTGAAGAGTTGCTGGTAGCGGGATGAGGGTGCAGGTGGTCCAGCTGGAACCAGTCTGCACAAGCTCAGGAGAGCTGACCACCCACCCTGCCCAGCCAGGTGTTCAATGAGTTCAGCTTGGTAGCTTGATATCAACCATGGGAACATTTACACGGTGGAAATGGACAAAGGACTGTTTTCCCCCTGGAAAGCCATTTGTGAAACATTCACTATCACACACTGAGGACTGGGGGACATTATCTCCAAGGTGACTCCAGAAACCCACATCTCAAAAAACAGCAGGTTGGTGATGCTATGGATGCAGATGAGGGCTCCAGGAAGGTGACACGAGTGGCTGGAAATTCAGATCTGTAGTTTAGAAAATCAGAGGTGTCTGCTTTGCTTCCCACTTCTTTTTCCCTGGCAACGTGGAAATGCCTCATGTAAAGGGAAGTAAACATCCCTTTCAATGAAAAAAATAAATCAAAGCCAAGATCTGACCGGCTGGAGTTTCTGAGCAGGGAAGTAAGGCAGAGCGCACAGCTCCTTCCATTTACTACCGATATTACATCATCCCAAACTCACTTATTCAAGATTCTCTTACCATATATCAGTGCTTTGCCTCCTCCATTACTAGCTAATCCAAATGCACCTGGTGCAAACTTCATTTTGAGGATAATGGCGGTCCAATCTATTTGCACAATTGGCTGGTTCTTGCATCCTTATTAGCATTTGCTGACTCCTTAAAATCAGTGAGGCTGTGCCAGATCAACAGACCCTCCTTCTGAGAGTGAAGAAGCAGAGTCCTAGGATCCCCTGGCATCCCTGGCTGCCTACATTAAATACCTATAATGCACCTGCTACAGTGCTGGGTGCTTTGCTGCGACCGGTGCCTGGTCCTCACACCATAGCCCTGAAAGGGAGATAACGTGACTTCCACTTTGCAGAACAGGAACCAGAGGAGTCCTAGGAGGGATGAAAAATGGGGCCTAGGTCATGCAGTTAGCAAGTGCCAGAGCTCAAATGTGAGCCCACGCTTGTCTCTAAGGCTCAGACTCAACTAGACCTTGTTTCTACTTATGGTAAAGCTGAACAACAGTGCCCCAGAACACCCACATCCTAAGCCCTGTGACTACTACCTTATATGACAAAAAGAACTTGGCAGGTACGATTAAGGTTCTTGAGGTGGGGAGATTATCCTGGATTATCTAGATGGACCCAGTGTAATCCCAAGTGTCCTTAGAAAAAGGAAGCAGAGGAAGATCTGACTACAGAAGAGAAGCCAACGTGATATTGGAAGCGGAGATCAGAGTGAGGTGGCCGCAAGCCAAGGATGCCAGCAGCCACGAGAAGCTGGAAGAGACACAGAATGAATTCTCCCCTGGAGCTTCCAGAAAGAACCAGCCCTGCTGACACCTTGATTTTAGCCCTGTAAAACTCATTTTGGACTTCTAGCCTCCAGAACTGTAAGACAATATGTTTCTGATGTTTTAAGCCACTATCTGCAGTAATTTGTTACAGCAGCAATAAGAGCCTTATACTTCCCAAAGCAGGAGGAAGAGAATGGAGTTGAGATGTCAACACTAGGAAGGAACGGGGTGAGGCTGGACCACCAGGTGTCCTTGGCTTTCTCTAAGTGTAGGATTTGGGCAGGAGGGCCCTGCTCCCTTCCTGTCATCCCACCCCTCTTAGCCACACTGACCTCAACCTGAACCAACGCAATCTGTAATTAAGATAAGCATTCCTTGACCCCCGTAGGGGAAGGGAAGGAGGACGCTGAGTGACAGAGGACAGCACACTGGGCTTGGGTTCTGGGTTCTGCCTCTGCTCTGCCAGCCCCTTGCTATGTGATCTTGGGCCAAGCAAATTCTCTCTCTGAACTTCTAAGATGCTGTCACTTCTTAGATCCAGCTCTAAGATTTTTCTCTCTATGTGCTGAGCAAACTAATCGTGTAAACTCAGTTTGGGTAGAATGTTGAGCTCACCAAAGGAACATCCAAAACATCCTCCCTGCAGCTCATTCCTATTCATCTTGTATGCAAACAGGGTGCTGAGGCTCCTGGTGGAGGCCTCTCAAAGCTGCAGGCTGGGGAACCATCCCTCAGGGAGATGCTCCAGTGCATATTAATTTGGGAGGATTTCTCTGGCTGCCACGGCCAGAGGGTGGGCACAGATTAGTCCTACAAACTGAAGGTGGGAAAAAAAAAACCCTGCTTGGAAAGATCAGAAGCAAGTCTTGGAAGCCTGCAACTGTGAAGGCTCTGAAAAGAGCTGGCAGGGATGAGAGGGGTGGCAGTTTGAGGGATGAGAAGGGGACACTGGTGATTCAGGAGTCAGTGTGCTAAATCTGCCCGCAGTGGCGGAGTTCTGATGGGGTTATTCTTTTAGCCATTGGAGGCTGGGCCTGGCAACAGTGGTGAGATCGGGGCTGGGAGCAGAGCGTAGCGGGTTACAGTGTGGCTTAACTGACAACTGTGACCTGCATTCCCAAAGGCCTAGGCCCTAGCTCAAGTCCCGCCATCATCTTTTTTTGGGGACTTTGAGTGTCTTAACTTTCAGTCTCAGCCTCCTGATCTGTCAAGTGGGTGAGTGGTAAAGAGCTCTTTGGAGCCCCTGCTTCATCCCTGGCGGGCTAGGTGTCCTACCTGCCGATCTCTCAGAGCCTTAGTTTACTCAAATGGAAAATGGGGTTTCTTATCAGAGGGTTGATGGAAGGTTCAGTGAGATGGGATACTAAGTGGTACAGGCCCTGGAGTGCTGATTCCTTCCCTGCCCCCGCAGGCTCTCTCACAGGTTGAGAGAATAACCAGACATCGCAGGACGCCAGGTGTGCGTGTGTGCGCGTACTGCCGTTCTTTCTGAGGGTGGCTTGATCTCTGCAGCAGAGGGCAATGTGCCTGCCTCCTCAACCCCAACCAGCAGTTCTGCCATGTTCAGAGCAAAGTTCCTGTGTATCTCTCACCCCCAGGTAAACACAGTATGCACAGCGGGTGGGGCTTAAATGACCAAGGGTCCGCTCTGCAATCTCTGGAGCATCCCTGGCTCCCACCTGAGGCCTCTGCCATCAGCTCCAGGCCCCCAGAATGTCAATATGATGTGGGGCCAGGTTTCTCCATCCTGCTGAGTCCACCACCTCTTACCTGCACCCCTGGCTGGCTCCTCCCTGTGACGTAGCTCTTTCTCAGGCAAGAAGTGCAACATCGAACTGTGGGCTGAGGGCTGCCTTCCCAAGAGATTGCCCTACGAGGCTGACTTCCCGCGTGCGATCTGCTGGCCCTCTGTTCTTTGGGGCTAAGCAGAAGCAGTGTGAGCATGGGGGGTGCGCCAGGGCTCCCAGCGCCAGGCTCATAACCTACCTCTTCCTCCCTGGGTCGGTGCTGGTTATCATGTCTGGAGAAAACACCCATCACCCTCCAATCTCAAAGCCTAAAGCAGGACTCCTCAAACTTCAGCGTGCCTATGAATTACTTGGGGATCTTGTTAAAATGCAGATTCTGATGCAATGGGTCTGGGCCAGACCCTGCATTTCTAGCAAGTTCACCAGTGATGCTGGCGCTCCTGATATCCAAGTAGCAAGAGCCTGAAGGATCATCAGAGGCAATGACAAAAGGGCTCAAGAAGAGGGAAAGGGGAACTAAAATGACCTGTCTGCCATTGTAAATCAATAGCTACAGGCCTGTCCCCTGTCTGCCAGGGGCTGTGTGAGGTGCTTAAGTTGCTCCCTGTTTAATCCTTACATCAAATTAGCAGAGTACGGATTAGAATCCAAATTTCACGGACGGGGAAACAGAAGGTCAGGGGGATACAGACCACGCACACAGAGTCACACAGCGGGCAAAAGCAGGCAAGGACTGAGCTCACGTGTTCGTCTTTCTCTCTCTTTCTCTGCTAAGGTGCTTCCCTATAAGTGAAGATGAGGCTCTGCTGCAATTCACCAATGAGGAAATACGTCTCATAAAGTAAACATATGGAGAATGCTTGGTCTCTTTCGTCATCCAACAAATACAAAGCAAGATGGCATGAAATGATTTCTCACCGGTCAAAACCGAATGGATATTTTAAAATAATGATTGCTGGCGGGGTAAGGTGCGGTAAATGGGGATTCTCAGACACTTCTGGGGGGAATGTAAATTGAGGCAACTGACTGGAAAACTGGTGACAACAGTTACCAAGAGCCTTAGAAACATTCCTAGCCTTTGACTCAGTCATTCTGCTTCTGGGAATGTGTTCTAACCGAGTCTTGAAATACACCTGTCCCAGCATCATTCAGAATAAGTACAGTAGAAATAATTTAAACATCTAACAGTAGAGGAATGAGATGTAATTATAGAACATCCACACAATGGAGTTTTATGTGGTCACTGAATGATGTTTATGTAATACCACGAAAATGCTAATGTCATAAGGGGAAAATGTGGTTTGCAAAATGATACGTAGAGAATAACCCCAAATTTATATTTAAAAATTCCCTTATACCTACACAGAGAAAAAAGGTTGAAAGGGACAAAACCAATATATTCGTTTGAGCTGTGGAACTGTGGGTAGTGATTTTTTGGGTAGTATTTTCCAAAATTTTTTTTGATGACTTTTATAGTGATTTTGTGAAAATGTCCCTTCTATGAACATAGGTCTACTGCACTTAATCCAATGACTTAAAAGTCAAGTGCCCACTAAAGGTTTATAAATTATTCCTTATTTTGTCATTGACTCACATGATGATTTCAGAGACAAGTGAACTTTATTTCTGATTGATCACTGACTGGCAGCAGCTTCATGCTTTCTGTCCCCAGCTCCTATGGTTAAATAAGTCATAATGTCTAAAGAAACACTCCAAAGTCATCAGGAGGGTGATACAGTGCAGAAACCTTATGAGCTATCATTCATTCATTCAGCAGACTGGGCTCTACGGATGCCAAGGTGACAGTTTGTAGGTGGCCTACAGCCTGGAAGGGGAGAGAAACAGATCAATTTGGAGAGTCTAGAGAGATTAGAACTTCAGGGCCGATTAGCGTGGGGTATGGTGGAGACGATGTGGAAGGGACCCCTTCTGCAGATGTCCTAACTGGAGAGACGTGTTAGGCAAGGAAGGGACAGGATGGTGCTCCAAGCAGTGTTTGCAAAGCCTCGAAGGGGAGACATGGAAAGCATGGTGGGTTCAAAGAGCCAGCCCAAAGTTTGGCCTGGCCTAACAGTGGCGTGTTTTGGGGAGGGAAGAGATGAGTTGAGAACATCTGGGATCATCAAAGGCTGTGGATGCCATGCTGTGGGATTTGGATTTTATTGAGAAGGTGATGGGGAGCCCCAGGAGGGTTTCAAAGAGGGAAGATCATGACCAGACTGGAAGTTAACAAACACCACTCTGGGTCCACAGTGGAGGTGGGATGGTAGTGGTTATCTTGAGAGTGTGGTTGGGAGTACTGAGAACTAGTCCGGGATGTTTCAAGTAAATCAGGTGAGAAACAGCAAGGGCAGTGGGGATGGAGGGAGCGGGACAGAGAGACGGACATTTAGGTGGTAAATCAATAGTTACAGGCCTTGCAAATTAATTGGATGTGGAGAGCTCGAGAGGGGGAGGAACTCCCAGCTTTCCGGGAGTTCAGAAGAGTCTGTGACTGTCAGAAGATTTGTAATTGTTAATTTATGTATTTTTGCAGGATCTAATGTCAAGGTAAATTAAAAGGTAATTTGATTGAACAAAATATAACTTAGACATGACTTTTCAGGAATACATATAGCTCTTAAAAATGTAGGTGCAAAAAAAAAAAAAAATGTAGGTGCATCCACAGACCAAAGGCCTATATCTTATCCACAAGCTACAGAAAGACACAGGGGCCAGCTCCTTGCCGGTGGCTCTGGAAGGCCCTTGGCCAGCACTTAGATGTCTCACATTGGGGAGGTAAGTCACGGCGCTGGCTGATTGAGAACTGCTCCTATTCAGCAAAAGGCACCGCGGCAAGGAGCCTCAGATGGCTCCCCCAAATCGAGGTGAGGTATGGGGGCTGGAAAGTTAAGAGGGTTACAAGAGGGTTTGTGGGGAGCTCTCAGGTGTGGAAGCCTGGGCTTCTTTCTGCAGGTGACCTTTCCTCACAAAGTAGAAAGGAATCATGATTTTGTGATTGCTCCTATGTATTTGTGGCCCACATCACACACAAACACGCGCGTGCACACACACATTACAGATGAGGCTCAGCGGGATAGAGTGGTCTATTTTCCAATGTGATGCTTGTTATGGCCGAGCCAGACCCGAGCCCAAGTCTTTGGCTCCCAGGTGCTTGCCCTGTCCTGTGTTCCATATGGAACCGGTTTAAACAATTCTGTGTCTACCGCTCCCCCAGGGCACTTTGAAACCTACAGCTCGGTGACACGGAGAGAGCCCATACTTTAACTCCAGACAGAGCTGTTCTGAAGGCAGGGTCCTGCCCTTCCAGGGGAGGCAACTCCTTCCCTCTGACCCTTAGGCTTCCCTCCTGTAAAACAGCATCACCTTGTCGGCTTGCCTTGTGGATTAAGTGAGACAACGCAGCTAAAGCGCTTGGCACGTGGTGGGCACTCAATGCCTGTTTCAGAGCTGGAAGGGACACCCCCTGGCCCGAGGGTGTTATGAGTTACAGCCTCCTCTCTGGATCTTGGGAGAAGGGACGTGAGACAGGTCTAGTGTGACACGCCGTGCACAGAGGTCCTCGTGGGGTAACCGAGCCCTGTGATATCCCTGTATAATATGGTAATTTCTGCAGTGAAATCTCCCGTGATGGTGAAGACAAAGTGCTCTTTGCTAGCTAGTGCAACCCAACTGTTTATGTTTAAAATAAATTAGCCATGCCGTTGACTCTGGTGCAGAACCATGGCTGTGCCTCAGTCCTCCCCACAGCACCACAAAGGCTGCTGCGAGGGTAGTTTACGCCCCATCCCTGGGAATCCGGGACCCTGGTTTGGGCTGGACCGAAAGGTGGCTTTCCTGATGCTGAGGGCCAGGCACGGGTCTGGGGTGCAGAGAGCTGGCTCCCACCCCTGCTCCCCCACTACTTGCCCGTGACCTTGGCAAAGTCACTGATCCCTGCACTCAGTCGAGAGCCTGTGTTCTCTGTATCTGTACATCCTCAGGGTCCAGCCAGCGACCAGCAGTGTCTTTTGGGTGAAGGAATCAAGGAATAAATGTGTCTGCTTCACCTTCCCGAAAACGTGGATAATAATTCCTACCTTGCAGAATTGTATTAGGGCTACAGAATAGAAAATGCCACGCACTGTGCCTGGGGCATGGTAGATGCTTAATACATGGGTGCTTCCGTTGTTATTCTTATCATGAGTATTAGTTGAGCCTTGCCTCTGGGCCTAACTGTCGCTTCCACAGAATCTGGCAGCGAGCCTCACACGTAGTAGGTGTTCAGTCAACGACGACGGAGGATTTTTAAAACCCATTTCCCCCTTTGAATCCCATCGGGTTGCTCGGGGCACCTCTCCTCTGCCCTCCCCCCTCCCTCCCCTCCCCTCCTCCCCTCTTTAGGGGACTCGGTGATGAACTGGGGTGGGGTGGGGCTACCGTATTTGATGACGCCTATTTTCCAGCCCCGCCTTCGGAGGAAGAGGCAAACCAGGCCCCGGGAATTTTCGGTATTTTCTCCAGCTATTCTCATCGCTAACATTTTGGAGTGGGTGGTTCGAGCTGGTGATTTTCCTTTCTTTTGTGCAAAGGAGACCAGAATAAACAGCGTAGGGTGAGTCACTTCAGACTCTTAGCTCTTCAATTACTTAAAAACTCAAGAGCCTGATGAAGCTTAGAATGTCACCTTCTCCAGAAAAGCCATAGCAGATGGGAAATGCTCCATATTCTGAGTAGTTGCTGCCTTCCCGGCACAGGAAATCTGCCAGCAAGCGACTAGCGCCCGGAAAGAAAAGGCCGAGGCAAAGCAGCCTTTACAAGGCTCCCCCTGGATACCAAGAACTTCACACACACGTTATTTTACATCTTACTTCATTTCCTCCTCACCATGACCTTATGAGGTAATACACGGAATCCTATGAGGCAATGAATAAAGGCCCCCATATATATTTCTTGCCTGCATAGGTGTCTGGCCTGCTCTCCACCGTGGTACATCCATGACCTCCTTGAATCCTTGCAGCAACCCTAGGACACAGATACCGCTGTCTCCCTTTCCGAGACAAGAGAACTGAAGCTCAGAGCAGGGGATTGAGCCCGAGTCTCTGAGCTTATAAAGCCCATAGTCTTAAAACCCTGTGTTTCCCAAACCATGTCCGGCAAAGCTCTGGGGTCTTTTGAGATGCTAACTACCAGAGGGGAAGAAAGGGTTTTGTGGTCCAAACGGTCTGGGAAATTTTGCTTGCATACCCCGTCTATGAGAGTCAGCACACATGTCGCTTCTTAAAGGTCCTGAGAGATCTTGTGTTAAAGAAATCTGTGGACTCTGTTAGCCTAGCCGTTTGTTTCTCTAACTTGATTGATCATGTAGCTATTCATTCATTCTTTCTTTCACTCACTCATCTGTTCATTCATTCCCAGAATGTTCATCACCATCTCATGGACCCCTGGGCTTGGTAGAGCAAGGCTAAGCCCATGCCACCATAATCTCTGCCAGAGGACCCTAAAACAGTGCAATTTTACCCCAGTGTTCCCACTGGGGTGCGTTCTTGTGGGGAAAATGTCCAATCAAGACAAATTTAAGAAATCACTGTTATGAAAAGGGAATGCCATTTTCTTGGATACCCAATGATTATCAGCCCTGCTAAGGTCTCATCTGGCACTTTTAGTTGAAGAGTCACAAAGAGGTCCTCTACTCTAACCCTATAATAGCATCCAGAGCCTTCACTCCACCCTGGCCTTCCCAAGTGATCTTCCAGCCTCTGCTTACATACCTCCAGGGACGGGGAACTTGCTACCTCTCAAAGCAACCTGTTCTACATACATTGCAGCTGTTAGAAAGTCATTCTTTCTACTGACATGAAGTACGCTTCCCAGCAGTTCTTACACGGCGGTTCCTCTTGCCTCTGCGAGCTCTAAAAAATGGTGAAGGCCATGATCACTTCCCCTAGAGTCTTCTGTTCTCCAGGCTAAACATCTACCACTCCCCCCCCCCCACCCCGGACAAAGTTTCCGGGCCTCTTGGGAGAAGCAGAGAAATTGAAAAAGGATATGGGCCCTGGGGCTTTAGCTGGGGCGGGCGGGGCGGGGGTCCAAGTCTTTGACCTACTCACTAGTAGCTGTGTGACCTTGGCAATTTATTTGATTTCTCCAAGTCTCAGTTTCTTTATCTGTGAAAAAAATCCGTAGAATTTTACTGGATTTACTGTAGAATTTTTTGAGGATTAAACGAGATAACGTATGCAAAGCACACAACAAAATTCCTGGCACTGGGTAGGTGATCAGTGCGTGGTATTGATCTCGCCTCTCTGCTTCCTCCACCTTTCTGGTCCCTCTCCTCTGCCTGTGTGGAGGCTCCGGCGTGTTACTGTCCCCATCTTGCTGCTTAAAGAATTCCAGGTGTAGTTGCTCCCCTACAGAGTAGCATCATTTCTCTCGTTCTAGAAACCAGTTCTTGCCCTGGTTCAGCTGTGAAACCCAAAGGTGATCTTGGCCAAGTCACTCCCCCTCTCCGAGTCTTGGTTTCCACATCTGAGGTCCAACTCTGGTGTTCTGGGGTGTGCATAAGTGTTCAAATTCTCTTCCATATTACATAAAAGCCAGCAAATGTTCTGAATTTTCAGAAAATATGGCAAGAAACCCTATTACCCCGAGCAACAGAAGTAGACTCTTCAAGGAACAGGAGCTAGTATCAGTGTTGCTTTTTCCCATTCTGAAAGACTTGAACATCTGAATTTATTTTCAACTGATCTTGAAATGAAAAATCTGGTTGATTAGACTTTGGGTAAAGATTTTAGGCTTCTAGGTTCTGCTCTTACTTGGCGCTGAAAAAACCCAAAGATTTTGAAGATGCTTATTTTTTATTTTTTTGCGGTCCGCGGGCCTCTCACTGCTGTGGCCTCTCCTGCTGCGGAGCACAGGCTCCGGACGCGCAGGCTCAGCGGCCATGGCTCACGGGCCCAGCCGCTCCGCGGCATGTGGGATCTTCCCGGACCGGGGCACGAACCCACCTCCCCCGCATCGGCAGGCGGACTCTCAACCACTGTGCCACCAGGGGAGCCCTGAAGATGCTTATTTTAAAGAGGGTCAAATAAAATAAACTCACTTATTTTAGAGTTGACTTTGCAAAACAGCCATACTATGCATTATGAAGAGTCTACCAAGTTGATTTTTGATTTGGCCCAAACACAGAATTTATTTTTTGAGCTTTGAAATGCAGATTCTGTACAGGGAGATCATATTTTTTTTTTCTGAAAGTTCATCTTAAAGATAATTACTTATAATCTAGATTTCATTTCCCCATGAAAACAAAGTTCTAACTGGCGGTCAGGTAGGCTAGACCCACAGATGGTTATTACCTATTCACAGTTGTTAATCATTTATACTTCCCCTCTGAAATGATTTCTATTGTCACTGTCTTCTGTGGTGACAACATTTGGGGGCTCTATTGTGAATTGAGTGTGTTTTGGGGGGTTGTCCTGGGAACCTAACTATTCCCGAGGGTAAAGGATTCTCTGTAGAACAGCAAGACGAGACTATGGTAACTTGGGGGTCACATGAAATGTGCCCTGTAGTTAAAAAGGAACGTGGTGCGACAAGGGGAATTCTTGGGCTACCAGCCACAACTTCATGGCTTATGTATGATCCACTCTGGTAAGAATTAATTTAAAAAACCCTGATGAATGGATAAATACATGTAATATATCCATACAGTGGAATGTTCTTTGGCAATAAAAAGGAATGCTACATGCTACAACATGGAGGAAACTTGAAAACTTGAAACTTGAAAACATCATGCTAAGTGAAAGAAGCCAGGCCCAAAAGATCACATATTGTATGATTCCATTTATACGGAATATCCAGAAGAGGCAAATCTATGAGACAGAGAATAGAGACAGTGGTTGCTTAGGGCTGGGGAGGATGGACAGTGGCAGGTAACAGGTAAAGGTTTCTTTTGTGGGAGGGCAAACATGTTCTAAAATTCAGTTACGGTGATGATTGCACACCCCTGTGAATACACTTTGAATTGCTGACTTTAAGTGGGTGAATTGTATGGCATAGAAGTTATATCTCAATAAAGCTGTTTTTTAAAAAACAGAATTAAGCAAGGCAATTGAGGGACTATTTCTCTTTCCTCTCTTTCTCTGCTCCGGAGAGAGCTTTCTCCACTCCCCTGGCTTCGTGCTGGGCTGCTGTTCACATAAATGTACCGGAATGTTTGTAACATGGTGATTTGTAATTTAGGTAATACTTCTATACCTCACTTAAGGGAGCGCTTCTTTTGCAGAATATTATCCCATAATGCTACAGTCTAGTAGTATTCATGCTTTCATTCACTCATTCATTCAGTCCTACAACAAACTTTTCCTGACCACCAATTCTGCACCAGAGAGCCAAGTTCACATTGGGGAGCCATGTTCATATAAGCCACCAGATTCTAACCAGGGATCCAGGTTCACACCAGGCAGTCAAGTTCATGTCTGGGAGCCAGGTTTTCGCTAGGGAATTAGGTTCACATCAGGAATCCAGGTTCATACCAAAAAAATGAGATTCTCACCAGGGAGCCAGGTTCTTACAGGGATCTGTGTTCAGAAAAATACTTTGATGTGTTAAAGAACCAAAATACTTTGAATTATCCCTCGTCCCTTCTCCCTGTTCAAATGTTTGCTCTTTAGCAGCAGATTTATTTAAGGGGACAGAAAACAAACATCCAAACGTTTGAGGTTATCAACTAAATCAATTAGTGTACTTTACGCCAATATTTCCAGCCTGGCTTCAAAGAGGGAATTTGACTAGTGCATTTAAATGTTTATTTACAGAATATTTGGTCCCAGACAGGAGAGCTCTAAGACAAAAAGCCTAGAACTGAAATGTTCAAGGCAACCACTCACCAGAGCTCTCTGAGAGATGGAGAGAAAGTGTTCCTGAAAAGATAATGCAAGTGAGGGGTAGTGCCCCAAATCTTATGTGGGCCTCCTCCGTGCCAGATGCTATACTAGGACCTAGGTGGGGCTGGGGTCACAGATGATGGAGACCTGGGCCCTGCCTTGGAGGGTCAGAGTTTGCTGGGGGAGAAGAGAAGTCAGGGTGCAAAGAAGATGCTCGTCCCAGAACATCCGGTTTTTGCAAGTGACATTCCAAGGGAGGGGTCTGGGTATTTCTGCAGGCAACTCTGTTCTATTTCTTTTCAAGGATTTTACTAATAGACCAGCTTCTTGGATAGAGCTCCTGTTTGGATTGTATGAGGCTTGGACACATTGTCTCAATATGGAAAAACAACTCCAAATGCAAGCCAAGAACACGGGGTCAGGTGCTGTGCATTTAAACTTGGCAAAATCCCACCGTAAAAACAAAAGGGGCTGTGTTGGAACTGGAGTTCCCCCTCTGCTTAATGTTAATTATTATGCTCTTGCTTTCTGGGTCCTGAATTATTCATGAGGCCCGACATAAAATATGATGATGATTGGCAATCTCCAGCTGTGGCACCTGCATGTGTAGATGCTGCATCTGTTTCTAGAAAACGTAGACTGGGGTAAGGAACTCACGGGTCTCAGGTCTTTGGGGGAGCAGGAGGTGGCAGGGAGGGGAGGACGGAGTCCGGAGGAGTGCGGTCAACGGGAGAAAGGTAAAGCGATGCGGCTTTCAGAGAAGGTGGCTGTGAGCTGAACAACGAATGGGCTAACAATATGGGAAGCAAGAGGGTTGACTGAACCGGAAGTGCTGGGTAAAGGTCAAATGAACGAATGAACAAATGCATGCATACTTGCTAAAACGTCCATGCTTGAAGGGAGCAGGGGAAGGAAACTGGCTTTGGCAGGGTGCTTCCTTTAAAACATTTTAATTCTCACTACCATGCAATGAGGCTAGGAGGATGTGGACACGCCTATTCACTTAATCCCCATGACTCTGATCTGGGTATTAGCATCGCTGCTTTGCAGCTGGAAGCTGGGGCCACTGCCTTCCCTTGGCTGGTTGTGGGGACTTCAGGTCATGCTGTCCCATATCCTCTGGCCAGTCTCTGATTCGGGGGATAGGCAGGCACCCCTATGAACATCAGGTGCTGTTGGGAGGGGCCGTCAAAGCCTTCCCTCCTTGGGAGGAGGAAGAGCTGGGCAGGGAACCCGGCCAGACACGGCCCCTTAGTCCGAGTTTGATGGGGAATCGATTGCCTCTTCTGATCCTTTCCATCTAAAGCAACCTCTGTGACTCTTTGCCAGACCTGGCATAGAAAAGGCGCCTCCTGAGTGTAAACGGCAGCCTTTTTTGGGGGGCAACTTGGCACTCTCTATAAAAGTGAAAAACTGCCAATAATTCTGACTTGGCAACCCTGGGGGAATACCTGCACATGTACAAACTGATGGATGTACTGCGGCAATGTTTGTTACAGCCAGAAAACAAGAACCACCCAAGTGTTCATCAACAGGGGGGTGATTAAATATAATACTCTGTATAGAGAGGTAGTGGTTAGAAGTCAGGATGTGGAGCCCCGCTCGACACTTACTGTCTGTGTGATTGGAACAAGCTACTAATCTTTCTTTGCCTCAGTTTTCTCATCTGTAAAGTGGGAATAATAATAGCACTCATAGGGTTCTCACAAGGATTACAAGAATGAATCCACGTCAAGTGCTTAGAACAGTGCCTGGAATATAGTCATGAGTTAATACATCTTAGTAATTGACAGTACACTAGAAATATGCCCTCATTAATAAGACTCCCTCTTATCCCCCTCCCCCCAGCCCCCAGCCCTCTGAGAATCAAGCCTTTCCCTCTGGCCACGTGGCCATCGAGCTAGTTCTGGTTCCAAGGGACAGCTGGCCCCATGGAGCTTAGGGGCTGGGACTGTGTTGAGTCCTAAAACTCAGAAAGTGAAAAGAGTTACCAACATAGTACAGCTCTGAGCCTCCAGCCGAGGCTTCAGTGGGTGCTGGATTATGCAGTGAGCTTGCTCTGATTCCCAGGGCTAAGATGACACTGGCTACAGTCCTCAGTTTCAGCCAGCAACAGCCAGGAAAGGTGAGGAAGTATAGGGATTTGTGCTTTCTATAGGGAAAAGGAAATTCCACAGCCCTAGTCACTGGTGTGGTTACTAACAGTCTCCCTAACAACCTCGCTTCAGACTTTTCCCTTCCTCCTTCATTTTTTCCCATTTATTTATCAAGAATTTATGGTGATCCCACCATATGCCAGTCAGCATTATAAGGATTCTGGGCACACAGAGGCAAAGAAAATGCCTGTCTCTCAAGGAGCCTGTGGTCTAAGGGAAGGACCAGACGAGGGAATAAATAATTATAGGGCAATTGTGAGCTCCATGTGACAAGAACTTCACCTGGGAGAGGATGGGCCCAGCCGGCAGGTGGGGGCTTTGAACAGGGACTTGATGCAGTGATGGGACTTGAACCTACAGAGATGCCAGGCGGTATTTCCCACGTGGAGTCCTTGCTTTTCTCCCGCTGAGGCAATCGTGGGGTCCTCACCATTTAGACGGAGCCAGGAAGCCCTCAGGGCCGCCCCCATTGCCTGCTTATAGTTTAAATGGCCAAGGAGGAGTGCTTAATGGCTACGGGGTGATGAAAATGTTCTCGAACTCGAGTGGTGATGGTTGCACAAAACTGGGAGTGTACCAAGTGTCATAGGATGGACACTTTAAAAAGGTTAAAATGGCGAATTTTATGCTTTGTTATTGTTACCACAATTTTTTTTTAAAAGGGAAATTGAAATTTTAAAAAAGGGAAATTGCAGGGAAGATGCAGCTTTCTTGAGAATGGAGGAAGGAAGAGAACTGTGAGAAGATGAAGCTGCAGAGTGTAGAACCTCCCTGGTCCCCTGCATCCCAAGGAGACAGGTGCACGTACAGTCACATCCATGTGAGTGTGTGATGTCCACGAGCGTGTGACATCCAGAGAGCGTGTGATAGCCACATGATATTTGCCCCATTCATGTGAGTGTGTACCACCCAGCATCCCAGCAGCAGGTCAGACCTGCCTGGAAACCTCTAACAGGTGACAGTGAGTGTGCATCACACAGGAGAAGCACAAGTGACCTCTCAGCGTCAGAAGCTGCACAGGTGTGAATGAGCTGTAGCCAAGAAACGTTTAAATCTCCTCTCTGCCAGTTACAGTCTCTATCCACGCCCCTTCCCTGCGCTGGAGCAACCGTCTGTCGGACCCCCAGCTCTTTCCATCGCATGAAGGTGACATACCTGCATCCCACATTCCCCTTTGCCCTCCAGGAGCTGGATCTCAGCTATACTGATGCAGAATCCAGGAGACTGACACGGGGACCCTGAGAGAGGTCCTCAGGATGGTCTCTGAAAGTCGAGCAGGGTGTAGGAAGGTTCATCCAGAGGAGAAACCACCCAGGGGAGTGGCACAATTAGCCATGACATTTCCCTTGAACTTGGAAATTCAAGTTCATATACTCTGAGAGGCTACTTACAGCTGGATGATTTAGGAAGATCACCCAGCTTCTCTGGGATGGGATGAGTTATACCCAGCAAGGTCTCTGATGGGGAAGGGGATTAGAAAGGAGGGGAGGAAAGAGGAATAAAAATGAAACAGAGTCTATAAGGACTAATGGAAATTACTAATAGCATTCATGGCTTACCCAGTGTTCATCCCTTCAATCACTCATTTGTGTGTTGATTCAACAAGCACCCCTGTACAGAGGGCTGTGGAAGAGAACACAGACATGAGGCATGTGGTCCCTGCTCTTACGGGGCTCAGAGGAGAGCTGAGGATGGGATGAATACGGAGATAGTTTTCCAGTGTAACAAGTGCTCTGATCCAGGTTTGTACAGGCTACCCCTGGGGCGTGGGAGATGGGGAGTATTCTATTCGGTTGGCCAAAAGGTTTGTTCGTTTCTTTCCATAAGATGGCTCTAGTAGCACTAAGTTGTCTTTAACTTCATTCAAAACAATTTTGTTAGATTGTATGTGACAGCTGTCATATCAGCGTGCGTTTAAAAAAGACTTATCGGGCTTCCCTGGTGGCGCAGTGGTTGAGAGACTGCCTGCCGATGCAGGGGACACGGGTTTGAGCCCTGGTCTGGGAGGATCCCACATGCCGCGGAGCGGCTGGGCCCGTGAGCCACAACTACTGAGCCTGCGCGTCTGGAGCCTGTGCTACGCAACAAGAGAGGCCGCGATAGTGAGAGGCCTGTGCACCGCTATGAGGAGCGGCCCCCGCTCGCCACAACTAGAGAAAGCCCGCGTGCAGCAACGGAGACCCAACGCAGCCAAAAATAAACAAATAACGAAATTTAAAAAAATAAATAAATAAAAAAGACATCGAATTTTTGTGTAGGCATTTTAATATTGAAGATGGAAGAAAAAAGCAACATTTTTGGCATACTATGCTGTATTATTTCAAGAAAGGTAAAAACGCAATTGAAATGCAAAAAAGGATTTGTGCAGCGTATGGAGAAGGTGCTGTGACTGACGGAAGGTGTCAAAATGGTTTGCCAAGTTTTGTGCTGGAGATTTCTCTCTGGACGATGCTTCATGGTTGGGTAGACCCGTCGAAGTTGACAGCGGCCAAATCGAGACATTCACTGAGAACTATCAACGTTATACCACGCGGGAGATCGCCGACATACTCAAAATATCCAAATTAAGTGCTGAAAATCATTTGCACCAGCTTGGTTATGTGAATCGCTTGGTTACGTGAATCGCTTTGACGTTTAGGTAAGTAGGCGAAAAAAACCTTCTTGACCATATTTCTGCATGCGATTCTCTGATTCTCTACTTAAATGTAATGAAAACGTTCCGTTTTTAAAACAAATTGTGACAGGCAATGAAAAGCGGATACTGCACAATAATGTGGAACGGAAGAGATCGTGGGACGAGCGAAATGAACCACCACCAACCACGCCAAAGGCCGGTCTTCATCCAAAGAAGGTGATGTGTATACGGTGGGATTGGAAGGGAGCCCTCTATTATAAGCTCCTTCTGGAAAACCAAACGATCAATTCCAACAAGTACTGCTCCCACTTAGACCAACTGAAAGCAGCACTCGATGAAAAGCATCTGGAATCAGTTAACAGAGAACACATAAACTTCCATCAGGATAACGCAAGACCGCATGTTTCTTTGATGACCAGGCAAAAACTATTACAGCTTGGCTGGGAAGTTCTGATTCATCCGCTGTATTCACCAGACCTTGCACCTTCAGATTTCCATTTATTTTGGGCTTTACAAAATTCTCGTAATGGAAAAAATTTCATTTTCCTGGGAGACTGCAAAAGGTACCTGAAACAGTTCTTTGCTCAAAAAGATAAAAAACTTGGGGAAGATGGAACTGTGAAGTTGCCTAAAAAATGGCAGAAGGTAGTGGAACAAAAGGGTGAATGTGTTGTTCAATAAAGTTCTTGGTGAAAATGAAAAATGTGTCTTTTATTTTTACTTAAAAACCGAAGGCAATTTTTGGCCAACCCAATAACTATGGGAGCAAGGTCTTGGGCAAGACTTCATGGAATAGAAATTGCTCGTGTTGGGCCCTTGTAAGGCAGGTGCGTTTTCCCATGCAGGTGGGAGATATGGCTTGAAGGGCACTGCAGGAGAGGGAACAGGGTGAGCAAAGACATGTGGAGCTATGAAATGGCGTGGCTCATTCTGGGAACTGAGATATGGCCAGTGCGTAGGACATGCAGGACATGGTGAATAGACATCTCCTTGTCGTTGGCTAGCTGGGTGACCTTGGAACAAGCTGTTTTTCTAGTTTGGGAAATGTCCCCATCTGTATAATGAGGGGATCAGATGAGATGATTCTCTGGGGCCTTTCCAGCTCTGGCTGCTCCTGGGGGCATTGAGCTCCCCATCACCCAAGGTAATCAAGCAGGGAGGAATCCATCCCACCCAGCTGGGATTGTAGCCTTTGATAGGCATTTGGACCAGATGGCCTTGAAGGTCCTTTCCAGCCCTGAGCCGCCCTGATTCTGGGACCCAGACGGGGCCTGCGGGGCTGGGCCAGGCAGCCGAGGATGGTCATGCAGAACATCTGTTCCCTTCTCCACGTCCCAGGTGGGACCCATGCTAATTCATGAAAGTCTGATGTGCACACACAGGCTGGCCACTGAATGACACAACGGAGGACATTTCACTTCTGCCTAATAATGGTCAGAGGGCCCCTCAAGGCCAAAAGCTGGCAGCTGTGTGCTCGAAATGACAGCAGACAACTGTGGACTCTGGCTTCTGCTGTATTAACTCAATATGTATCAGAACTGCTTTTCTGGGCTCAGATGTCACTCCAGTGAGATCGCCTGTCTTTGGTGGAAGCCGATGCCCAGTGACAGGTTATAAAAGGCTGAAGGTGAAAGGGAAGGTGACTCAGAGCCCTGCCCACCAGTCCAGAAGCCACGAACAAAGGAAACATCTACTGCCCCTCCATCTTGTTGTGGCCGTGGTGCAGAGTCATGGAGCACGGGGAGGGCTTCCAGCTCAGCTCTGCCATCTTCTCAGCTGGGTGATCTGGGGGCCGCCACATCCTCTCCAGAAGCCTCTGTTTTCTCGGCTGTTCAATGGGGATAATCATGTCTGTATGTACCAAATAAAACAATAGGGGGTATTCTGTAAGCTGTCTCATACAGTGTAGGTGTCAGGGTTAATGGTAAGGTCTCACTTCTAGGTGATGTGCCAATGAAAATATGTCCAAGAGACATGGAGGCTGTTTTGATATTTGAGTGTGTATATATTATATAGTATTATGAGTATTATATGATATTTGATATTTGAGTATGCATATATTATTTGAGTAAGTATATATTATATAGTATTATGAGTATTATATGATATATAATTTTTTTCTTTTTACCTTTTGACTCTCTTCCCCCATTTCTCCCCCTCACCCCAATCTGTTAATCTGTTCTCTGTATCTATGAGCTTTTTTTTTCATTTGTTTGTTTGTTTAGATTCCACATATAAGAGAGATTATATGGTATTTATCTTTCTCTGTCTGACTTATTTCACTTGGCATAATACCCTCCAGGTACATCCATGTTTTTGCAAATGGCAAGATTCCCTTCTTTTTACGGCTGAGTAATATTCCATTGTATATATGTGCCACATCTTCTTTATCCATTCA
>NW_006779099.1:943-1282 GCF_000442215.2 Lipotes vexillifer | reverse complement strand
TCTCTCGTTGGTTCTCCGCATTCCTGTCCATCTTACGCAGAAATCGCAAAGTGTGCCAAACAGAGCGTTGACGGCACTGACTCTGCAAGTGTGAGGAGTGTCAGGAAAGTGTCTTGAACGGCCAACACGTGTTCCAGGGCACGTAAACTGAGATGGATTTTAGGAACGTTGCCCGATCACACGGTGGACCATATTCTGGCTTTCCAATGAATGTTTTAGCAGAAGAAAGAATCCATTAAACATGGGGAGTTGGGCCCCATGGAATGGATACCATGCAGTATGACTTCAAAGTTTTGCCTTTGCTTACCAAACCTCACCAATCCTATCAGCCCCTAGTGT
>NW_006779099.1:265-511 GCF_000442215.2 Lipotes vexillifer | reverse complement strand
TTGTAATTCCTTCCATGTTAGAAAAGTTTACAATCCGTGTATTAGTGATATCGTATGATGTTTCTTTTTCCCTGTGACCTATTTCACTTGGAACCATCGTACCTAAATCCACTCACTAAGATGCTATGGACCTGATGATATTGATCTCATTGCTGACTGATATTCCATGGCATGTAAGTGCCGCAACTTGGCGATCCATTTTTTCCTTTCATGGGTATTTAACTTGTACCGTGGACGAGGTTCCTG
>NW_006779099.1:0-255 GCF_000442215.2 Lipotes vexillifer | reverse complement strand
GCCCCAAACTTTGGGGTGGCTCTGTCTTTTTGATTTCTGTTTCCCTAAGCCTAGTGCCCGAGGCTATGTACCTTGTTTTTTCGATGTTTCAGGAAATACCATACGTTTCTCCAGGGTGGCTGTTGGCAATTTACATCCCGCCCATCAGCATAACAACGCTCCCTGTTTTCCCTGGCCTGTTCTGCGTTTCTTGATTTTACACATTTTTCAATGGCCTTTTTGACCGGGGGGAAGTGAGGGTTCATTGTAGTGCAG
>NW_006779098.1:0-416 GCF_000442215.2 Lipotes vexillifer | reverse complement strand
GAAAGAGTGCCAGCGTCCCTTCTAAGGAAGAGATAGGAGCTACACCAGATCCCCTGCACATCCTGCCAACACCCTTGGGAAAACTCAAACAGTTCCTACTCATTTTGCAAATGGCAGCAGGAAAGAGTTACCCTTGCCCTCTAGTGGGCATCTGTTGTCTTTGGATATCCAGAGTATCCTGGGTGGGCAGGAGCTTTCTCTGCTCAGGAAAAGCAGTGTATAAAGGCTTGGCTCCCTCGTGTTGAGGAAGGGATGGAGGCCCCTGGGTCTTCTTGACAAGGATATTTCTTGGCTTCTCTTTCAGGCCATTCAGCAAGGGACCATCCAGTGCAACTTGGCCGGGGTTGCTTTGGGTGACTCCTGGATCTCTCCCATCGGTAAGTAGGGAAGTTTCAGACATTTTAAAAGTCCCTTTC
>NW_006779097.1:0-353 GCF_000442215.2 Lipotes vexillifer | reverse complement strand
ATCTCCCTGTGCTATGTGGCTGCTTCCCACTAGCTATCGATTTTACATTTGGTAGTATATATAAGTTCATGCCACTCTCTCACTTCGTCCCAGCTTACCCTTCCCCCTCCCCATGTCCTCAACTCCACTCCACTCTCTACATCTGTGTCTTTATTCCTTTCCTGGGTTCCTGAAGAACCTGGGTTCTTAAGAATGACTTTTTTAAAAATTCCATATACATGTGTAAGAATATGGTATTTGTTTTTCTCTTTCGGACTTACATCACTCTGACAGTTTCTAGGTCCACCCATCTCACTACAAATAACTCAATTTCATTTCTTTTTATGGCTAAGTAATATTCCATTGTATATATG
>NW_006779096.1:0-350 GCF_000442215.2 Lipotes vexillifer | reverse complement strand
ACAGGAAACACTGACGATGAAGCTCTCGTTGGAGAACACCTCCCAGGGCATCAGATTTACCTGTGCTTCAACTACCCCCACATCCAGGTAAGGCTGCACACCAAGGATCACCAGACTGTCCACTTTTCAGGAGAAGCTGCAACATGCCTAGGCTTTTCAGATGTTGTGCAGGCCTGGGGGTGGGACTGGGGGGTGGGAAATAAAATGTCTACGGGCTGAATTTAACTAGTCAGGCAAGAGTTTGCAAACTTTGATGCAGAATTAAATTTATAACTATGTAATAATGCCCAATGCTTACATTAAATTTTAAAACAGGGGTTTAAAACATTATGTTTTTATTTAGGTTAAAC
>NW_006779095.1:0-1063 GCF_000442215.2 Lipotes vexillifer | reverse complement strand
GGTACGCGGGCCCCTCACCATTGTGGCCTCTCCCGTTGCGGAGCACAGGCTCCGGACGCGCAGTGGCCATGGCTCACGGGCCCAGCCGCTCCGCAGCATGGGGGATCTTCCCGGACCGGGACACAAACCCGTGTCCCCCGCACCGGCAGGCGGAATCTCAACCACTGCGCCACCAGGGAAGCCCCCCAGTAAGGTTTTAAGAAAACAGAGATTGCATGGCTGAAAATCATAGTTTAAAAAGCCACCCAATAGTTGATGCCTAAGGTCCCTTCCCCTTCAGGATGGCATTATTGAAGGTTGGGGTGGCCGGAGAGCAGCTGAGCCGGCTTAGTCTGCCCCGCCGCCAGCCCACTGGGCCACCCTGGTTTTATAAGGACCATTGGCTCCCAGGCCCCAGATACAAGGAGCAGCTGAGAGACAGCTGGGCCGGCCAGCAAAGCCCTGGAAACATACTTGGCAGAAGGGAGTATAGGTTGTGCCAGCAACTCACTTCACGTTCAACCCTTTCTCCTAAAAGCTCTAGCTTCCAACTTCTCCTTTATTGACCTGGGCTGGAGATGAGAGGCGGCTGCATCCCCAGGAGAACCTTCTGCAGCCATCAGAGCATGGGTGGACACGGCCCAAAGGCAAGCTGGTGACCTGCCTGCTCCCACTTCTGAGACTCCACAGTGGGTGTCTCCTCTGCCTGAACAACTGCTCCTCCCACTTCTAAACTTGCAACAGGATCCAAACTCCAAGAAGCCTTCCTAGATTCGGGCCTCCTGCAATCCAGTGGGGCTTTTTTTTTTTTAAATAAATTTATTTATTTATTTTTGGCTGCATTGGGTCTTAGCTGCTGCATGCAGGCTTTTCTCTAGTTGCGGTGAGTGGGGGCTACTCTTCGTTGTGGCTCATGGGCTCTAGAGTGCAAGCTCTGTAATTGTGGTGCATGGGCTTAGTTGCTCCGCCACATGTGGGATCTTCCCAGACCAAGGCTCAAACCCGTGTCCCCTGCACTGGCAGGCGGATTCTCAACCACTGCGCCACCAGGGAAGCCCCTCCAGTGGGGCTCTGAATTCATACA
>NW_006779094.1:0-244 GCF_000442215.2 Lipotes vexillifer | reverse complement strand
AAGTGTGAGGAGTGTCAGGAAAGCGTCTTGAACGGCCAACACGTGTTCCAGGGCACGTAAACAAAGATGCGTTTTAGGAACGTTGCCCGATCACACTGTGGACCATACTCTGGGTTTCCAATGAATGTTTTAGCGGAAGGAAGAATCCATTAAACCTGGGGAGTTGGGCCCCATGGTATGAATACCATGCAGTATGACTTCAAAGGCTTTGCCTTTGCTTGCCAAACCTCACCAATCCTGTCAG
>NW_006779093.1:0-279 GCF_000442215.2 Lipotes vexillifer | reverse complement strand
CAAACCCATGTCCCCTGCATTGGCAGGCGGACTCTCAACCACTGCGCCACCAGGGAAGCCCAAATGTATCTTTTTTAACAACTCAGTTATCTCTTACTAAGCTGTTGTCACCTCTCCACACCTCAGTTTTTATCTACAAAGTGGGAAAACAACCATCTGAAGAGTGAAAGAGAGGTAATGAATAGGAAATAGCTGGTTTTGATGGATATTATTTTCTAATTAAATTTCTTAAATTGTAAAACAGCAAGAGCAGACTTTCCTAATTGTATAAGTGTAGGG
>NW_006779092.1:0-390 GCF_000442215.2 Lipotes vexillifer | reverse complement strand
CAGTTTGGGTTTACCCCCAAATACTATCACATCTGATTTGCCAGTACCTACCCACTCCTAGATTTTCCCCCATCAATGGAATTTCTTTCTTCTTCATGGATTTTCTAATTCAGAGCTGGAGATACTATCACCCTTCCCATTTATGACAGTCAATAATTTCAGAATATTTGTCTCTTAGATTATGGTAGTCTTGGCCTTCTCCCCAAACATCATCAAGATACTCCCTGAAGGAAAAGAAAGAGGAGTGCTGGCTGTCAGTTCACACACAGTTTAGATGATAAGGGATTCTGCCCCAAACAATGACCATAATTAACTAGGGTAGCTGAGATAGAAGGCAAAACCTGTGAGTACATTACCTTCAATTACTGTAGTAGATGGAGCCACAGGTAT
>NW_006779091.1:0-205 GCF_000442215.2 Lipotes vexillifer | reverse complement strand
AATGAATCATCAGTAGTAACTCAGAAGAAAGCAGTATCTGGGTCCCATGGTGGGGGTGGGGTAGTGGAAGAATGATGACCTTGTCTAGTATTATTAAGTCCATTTCAAACGTGGGGACATTTCGGCTCAGGGAAATTAAACGGCTTAAATTTTTTATTGAAGTATAGGTGATTTACATTATGTTAGGTTCAGTTGTATAGCATAG
>NW_006779090.1:0-5580 GCF_000442215.2 Lipotes vexillifer | reverse complement strand
ACGAACCCGTATCCCCTGCATCAGCAGGCGGACTCCCAACCACTGCGCCACCAGGGAAGCCCTGATTTTTAATAATATATTAGACACTAATAAAAAAAACGAATCATGATACATCTCAAATGTCATCATGAAACTGAGTCATTATATAGAAATTAAGAAGAAATTCCTGTTCAACTACTTATATATTAACTAAAAAAAAATTTTGCAGTGACTATGTTGATGATTTTTGCTTTTCCTTTTACTATGGATTGATATTGAGGCTGTTTTTTTTTTTCTTGCTAAATCATGGAGCTCTTGGAAGAGGTCTAATTTATGTACAAAGGAACAGGGAAAACTGAGCAGCCTACCACAAGTTATGGTTACATCGTATGAGTTACCAGGCCCCCTGGGAGAAAAGGGCCAAGTCTACTTTGGGACTCACAAGTCTCAAGGACTATAATTCTCACACTAAGAGGTGAAAGGAAGACTGTTTCAACACTGGAGAGTTCATTCTAATTTCACAGAAGAGACTGAGTATAAAAGGAAAAAAATAGTTACTTACAAGATATTTTAAAAAGTGAAGTATTTAAAGACCAGAAAATCCAAAGGTCATTAAAGGGAAAATGTAATCATTATGGAAGAATACTTCCTCCCCTATACCATGACCATACCCAAATTCTAGAGTTTAAAAATAAAACGCATAGAAAGCAAGAGAGCAGGGAAGGAGAGAGAGAGTGAGGCAGGGCAAGTGAGCAGAGCCCAATTATTATGACAGGAGCAGAACAGACCCACTCCCTGAGATTCCTGAGAACACTGGCTGATTGAATAATCTATGTTATCAAGAGAAATTTAGGAAATACATAGGGAAGGAAAAAGAATTTATGTTTGTGGGGAGTGGAGGGTGAGGAGATAGAAGAGAGTACTAGTAATTAAATAAAGATATGTATGAGGGACTTAGAATCAAATTCTACAACAGTCATCTATACACTTTGTAGATTTAGGGTGTGACAATTCACAGTGTATGCTTTGGATAGTCTCAGATTTATGCCTGTTATCCTAGTTTAATTATTAATAGTACCCTCTTTTTAAAATTAATTTTATTATTTTTATTTTTGGCTGCGTTGTGTCTCGGTTGCTACGTGCGGGCTTTCTCTAGTTGCGGCAAGCGGGGGCTACTCTTCGTTGTGGTGCGTGGGCTTCTCATTGCGGTGTCTTCTCTTGTGGATCACGGGCTCTAGACTCACGGGCTTCAGTAGTTGCAGCCCGCGGGCTCAGTAGTTGTGGCTCTAGAGCTCTAGAGCACAGGCTGAGGCTTAGTAGTTTTGGTGCATGAGCTTAGTTGCTCTGCAGCATGTGGGATCTTCCTGGACCAGGGCTCGAACCCATGTCCTCTAGCATTAGCAGGCGGATTTTTAACCACTGTGCCACCAGGGAAGTCCCTAATAGAACCCTCTTCACTTTTAAAAGTTGTTGGTGAGGATAATAAATTACATGATCAGTGTAGTCCCAGTGCCCTTATGGTTGAGGAAAGAAAGTTGAAGTATCTTTGGAAGAAATGAGCTGGAAAGAGATGGGAAAGAAGAAAAGGCTTTCACTGAAGACCATTTAAAGAAAATTCCATAGTTCTGTTCTATAAGGACCGAGAAATAAAATAATGGAGCGTGGATTCTAAAAACATGTGTGTTCTAAGAAAATATTAAACTGATACCACTCTGGAGCAAAGTAAAAGTTCAGTGATAGTAATCTAGTTTATTATTCTCAGGATCATTATTCTTTGTAGACTATATCTTAGCCCCTGAAACTATCTTAAAACACTCCATGGAGTTTTTTTAAATATAATTTCTCGTTTGTTTTTGATTTTATTAATATGGAATTTTAGTTCATGGTCATGGCATGGAATAAAAATCCAAAATTTCTTAATTATACTTTCTTTCTCCTAATAGCATTACTTGTTTCTATGTAAGATTATGCCTTTATTACATCTACTAGTTAACCACACAGGGTAGTATCTCGTTCCACAGAACCAGTAGGAAAAAAATTATCTTTTAAAGACTTTGGCTAAGGTCAAAACTCTAATTATATAATAATTAACACAGATAAATGTATAATTTAAAAGACATTACTAGATATGTTATTCATTACATTCTACTTTGGACTTTAGCCAGAATTTGGTCTGCTGTTGAAATGTTCATATTAAGGTGACTAACTTTTCTTAGTTACCTGATACAACCCCCATTTTGGAACTGAAAAATCCCACATCTAAGGAAAACTCTCAGTTCTTGACAAACTGAAACAATTGGTTACCTTAGTTCATATGGTTAAATAATTATAAAAGGATCTGTAAAGAGTGTTAACATTAAAAAAATTGTTTTTACAAAACTCCAAACTCTTACTAAGGTTATAAAATCATTAAAATGCCTTTTTGATTTGTTAATTTTTAGTTTGTAGCTTGTAAGCAGCATCAGAACCAGAGGTGCCAAAAATCTTTATAAAAGGCCATCCTTATGCAGTTCCAAGCCAGGTCCAGTAAGAAAGAGCCAGAACTGTCCAGGCCAGTTCTGAAGACTTGAAAGGTTCAGATAGTTCGGATAAGCTTTGGACAAGCAGCCAAGTTCTGGAAGCATATCTGAAATTCTTCCAAATCACAAACCTTTTGAGGTTTTGCCTCTTCTTTCTCCAAAGCCACTGCAATAGCTGACAGCCTCTTCACAGCTTTACATGAGCAATAATGAGTATGAGATTATCGGAGGCTCCAAGTCACGCCATTCCTTCATTGTTTGGATAATAGAGTTCAGAGGTACTGAGGATAATCTCCCTCGAGAGACAGAGACCAACTTTTACTTATCATTCGTCTGTTCACTTCCTTTTTAGCTAATTAAACCTTGGTTCTTCTCAGGAAATAAAACTTTGCAACTTCCATATTGTATATATCTTTCCCAGTTTATCTGGAAAAACAGGAAAAGAGAGGTGCCAGCGTGAAAATCCAGAATGGAGGGTTATCTTTTAAATTAGCAGATTTTTCATTTGCACGTGGCCAGAGCTGGCTGTGACACTGGGTCGATAGGGATGCCTGCTCTGGATCTCTGGAAGGCTTTAGAGAGAAAGAGGGAGGAGAGAGACGTGATGAAAGACTGGGAAGAAATTTTAGAACTACACATAGACCGTTTTTATGGGTGCCCTACAGGCTTCAGTATGTGGCCCTGAATAAGCCACCCAATAAGCCAAGGAGAAGGCAATGGAGTGTGTGGTATGAAGAAGAGAACAATAAGGCAACCTTGTATTCAGTATCAGTCGAATTTAAGCCATACGGGAATTGTCTCTTTCTGTCATTTTTTAGGGGAATCTGGATCCATGCTCATATGTAGCCCCTAACTTACTGTTTCTTATCTACTCAAAGCATAATGGAGTGGACAAAAAGACAGATATTGTGGGACCAGGGCCTTCCTCAAAGTCACACACAGTTCTGTTTCAAAAATAATCTGTAAAAATTCTCTTTTTCCAATATATTTCTAAAGAAAAATGAGGAGTGGAGAAAGTAGACAAAAAGCTAGATTTAATTGATACATTTTCATACAATTAACACATTTAATCTATCACTTGGAATTTTGCATATGGAATCCAGTAAAAATTAACAAATGTTCATACAAGATAACAAACTGCCAAGCGACGTGTTAATTAAACAGATTTGGTGGAATAAATATGCTAAAATTAGAAAGAAACTCAGCTGGAATTAGTACCTTTTTTTTATTCCTATACTTTGGACAATCCTGGGATTCTTTCATCCCCAATGGTCATATTGTTTAGCAATTAGGATTTCTTGTAATTTTTGACCTATTTTGTGACTAAAACTACTTCTTATTAGTGATATTTAAGCTTAGAAACAATGGTATCTCAAAATAAAAGAAAATCATCTTATTTTGTGCAATAAATTGATTTTGGGAAAATACTAAAGCAGTTTACTGTAAATTAAATAACATAGCTTTTTGAAAGATTTTTTAGGAAATTCTGTTATAAAATAAATACCTCTTTTGTGACATCCTGATTACTTCCTAATTTGTCTTTTTTAAAAATAAATCTAAATTTTTGTGTACTAGATTTATTCAGAAGGAGCCAAATTTTAGATGACTGTAAAATTTAGATATTGTTGTCCCATAGACTTAAGAAAATAGTGTGGTGTCTTAACAACAACAACAACAACAACAAAAGAGCACTCATTTAAGAAATTAGGCCTAACACAGTGCTTAAAACCACAAGGTAACATTATGAATAAGAATGTGCAAGAATTTAGATACCTGGATGATCTCTGTTAGCACATCAACAAAAATTAATTCGTGGGACTCGTGAAGGAGACCAGGACATTGGATAGTGAATCTCAAGGTTAAAAGAATAATTAATGCCAGATTAAACCAATGTACTTCAATAACTATAATAATTAAAAGTCTGAGGTATTGGAATCTTAATGATGTTAAGTGATCTACTTTAAGACTTGGAAATTTAAGTTTATTTTTTCCAAATATAAATACTGATGATTAGAAATATTGAGGGGTTGTAAGTTGCATGAACTAAATGATATGTTTTGAATACTAATAGCAATGTTGACTGGGGTGCTTCCATAGAAGGTGCTACAGCTTTCTGTGAATGGCAGACGGAGCATGAGAGAAAGATCTCAATTCCAATTAAGATATTTTTATTCTTCCAATGAACAGTGGACAAAGTATTTGGTAACTGGAAGTAAAAATGGGACTGGGTGTTAGAGGCCCCCTCCAAAATATATTCCTTTTGGCTGGAGAATTCTAATACTGGTCACAGTAGTTGCTATAAGCAATAAAATGGTGACATGCCCATTCCATTTCTTCCCCTCATCTCTACTGTTTGGATCGGCCAGTGTTCCAGGTACCTACCCTGGCCCCTCCCACTTCTCTGAGCTCAGATAGCAATCCATAGGATGGAGCATGCTGGGGAAGCCACACCCCTCACTAAATATGTGTTTTCTCCACAACTGGTAGTTAAAACAAATTTCAGATAAAGTGTTGATAGCCAATAATATGTCCTCTTTCTAATACTGTTTTCGGTAAGAATCATATAGTGAGGAAGACATTTGGGGATAGAAGAAGAAGAATGGGAAGGAAAGGGTCGGGGAGAGGACAAGTTTTTTGTTCCCCTTAAGCTGCAACTCATGATATGGATAAGGCTGACTCTTTCTGTTAGAATCATTAAATGTTAGAGCTAAAGGAAACTAAGATATTTTGTGGTTCAATCTATTCATTTTAGAATTATTGAAACTGAGGCCTGGAAAGGTTAAGCAATTTTGTCTAGAGTCACAAAAATAAGTTAATGATTAACAGGGATGAGACTCAAGCCTCCTGAAACTTATACCTGTGTGCTTACAGAACATTTGTGCTGTTTTAACTGTTTTAAGGTTATGATTTCCAGGAAAATTTCATTCTGGTTAGATTCTCCATACAATATTTTTTTGCGGTACACGGGCCTCTCAATGTTGTGGCCTCTCCCATTGCGGAGCACAGGCTCCGGACGCTTAGGCTCAGCGGCCATGGCTCACGGGCCCAGCCGCTCTGCGGCATGTGGGATTTTCCCGGACCG
>NW_006779089.1:0-5433 GCF_000442215.2 Lipotes vexillifer | reverse complement strand
AGCCTGTGCTCCGCAACGGGAGAGGCCACGGCAGTGAGAGGCCCGCATACCGCAAAAAAATAATAATAATAATGACAATTTTACTGGGTACTTTCTCTGTGTGAGGTAAGCACGCTACCGTGTTATCTCATTTAATCCTTAAAATAACCTATGGGCAGGAGCTACTTTTATCCCTGTTTACAGATGAGAGAACTGGGGCTTAGAGAGATCAGAAACCCACCCCAGCCAAAGCCCACATTCTTAACCACCTTGCTGTATAAGTTCCCATCCATAATTGGAATGATTTTCCCCACCCACTGACCTCACCAGGTAACACTGAAGACAAAATTAGATGATAGATGTGAAAACGCTTTTTGAAAGTTAAACGTGTGTGGCATAAAATAAGGAAAAATTAAAATCTCAACTCCTGCAGATCTTATACTATAACAAAGCCCAAATTAACTCCCAAGAAACTGACACAACCACAAGTCTTCGCTGACATAAAGTGGCAGAGCTGGCTGCAAAAAGAAGTCACAAAGGGAAGGTGCAGGAGCCGAGAAGCACCAGTCCTGGCAGACTTCCTGAAAGAGGTGACTTTTGCTTAAGTTCTCCGCAATAATGCAGGCACAGAATGTAAGAGAAGAGAAGCCAGCAGGGCCAGCAGAAACACTGGCCAGCAGGGCCAGGCTGCCCTGTCCCCAGGAAGGTAGGCAGGAGTCCAGGCAGGGGTGGAGATTTTGATAGGAGTGAGTGGAAGGGAGCAATGCTCTTGATGCCATAGCAATGAGTGTGTGTGCGTGTCTGTGTGTGTGTGTGTGACAGTCAGGGCCACTCACCCCCACCCTCGGCAGTGTCACGCACAATAGCTCCCACGTTATCTTAAACACAGACCCAAACTCATCTTCTGCTGAGCACTTCTTGCTGCCACAGTCTTCGATCCCCCGCAGAATCAAAATACACTCTGATCTTGGTGCAGACTCGTGCTCTCACTTGCGGGCCTTTTCCATGGACTTTTATGTCTCTGTTTACTTTGTGTGTTTCGTGAGTGGCTCATGCCTTTAAAGGAAATGCACCAACCTCGGTCTGTCATTATGGTCCTTTGCTGGCCACTGGCTGCACTCAGCCCGCTCCTGGGATGGGTAAGCCTGGACTTTTAATTTGCTGTGACAGGAGATAATTGCTGCTTGAGTTTCCACCTCCGAAAATAAACCAGGGTGGTGCTTCCCGGCTGGGAATCCACAGAGGCAAGCTCACCCCTGGAGCCTGTGCCAGTGGAGGCTTAGCCAGGGCTAGAATGGCTGGTCTCAATGTCCCTCACCCCTTTCCTTTTCTGGATTTCAGAACATACAATTAGTGTTTTCTTTAAGAGCTCAAGATGGCAAAGTTAAGAAAGTTCAGGAAGACTTTCTGATATCATATGCAAGAATTCCAGAGGGGGGATTCTGTGAAATCTCAGACTCTGGGGATACTAACCTTTCCACTCAGGCCTAATCCCCAGTTACAGCTCCGTTCAAGTTCAAGCACATCATAGTCAGCCCACCAGGGCTGTACTCCATGCCTTTTTCCTTCTTTTTTAAAATACATCACGCATAGGAATATCTCGGTCCCACCAGTCAAAGCACTCAGAATTGCAAGTCAGGTCATGGGTTTTTGATGAATGGGCAAGACCCTTCTCACCTCTAAAATGAAGCAGCTAGAGAGGACATTCTAAGGTTCCTTCCAGCTCAGGGATCCACTTACCTTGAACTCCATTCCCCGACTTGTTTCACTATAACCAACCTGTGCAAGGTACTGTGAAGCCTGAGTGGGTCATACAAGTTCATATGGTATAAAGATGTCTGGGGATCGTACATTTTAGTCATGGCTTAGCACTAAGATAATACAGAAGGAGAACTAAAGATGGAGAAGCTCAGAGTGGTCGAGAAGAATGGATCCATGAGGACCCTGTCCCATGTGCACGGTGCCCTGTAAAAGGTCCCTCCTGTGCTCCAGGTCTCTGTTCAAATACTGTCCTCTTCCCTCTACTCATTAGCTGTGTGACCTTGGGAAAATTACTTAACCTCTCTTAGTGTCCCCATCTGTAACATGGGAAAGGTAACAGACCCGCCTCCCTGAGCTGTCCTGAGGCTTAAGGCAGATCTCATAAGTGTGGTGGTCATTTGTGCATCACTAACAATGCTCACCTTCCTCCTTTGGGGTACATGGTCAAACAGCATTTCCCTGTCCTTTGAAGGTGGACTTAACCATGGGACTTGGTTTGTCCAATGAAATGAGAGCAGAAGTATTCTGTGTTGCTCCGTGCAGACGCATTTAATAGCCAATGTAAGACACAGCTGTGCTCCCTTCTTGCCACGGCAACCAGCAATGTCATAGATGGAACAGGTAGAAGCTCTTTTATTCTAGGTCAGCATATGAAGAAATGTGGAGCAGAGCCCCCCAGCCAACTGCAGTAGACATTTAATGAGATTGAGAAGTAAATTTTTACTTGCTACTAAGATTTTGGCGTTGTTTGTTACCACAGCATAAACTAGCTTACCCTGACTATAACAATATATATGAAGCAACTAACATAGCCCTTAGAACATAGTAACGTCATAATAAATGATAGTTCCCATCATGATTCTTACAGCAAAGGCCAGGACTACTATTTTTGGAAGCAACCACACAGAATCTAACACAGTTCTGAGCAAATGCTTGTACCCGCTTTGAGCAAATGCTTGTACACACTTTTGTAGTGAAAGAGAATGAATTCAAAAATCATTGGAGGCTATCAGAACCTGGGGAAACGTTGTATCCAAGAAAACAGAAACCCTTTCCAGCAACCAGAGAGGGAGTATCACTATTTGGTGCAGGTGTAGAGTCAAATCATTATGTACTTGGGTTTTCTCCAACCAGAAGGCAGGTGGTAGAACAACTGGTTTCTGTCCCCACTTCAATGAAGTTATTTCTGAGGCATAAGCCTAACGCATCCTCTGCTCAGAGTAACAACTAAGAGATGCTGGGGACTTGATTCCAATATTTGGTATTGATTACTTAGTGCCGACACCAAAATCTTTGTGCACATCAACACATGTCATAGCAATATTTTTTCTTATTAAACTCAGTAAGTTATAAAACCATAGGAATCTCATTTACTTTCAAGTAAAGGGAGCCAGAGTTAAAGAACCTGGTCATTCTTTCCCAGGGAGTCCCTGGTGACAAAGCAGTTTAGCACCAGTATAGAAGAGGCAACTCAGGTGAATGTTAAAATCATGATCTCGGGTGCCCACGAGACATAGGTTTGCATCCCAATTCCTTCACTTAACTTTAAGACGGTATGTGTTCAAGAACTTAGAACTGTCTCTGATACATAGACAACAGTCAGAAAATACAAGTCTCATCATATACAATGTGTTGGTTGATAATTTTTCACATTTATATTATTGCTTTAGTCATTTATTCATTCAAAAAATATTTGTTTCAACTTTTCTCTGGGCCGTGACCTCATTTCATCTTCCAAGAAACTCTATGAGGTCGGTAATATTGTTCTAATTTATAAGTGATTAAATTGAGGCACAGAGACAATAAGAATCTTGAGATGATGTAGCTAGTTAAGTGAAAGAATTGGTTAAGTGAAACCCAGATCTTAAATAAAGAAGTCTAACATAGTCACAGTCATAGAGAAGTGGATCTTGTGAGTAAATTCCAAAAAAATCTACAGAGCTCCTAGAAAAGGAGAAGTTCTTTTAATACCACCCAACTCACTCTGAAGCCCAGTGAGTTTGAACTTGATAGGGATATTTATTATAGAAAGGTATGCTGATAAGGAGTGAGCCATCTCCTGAGCTAAATGCCATCTGTGCGGGGAATGTGTGATTAAATAGGGAAAGTGACTCCCCTGGAGGCCATGGAGATCCAACATGGCAGGTGAGGACCAGCATCCCTTGTTCTCTGGCGCTGGAGGTCTCCAGAAGGAGGATGAAGACCTGGGTCTCTAAACCAATTCTTGAACACAAGTTTAAAGCTTATCCAGTAAGTTAAACACAATCTCAGGCATCTTACCTTCTCATGCAGGCGTCCTGGTGACTACTGGGGTTCCTGACTGTGCTCAGGAACAAGTGTGCACATGCTCTGGTCAAGCCCTGGGAGGAAGGGAGCCAGAACCCTAGGGCAGAGCCTGCTTCCCAGCCACTCAGCTGCTGCACCTCCTGGGTCCCCGTCAGATGCCGCCTCTGTATTCACCAGAAAATGTGGAGACGGCCCTTCTCTCCCAAATCTCACAAGACCCCTCATGAGTGGAGCGCCTTCAGCCTCTGACTTAGTCTGTGATTCCTGTGGAGACAGCAGAGCCGAGAGTGGGCCCCTTTCCTTGGCCTCACTCAAGCCCACCCACCTAAGCAATTCTCATCCTTCACCCAAACAAAAGGGCCTGTGCACATCAATTCCTTCAAATAATGCCTGGGACTGGGGAAATGATCTCCTTCAGGGTGGTTCCATAATGCATCCTCCAAACCGGGAAATGTTGGAGTGCAAACGCAGATGAGGTGGGACTCTAGAACAACACGCAGAAAGCAGGACTATCCCAGGAAGACTGGGGGCTTCTGTCCATGCTTGTTCCCCATCGAACCAGTCTCTGGGGGCCCTGCTGCAAATTCTGGGCACTCAACATTTGACTGGTGCTGTATTTACATTTACTGGCAAAAATATGAAAAATAGAACCATGGGGAAATTCCAGCTGCCTGCCTAGAAATATGACAAGCTCCCAGAGATTTAAACGAAGAAGTGGGTTTAAGGGTTTGAACATCTACCAGATTGACCCAACCACCATGGAAACCAGAGCCCTCGGTTTAGGAGACAGCTGCCTATAGCCCGGTTGGTGGCATTTTGGGGAACAGAAGGAGGAAATCCTCTCAGTCAAGGATGCTTGCCCTCATTTGTACTGATTTGCTGCTGCTCATTAAAGGGATCTTATTTAAAACTAGAGTCATCTGTTTCCTCTTTGCATCTTGAACAAGATTCCTCCCTGGACTAGAGAGTAAGTACAATATTTGTAAACAGTTGTCTTTAGGCTGGCACGGCAACCTTACCCTTATGCAACTGAGTTTTCTCTGAAAAGACAGCTGTTTAAAGCCCAGCCCGACACTTGCTGACTTTATTGTGCTGTATCCATGGGGAAATCACAGTCACCGGTTCGAACAGGCTAATCAAGACCTGTGGATTGCTGTCTTCATGAATAGTCACTTTCCCAGAGATCAAAGCCACGTGGCTGGGGAGACCGACTTTCAGCCACTTTTCTTGCATCCTTTTCTGATCAAAATGATTTATTACTTGAATGTCATAATCAGCTCAAGGTCTTTTTACTTCCGTGTTTTGTAGCAGACTATTGAGTACCGGATGATTTAGCAATTTCAGTCTATTAAGTCTTTAAGAGGCTTAATCTGCCTTATAAACAGCCCTGTGATTAAAAAAAAAAAA
>NW_006779087.1:3416112-3422124 GCF_000442215.2 Lipotes vexillifer | reverse complement strand
TAAACTGTCTCCGTTCCCTAACCCTAACCCTAACCCTAACCCTAAACCTAACCCGAAGCCATATCCAACCCGTTCACTAATCCTAAAGCGTACGCTAACACTCACCCGTGCCCTAACATGTACCCTAACCCTAAACCATTGTTGTACCTTAACCTGTATCCTAAACTGTCCCAGTTCCCTAACCCTAACACTAACTCTATTCCTAACCCTAACTCTAACGCTTACCCGAAGCCTTACCCTAACCCGTGCACTAATCCTACCCCGTACGCTAACATTAATCCATGCCCTAATGCATACGCTAATCCTAAACCATTATCGTACCATAACCTGTACCCTAAACCGTCCCCCTTCCCTACCCCTAACCCTAACTATAACCCTAAACCTAACACTTACGCGAAGCCTTACGATAACCCGTGCCCTAAGCCTAACCTGTACGCTAACACTAACCAGTGCCCCGACACTTACACTAACCCTAAAACGTTTTCGTATCCTAACCTGTACCCTAAAGCGTCCCCGTTCCCTAACCCTAATCCTAACCATAACCATAACCCTAACCCTAACCTTTACCAGAAGGCTTACCCTCACCCATGCTCTAAGCCTAACCCGTACGCTAACACTAACCCGTGCCCTAACACGTACGCCAACCCTAAATCATTGTCGTACGCTAACTTGTATCCTAAACCTTCCCCGTTCCCTAACACTAACCCTAACACTTACCCTAAACCTAAGTCTTGCCCGAAGCCTTAACATAACCCGTGTCCTAATCCTAAACCGTACGCTAACACTAAACCATACCTTAACACGTATGCTAATCCTAAACCATTGTCATACCCTAACCTGTACCCTAAACCGTCCCCGTTCCCTAACCCTATCCCTAACCCTAACCCTAACATTAAAGCTTACCTGAAGCCTTAACCTAACCTGTGCCCTAATCCTAACCCATACACTAACACTAAACCGTGCCCTAACATACACGCTAAGCCTAAACCGTTGTCATACTCTAACCTGTAACCTGAACCGTCCCCATTCCCTAAACCTAAACCTAACCGTAACCCTAACTCTAACCCTTACCTGAAGGCTTAACCTAACCCGTGCCCTAAGCCTAACCGGTACGCTAACACTAACCCGTGCCCTAACACGTACGCTAACCCTAAAACGTTATCATATCCTAACCTGTACCGTAAACCGTCCCCGTTTCCTAACCCTAACCCTAAACCTAAACCTAACCCGAAGGCTTACCCAACCCGTGCCCTAATCCTAACGCATACGCTAACACTCACCCATGCCCTAACATGTACGCTACCCATAAACCATTGTCGTACCTTAACCTGTACCCTTAACTGTCCCCATTCCCTATCCCTAACCCTAACCCTATCCCTAAACCTAACCCTTACCCAAAGCCTTATCCTAACCCGCGTCCTAATCCTAACCCGTACGTTAACACTAACTGGTGCCCTAACACGTACGCTAACCCTAAACCTTTGTCGTACCCTAACCTGTACCCTAAACCGTCCCTGTTCCCTAACCCTAGCCCTAACCCTAAGCCTAACCCTAACCCTAAACCTAACCCTTACCCAAAGCCTTATCCTAACCCGCGTCCTAATCCTAACCCGTACGCTAACCCTAACCCTTTGTCGTACCCTAACCTGTACCCTAAACCGTCCCTGTTCCCTAACCCTAGCCCTAACCCTAAGCCTAACCCTAACCCTAAACCTAACCCTTACCCAAAGCCTTATCCTAACCCGCGTCCTAATCCTAACCCGTACGCTAACCCTAACCCTTTGTCGTACCCTAACCTGTACCCTAAACCGTCCCTGTTCCCTAACCCTAGCCCTAACCCTAAGCCTAACCCTAACCCTAAACCTAACCCTTACCCAAAGCCTTATCCTAACCCGCGTCCTAATCCTAACCCGTACGCTAACCCTAACCCTTTGTCGTACCCTAACCTGTACCCTAAACCGTCCCTGTTCCCTAACCCTAGCCCTAACCCTAAGCCTAACCCTAACCCTAAACCTAACCCTTACCCAAAGCCTTATCCTAACCCGCGTCCTAATCCTAACCCGTACGCTAACCCTAACCCTTTGTCGTACCCTAACCTGTACCCTAAACCGTCCCTGTTCCCTAACCCTAGCCCTAACCCTAAGCCTAACCCTAACCCTAAACCTAACCCTTACCCAAAGCCTTATCCTAACCCGCGTCCTAATCCTAACCCGTACGCTAACCCTAACCCTTTGTCGTACCCTAACCTGTACCCTAAACCGTCCCTGTTCCCTAACCCTAGCCCTAACCCTAAGCCTAACCCTAACCCTAAACCTAACCCTTACCCAAAGCCTTATCCTAACCCGCGTCCTAATCCTAACCCGTACGCTAACCCTAACCCTTTGTCGTACCCTAACCTGTACCCTAAACCGTCCCTGTTCCCTAACCCTAGCCCTAACCCTAAGCCTAACCCTAACCCTAAACCTAACCCTTACCCAAAGCCTTATCCTAACCCGCGTCCTAATCCTAACCCGTACGCTAACCCTAACCCTTTGTCGTACCCTAACCTGTACCCTAAACCGTCCCTGTTCCCTAACCCTAGCCCTAACCCTAAGCCTAACCCTAACCCTAAACCTAACCCTTACCCAAAGCCTTATCCTAACCCGCGTCCTAATCCTAACCCGTACGCTAACCCTAACCCTTTGTCGTACCCTAACCTGTACCCTAAATGGTCCCCGAGCCCTAACCCTAACACTTACCCTAACCCTTACCCTTACTGGAAGCCATACCCTAACCCGTGACCTAATCCCAAACCGTACGCTAACACTAACCATTGCCCTAACACATACGGTAAACCTAAACAGTTGTGGTACCCTAACCTATAACCTAAACGGTCCCTGATCCCTAACCCTAACCCTAACCCTAAACCTTACCCGAAGTCTTAGCCTAACCCGTGCCCTAGTCCTAACCCGTACGCTAACACTAACCCGTGCCCTAACATGTACGCTAACCCTAAACCATTGTTGTACCCTAACCTGTAACCTAAACCATTACCGTACCCTAACCCTAAACCTAACCCTTACACGAAGCCTTAACTAACCCGGGCCCTAATCCTAACACGTACGCTAACACTACCCGTGCCCTAACACGTATGCTAACCCGAAACCGTCGTCGTACCCTAACTTGTACCCTAAACCATCCCCGATCCCTAACCCTAACCCTAACCCTAAACCTAAACCTAACCCTTGCAAGAAGCCTTAACCTAAACCGTGACCTACTCCTAACACATACGCTAACACTAATCCTTGCCCTAACAGGTACGCTAACCCTATACTGTTGTCATACCATAATCTGTACCCTAAACCGTCCCCATTCCCTACACCCAAAACCTAACCCTAACCATAACCCTAAACCTAACCCTTACCCAAAGGTTTACCCTAACCCATGCCCTAAGCCTCACCTGTACGCTAACACTAACCCGTGCCCTAACACGTACGCTAAACCTAAACCGTTGTCATACCCTAACCTGGAACCTAAACCGTCCCCATTCCCTAACCCTAACCCTAACCCTAACCCTATCACTAACCCTTACCCGAAGCCTTACCCTAATCCGTGCCCTAAGCCTAACCCGTAGGCCAAAATTAACCCGTGCCCTAACATGTAAGCTAACCCTAAACCGCTGTCGTACCCTAACCTGTACCCTAAACTGTCCCTGTGCCCTAACCCTAACCCTAACCCTATCGCCTAGCCTAGCCCTTAACCAAAGCCTTACCCTAAACCGTGTCCTAATCCTAACCCGTACGTTAACACTATCCCGTGCCCTAAAACGTACGCTAAACCTAAACCGTTGTCGTACCCTCACCTGTACCCCAAACGGTCCACCTTCCCTAACCCTAACCCTAACCCTATTCTTAAACCTAAACCTTACCCAAAGCCCTACCCTAACACGTGTCCTAATCCTAACCCGTACGTTAACACTAACCCATGCCCTAACACGTATGCTAAACCTAAATGGTTCTCATACCCTAACCTGTCCCCTAAACCATCGCCATTCCCTAATCCTAACCCTAACCTTAATGCTATCCCTAATCCTTACAAGAACCCTTATCCTAACCAGTGCCCTAAGCCTAACCCGTATGCTAACACTAACCCGTGACCTAACACATACGCTAACCATAAACCATTGTCGTACCCTAACCTGTACCCTAAACCGTCCCCGTTCCCTAACCCTAACCCTAACCCTAACCCTTACCTGAAGCCTTACCCTAACCCGTGCCCTAATCCTAAACCGTACACTAACACTAACCCAAGCCCTAAAACGTACGCTAACCCTTAATCATTGTCGAACCCTAACCTGTACCCTAAACCGTCCCCATCCCCTAAACCTAACCATAACCCTAACGCGAACCCTAACCCATACCCGAAGCCTTACCCTAACCCGTGCCCTAATCTTAACCCCTACATTAACGCTAACCCGTGCCCTAACACGTACGCTACCCATAAACACTTGTCGTACCCTAACCTGTACCCAAAAGCATCCCCGTTCCCTAACACTAACCCTAACCATTATCCCAACCCTAATCCTTACCCGAAGCCTTACCCTAACCCGTGCCCTAATCCTAAACCGTACCCTAACACGAACCCATGCACTAACTCGTATGCTAACCCTCAACCGTTATCGTCCCTTAACCTGTACTCTAAACCATCCCCATTCCCTAACCCTAGCCCTAACCCTAACCCTAAACCTTACCCGAAGCCTTACCCTAACCCGTGCCTTAATCCTTACCTGTACGTTAACACTAACATGTGCACTAACACGTACACTAACCCTAAACCGTTGTCGTACCCTAACCTGTACCCTAAACCATCCCCGTTCCCTAAGTTAACCCTAACCCTAACCCTAACCCTTACGCGAAGCCTTACCCTAAACTGTGCCCTAAGCCAAACCCGTATGCTAACACTAACCCGTGCCCTAACATGTACGCTAACAATAAAACGTTGTCATACCCTAACCTGTACCCTAAACCCACCCCGCTCCCTAACCCTACCCTAACCCTTACCTGAAGAATTACCCTAACCCGTGCCCTAATCCTTACCCGTACGCTAACACTAACCCGTGCCCTAACATGTATGCTAACTCTAAAGGGTTGTTGTACCCTTACCTGTACCTTAAACCGTCCCCGTTCCCTAACCCTAACCCTATCCCTAACACTCACCCAAAACCTTATCTGAAGACTCACCCTAATGCGTGCCCTAATCGTAACCCATACGGTAACACTAACCCGTGCCCTAACACGTACGCTAACCCTTAACCGTTGTCGTACCCTAACCTGGACCTTAAACTGTCCCCATGCCCTAACCCTAACCCTAATCCTAACAGTAACCCTAACCCTAACCTTTACCAGAAGGCTTACCCTCACCCGTGACATAAGCCTAACCCGTATGCTAACACTAACCCGTGCCCTAACATGTACGCTAACCCTAAACCGTTGTCGTACCCTAACCTGTACCCTAAACCGTCACCGTTCTCTAACCCTAACCCTAACCCTAATCCTAACCCTAACCCTTAACTGAAGTCTTACCCTAACCCGTGCCCTAATCCTAAACCGTACACTAACACTAACCCATGCCCTAAATCGTACGCTAACCCTAAACCGTAGTCGTACCCTAACCTGTACCCTAAACCGTCCCCGTTCCCTAACGCCAACCCTAACCCTAACCCTAACCCTAACCCATAACCGAAGCCTTACCCTAACCCGTGCCCTAATCCTAACCCCTACGTTAACACTAACCCGTGCCCTAAGACGTACGCTAACTGTAAACAGTTGTCGTAGCCTAACCTGTACCCGAAAGCGTCCCCGTTCCCTAACACTAACCCTAACCATAACCCTAACCCTAACCCTAACACTTACCCTTAGCCTTAACCTAAACCGTGCCGTAATCCTAACACATACACTAACACTAACCCATGCCCTAATACGTACACTAACCCTAAAGCATTGTCGTACCCTCAACTGTACCCTAAACTGTCCC
>NW_006779087.1:3377034-3405458 GCF_000442215.2 Lipotes vexillifer | reverse complement strand
GCTAACACTAACCCGTGCCCTAACACGTACGCTAACCCTAAAACGTTATCGTACACTAACCTGTGCCCTAAACTGTCTCCGTTCCCTAACCCTAACCTTAACCCTAACCCTAAACCTAACCTGAAGCCATACCCAACCCGTGCCCTAATCCTAAAGCGTACGCTAACACTCACCCATGCCCTACATGTACCCTAACCCTAAACCATTGTTGTACCTTAACCTGTATCCTAAACTGTCCCAGTTCCCTAATCCTAACACTAACTCTATTCCTAACCCTAACTCTAACGCTTACCCGAAGCCTTCCCCTAACCCGTGCGCTAACCCTAACCCGTACGCTAACATTAATCCATGCCCTAATGCATACGCTAATCCTAAACCGTTATCGTACCATAACCTGTACCCTAAACCGTCCCCCTTCCCTACCCCTAACCCTAACTATAACCCTAAACCTAACACTTACGCGAAGCCTTACGATAACCCGTGCCCTAAGCCTAACCTGTACGCTAACACTAACCAGTGCCCCGACACTTACACTAACCCTAAAACGTTTTCGTATCCTAACCTGTACCCTAAAGCGTCCCCGTTCCCTAACCCTAATCCTAACCATAACCATAACCCTAACCCTAACCTTTACCAGAAGGCTTACCCTCACCCATGCTCTAAGCCTAACCCGTACGCTAACACTAACCCGTGCCCTAACACGTACGCCAACCCTAAATCATTGTCGTACGCTAACTTGTATCCTAAACCTTCCCCGTTCCCTAACACTAACCCTAACACTTACCCTAAACCTAAGTCTTGCCCGAAGCCTTACCATAACCCGTGTCCTAATCCTAAACCGTACGCTAACACTAAACCATGCCTTAACACGTATGCTAATCCTAAACCATTGTCATACCCTAACCTGTACCCTAAACCGTCCCCGTTCCCTAACCCTATCCCTAACCCTAACCCTAACATTAAAGCTTACCTGAAGCCTTAACCTAACCTGTGCCCTAATCCTAACCCATACACTAACACTAAACCGTGCCCTAACATACACGCAAAGCCTAAACCGTTGTCATACTCTAACCTGTAACCTGAACTGTCCCTGTTCCCTAAACCTAAACCTAACCGTAACCCTAACTCTAACCCTTACCTGAAGGCTTAACCTAACCCGTGCCCTAAGCCTAACCGGTACGCTAACACTAACCCGTGCCCTAACACGTACGCTAACCCTAAAACGTTATCATACCCTAACCTGTACCGTAAACCGTCCCCGTTTCCTAACCCTAACCCTAAACCTAAACCTAACCCGAAGGCTTACCCAACCCGTGCCCTAATCCTAACGCATACGCTAACACTCACCCATGCCCTAATATGTACGCTACCCATAAACCATTGTCGTACCTTAACCTGTACCCTTAACTGTCCCCGTTCCCTAACCCTAACCCTAACCCTATCCCTAAACCTAACCCTTACCCAAAGCCTTATCCTAACCCGTGTCCTAATCCTAACCCGTACGTTAACACTAACTGGTGCCCTAACACGTACGCTAACCCTAAACCTTTGTCGTACCCAAACCTGTACCCTAAACCGTCCCCGTTCCCTAACCCTAACCTTAACCTTATCCCTAACCGTAACCATTACCCGAAGCCTTACCCTAACGCGTGCACTAATCCTAACCCTTACGAAAACACTAACCCGTGCCCTAACACATACACTAATCATAAACCGTTGTCGTACCCTAGCTTGTACCCTAATCCATCCCCGTTCCCTACCCCTAACTCTAACACTTACCCGAAGCCTTACTCTAACCCGTGCGCTAATCCTAACCCGTACGCTAACACTAACCCGTGCCCTAACATGTACGCTAACCCCAAAACGTTATCATACACTAACCTGTACCCTAAACCGACTCCATTCCCTAACCATAACCCTAACCTTAACCCTAACCCTAAACCTAACCCGAAGCCATACCCAGCCCGGGCCCTAATCCTAAAGCGTACGCTAACATTCACCCGTGCCCTAACATGTACGCTAACCCTAAACCATTGTCGTACCTTAACCTGTACCCTAAACTGTCCCCGTTCCCTAACCCTAACCCTAACTCTATTCCTAACCCTAACTCTAACGCTTACCCGAAGCCTTACCCTAACCCGTGCGCTAATCCTAACCCGTACGCTAACATTACTCCATGCCCTAACACGTACGCTAATCCTAAACCGTTGTCGTACCGTAACCTGTACCCTAAACCATCCCCGTACCCTACCCCTAACCCTAACTATAACCCTAACCCTAACACTTACGCGAAGCCTTACCATAACCCGTACCCTAAGCCTAACCCGTACGCTAACACTAACCAGTGCCCCGACACTTACACTAAACCTAAAACGTTTTTGTATCCTAACCTGTACCCTAACGCGTCCCCGTTCCCTAAACCTAATCCTAACCATAACCGTAACCCTAACCCTAACCTTTACCAGAAGGCTTACCCTCACCCGTGCTCTAAGCCTAACCCGTACGCTAACACTAACCCGTGCCCTAACACGTATGCTAACCCTAAACCGTTGTCTTACCCTAACCTGACCCCAAACCGTCGTCATTCCCTAACCCTAACCCTAACCCTAATCCTAACACTAACCCATACCCGAAGCCTTACCATAACCCGTGCCATAATCCTAAACCGTACACTAACACTAACCCGTGCTCTAACACATACGTTAACCCTAAACCGTAGTCGTACCCTAACCTGTACCCTAAACCGTCCCCATTACCTAACCCTAACCCTAACCCTAACCCTAACCCTAACCCTAACCCTAACCCTAGCCCGAAGCCTTACCCTAACCCGTGCCCAAATCCTAAGGCGTACGCTAACACTCAACCGTGCCCTAACATGTACACTAAACATAAACCATTGTCTTATCTTAACCTGTACCCTAAACCATCCCCATTCCCTAACCCTAACCCTAACTCTATCCCTAACCCTAACCCTAAAGCTTACCCGAAGCCGTACCCTAACCCATGCCCTAATCCTAACCCATACGCTAAAATTAATCCGTGCCCTAACACATACGTTAACCCTAAACCATTGACGTACCGTAACCTGTACACTAAAAGGTCCCCATTCCCTAACCCTAACCCTAACCCTAACTCTAACCCTTACCTGAAGCCTTACCCTAACCTGTGCCCTATTCCTAACCTGTACGATAACATTAAACTGTGCCCTAACACGTACGCAAACCCTAAACCCTTGTCGTACCCTAAACTGCAAACTAAACCCTCCCCGTTCCCTAACCCTCACCCTAAGCCTAACCGTCACCCTAACCCTAACCCTTACCCGAAGCCTTACCCTAACCTGTGCCCTATTCCTAACCCATACAATAACACTAACCTGTGCCCTAACATGTACGCAAACCCTAAACCCTTGTCGTACCCTAAACTGTACACTAAACCATCCCCGTTCCCTAACCCTAACCCTAACCCTAACCCTAACACTAACACTAACGCTTACCCGAATCCTGACCCTAATCCGTGCCCTAATCCTAAACCGTACGCTAACACTAACTCATGCCCTAACACGTACACTAACCCTAAATCATTGTCGTACCCTAACCTGTACCCTAAACCGTCCCAGTTCCCTATCCCTAACCCTAACCCTAACACTTACCTGAAGCCTTACACTGACGGGTGCTCTAATCCTAAACCGTACGCAAACACTAACCCGTGCCCTAACACGTACGCTAACCCTAAACGGTTGTCGTACCCTAACCCTAACACTAACCCTAACCCTTACCCAAAGCCTTACCCTAACCCCTGCCCTAATCGTAACCTGTACGCTAACACTAACCTGTGCCCTAACACTTACACTAACCCTAAACCGTTGTCGTACACTAAACTGTACCCAAAACTGTCCCCGTTCTGTAACCGTAACCCTAACCCTAGCACTAACACTAACCATTACCCAAAGCCTTACACTAAACCGTGCCCTAATCCCAACCCCTACGATAACATTAACCCGTTCCCTAACACGTACGCTAACCCTAAACCATTGTCGTACGCTAACTTGTATCCTAAACCTTCCCCGTTCCCTAACACTAACCCTAACACTTACCTTAAACCTAAGTTTTGCCCGAAGCCTTACCATAACCCGTGTCCTAATCCTAAACCGTACGCTAACACTAAACCATGCCTTAACACGTATGCTAATCCTAAACCGTTGTCGTACCCTAACCTGTACCCTAAACCGTCCCCGTTCCCTAACCCTATCCCTAACCCTAACCCTAACCCTAAAGCTTACCTGAAGCCTTAACCTAACCTGTACCCTAATCCTAACCCATACACTAACACCAAACCGTGCCCTAACATATACGCTAAGCCTAAACCGTTGTCGTACTCTAACCTGTACCCTAAACCGTCCCCGTTTCCTAACCCTAACCCTAACCCTAACCCTAACCCTTACCTGAAACCTTACCCTAACCCGTGACCTAATCCTAACCCGTTCGCTAAAACCAACCCATGCCCTAACACGTAGGCTAACTCTAAACTGTTGTCGTACTGTAACCTGTACCCTAAACCGTACCCGTTCCCAAACCCTAACCCGAACCCGAACCCTTACAAGAAGTCTTACCCTAACCCGTGCCCTAATCCTAACCGGTAAGCTAACACTAACTCATGCCCTAACACGTACGCTAAGCCTAAACAATTGTCGTACCCTAAGCTGTACCATAAAAAGTCCCCGTTCCCTAAACCTAACCCTAAGCCTAGCCCATACCTGAATCCTTACCCTGACCCATGTTCTAAACCTAAACCGTACACTAACACTAACCTGTGCCGTAACATGTACGCAAACCCTAAAACGTTGTCATACCCTAACCTGTACCCTAAACCATCCCTGTTCCCTAACCCTAATGCTAACCTTAACACTAACCCTTAGCCGAAGCCTTACCCTAACCCGTGCCCTAATCCTAACCCGTACGATAACACTAACCCGTGCCCTAACATGTAGGTTAACCCTAAAACGTTGTCATATGCTAAACTGTACTCTAAATTGTCCCCATTCCCTAACCCTAACCCTAACCCTAATCCTAAACCTAACCCTTACAAGAAGCCTTACCCTAAACCGTGCCCTAAGCCTAACCCGTACGCTAACACTAACCAGTGCCCTAAAATGTACACTAACCCTAAAACTTTGTAATACCATAAACTGTACCCAAAACGATTCCCGTTCTGTAACCCTAACCCTAACACTAACACTAACACTTACCTGAAGCCTTACCCTAACCCGTGCCCTAATCCTAACCCGTATGCTAACACTAACCCATGCCCTAACACGTACGCTAATCCTAAACCGTTGTCGTACACTAACCTGTACAGTAAACCAACCCCGTTCCCTAACCCTAACCCTAACCCTAACCCTTACCCAAAGGCTTACTCTCACCCGTGCCCTAAGCCTAACCCGTACGGTAACACTAACAAATGCCCTAACACGTACGCTAAGCCTAAACCATTGTCGTACCCTAACCTGTACCCTAAACTTTCACCGTTCCCTAACCCTAAGCCTAATCTTCACCCTAACCCTTACCCGAAGCCTTACCCTAACCCGTGCCCTAATCCTAACCCCTACGCTAACACTAACCTGTGCCCTAACACACGTTAACCCTAAACTGTTGTCGTACCCTAACCTGTACCCTAAACACTCCCCGTTCCCTAACACTAACCCTAACCCTAACCCTAACCCTAACCCTAACCCATACCCGAAGGCTTACCCTAACCTTTGCCCTAATCCTAACCCCTACGTTAACACTAACCCGTACCCTAACACGTATGCTAACCCTAAACCGTTTTCGTACCCTAACATGTACCTTAAACCATCCCGTTCCCTTACCCTAACCCTAAACCTAACCCTTACCTGAAGCCTTACACTAACCCGTACCCTAACCCTAACCCTTACGAAAAGACTCACCCGTGTCCTAAAACGTACGCTAACCATAAACCGTTGTCGTACCCTGACCTATACCTTAAACGGTCCCCGGTCCCTAACCCTATCCCTAACCCTAACCCAAACCCTAACCCTCACCCTAACCCTTACCTGAAGCCCTACCCTAACTCATGCCATAATCGTAACCCATAGGGTAACACTAACCCGTGCCCTAACACGTACGCTAAACCTAAACCGTTCTCGTACCCTAACTTGTATCCTAAACTGTCCCCGTTTCCTAACACTAATCCTAACCCTTACCCTAACCCTAAGCCTTACCCGAAGCCATACACTAACCCGTGCCCAAATCCTGACCCGTACGCTAACACTAACCAATGCCCTAACACGTACGCTAACCCTAAAAAGTTATCATACCCCAACCTGTACCCTAAACCGTCCCCATTCCCTAACCCTAACCCTAACCCTAACCCTAATCCTAAACCTAACCCGAAGCCTTACCCAACCCGTGCCCTAATCCTAATGCGTACGCTAACACTCACCCATGCCCTAACATGTACGCTAACCCTAAACCATTGTCGTACCTTAACCTGTACCCTTAACTGTCCCCGTTCCCTAACCCTAACCCTAACCCTAACTCTATTCCTAAGCCTAACCCTAACGCTTCCCCGAAGCCTTACCCTAACCCGTGCCCTAATCCTAACCCGTACGCTAACATTAACCCGTGCCCTAGAACGTACGCTAATCCTAAACAGTTGTCGTACCGTAACCTGTACCCTAAACCGCCCCTGTTCCCTAACCCTACCCTAGCACTAACCCTATCCCTTACCCGAAACCTTACCCTTACCTGTGCCCTAATCCTAATCCGTACGCTAACATTAACCCATGCCCTAACACGTACGCTAAACCTAAACAATTGTTGTACACTAACCTGTACCCTAAACAATCCCCATTCCCTAACCCTAACCCTAACCCTTACCCTAACCCTTACCCGAAGCCTTACCCTAACCCGTGCTAGAATCCTAACCAGCACGCTAACACTAACCCGTGCCCTAACACGTACACTAAGCCTAAACCGTTGTCGTACACTAAGCTGTACACTAAACCGTCCCCGTTCCCTAACACTAACCCCAACCCTAGCCCTAAGCCTAACCCTTACCCAAAGCCTTACATTAACACGTGCCCTAATCCCAACCCGTATGCTAACACTAACCCGTGCCCTAACACGTACGTTAACCCTAAACAGTTGTCGTACCCTAACCTGTAACCTAAACCGTCCCCATTCCCTAACCCTAACCCTAACCCTAACCCTAAACCTTACCTGAAGCCTTACCCTGACCCGTGCTCTAATCCTAAACCGCACGCTAACACTAAACCTGCCCTATCACGTACGCTAACCCTAAACCTTTGTCGTACCCTAACCTGTACCCTAAACCGTCCCCATTCCCTAACCCTAACCCTAACCCTAACCCTAACCCTAAACCTTACCTGAAGCCTTACCCTGACCCGTGCTCTAATCCTAAACCGCACGCTAACACTAAACCTGCCCTATCACGTACGCTAACCCTAAACCTTTGTCGTACCCTAACCTGTACCCTATACAGTCCCCTTTCCCTAAAGCTAACCCTAAACCTAACACGAACCCAAGCCCTTACCCGAAGCCTTACCCTAACCCGTGCCGTGATCGTAACCCATACGCTAACACTAACCCGTGCCCTAACACGTACGATATCCCTAAACCGTTGTCGTACCCTAAACTGTACCCTAAACCGTCCCCGTTCCCTATACCTAACCCTAACCCTAAGCATAACCCTAACCCTAACCCTTACCCGAAGCCTTACCCTAACCTGTGCCCTAATCCTACTCCGTACGCTAACACTAACCCGTGCTCTGACACGTACGCTACCCTTAAACCTTGTTGTACCCTAAACTGTACCCTAAACCATCCCCATTCCCTAACCCTAATCCTAACCCTTACCCGAAGCCTTAACCTAACCCATGCCCTAAGCCAAACCCGTACGCTAACACTAACCCGTGCCCTAACACGTACGCAAACCCTAAACCGTTTTCGTACCCTAACCTATACCCTAAATCGTCCCTGTGCCCTAACTCTAAACCTAACCCTAACCTTAACCCTTATCCGAAGGCTTACCATCACCCATGCCCTAATCCTAACCCGTACGATAACACTAACACGTTTCCTAACACGTACACTCACCCTAAACAGTTGTTGTACACTAAAGTGTACCCTAAACCATCCCCATTCCCTAACCCTAACCCTAACCCTAATCCTAACCTTATCCCTTACCCGAAGCATTACCCTAACCCGTGCCCTAATTCTAATCCGTACGGTAACACTAACCCGTGAGCTAACACATACGCTAAACCTAAACCGTTGTCATGCCCTAACCTGTATCCTAAACCGTCCCCGTTCCCTAACACTAACCCCAAACCTGACCCTAAGCCTAACCCTTACCCAAAGCCTTACATTAACGCGTGCCCTAATCCTAACCCGTATGCTAACACTAACCCGTGCCCTAACACGTATGCTAACAAGAAACCGTTGTTGTACCCTAACCTGTACCCTAAACCCACCCCGCTCCCTAACCCTACCCTAACCCTTACCCTAACCCTTACCCGAAGCCTTACCCTGACCCGTGCCCTAATCCTTACCCGTACGCTAAAACTAACCTGTGCCCTAACACGTATGCTAACGCTAAACGGTTGTCGTACCCTAACCTGTACCTTAAACCGTCCCCGTTGCCTAACCCTAACCCTAACCCTAACCCTTACCCGAAGCCATACCCTAACCTGTGCCCTATTTCTAATCCGTACGCTAACATTAAACCGTGACCTAACACGTATGCTAACCCTAAACAGTTTTTGTACCCTAACCTGTACCCTAACCTGTCCCCATTCCCTGACCCTAACCCTAACCATATCCCTAAACCTAACCCTTACCCAAAGCCTTACCCTAACCCGTGACCTAATCCTAACCCTTACAAAAACACTAACCCGTGCCCTAACACGTACACTAACCATAAACCGTTGTCATACCCTAACCCATACCCTAAACGGTCCCCGTTCCCCAACCCTAACCCTAACCTTAACCCTTACCCGAAGTCTTACCCTAACCCGTGCCCTAATCCTAACCCATACGCTAACACTAACCCGTGCCCTAACACGTACGCTAACCAAAAAACGTTGTCGTATACTAACCCATACCCTAAACCGTCCCCGTCCCTAACTCTAACCCTAACCCTAACCCTTACCCAAAGCCTTACACTAACCCGTGCCCTAATCCTAACCTGTGCGATAACACTAACCCATGCCCTAACACGTACGCTAACCCTAAACCGTTGTCGTACCATAACCTGTACCCTATACCGTCCCCATTCCCTTACTTTAACCCTAACCCTTACCTGAAGCCTTACCCTAACCCGTGCCCTAATCCTAACCCTTACGAAAACACTAACCTGTGTCCTAACACGTATGCTAACCCTAAACCGTTGTCGTACCCTAAATTGTACCCTAAACCATCCCTGTTCCCTAACCCTAACCCTGACACTAACCATTACCCGAAGCCTTACCCTAACCCGTGCCCTATTCCTAACCAGTACGCAAACACTAACACGTGCTCTAACACGTACACTAACCCTAAACTGTTGTCGTACACTAACCTGTATCCTAAACCGTCCCCATTCCCTAACCCTAACCCTAAACCTAAACCTAAACCTAACCCTTACCCGAAGCCTTACCCTAACCCGTGCCCTAATCCTAACCCAGACGCTCACACTAAGCCGTGCCCTAACACGTACGCTAACCCTAAACCGTTGTTGTACCCTAACCTGTACCCTAAACCGTCCCCTGTTCCCTACCCCTAACCCTAACCCTAACTCTTAACCGAAGCCTTATCCTAACCCTTGCCCTAATCCTAACCCTTACGCTAACACTAACCCATGCCCTAACACGTACACTAACCCTAAACCGCTGTCGTACTCTAAGCTGTACCCTAAACTCTCCCTGTTCCCTAACACTAACCCTAACCATAACCCTAACCCTAACTCTTACCCAAAGCCTTACCCTAACCCGTGCCCTAAGTCTAACCCGTACGCTAACACTAACCCGTGCCCTAATACGTACGCTAACCCTAAAATATTGTCGGATCGTAACCTGTAGCCTAAACCGTCCCTGTTCCCTAACCCTAACCCTAACACTTACCCGAAGCCTTGCCCTAACCCGTGCCCTAATCCTAACTCGTACGCCAACACTAACACATGCCCTAACATGTACGCTAAGCCTAAACCTTTGTTGTACCCTAAACTGTACCCTAAGCAGTCCCTGTTCCCTAGCCCTAACCCTAACCCTAAACCTAACCCTTACCCGAAGCCTTACCCTAACCCGTGCCCTAATCCTAACCCGTACGCTAACACTAACACTTGCCTTAACACGTACGCTAACGCTAAATCATTGTCGTCCCGTAACCTGTACCCTAATCCTCCCTAACCCTATCCCTAACACTTACCCGCAGCCTTGCCCTAACCCGTGCCCTAATCCTAACCCATACGCTAACACTAAACCGTGCCCTAACACGTACGCTAACGCTAAATCATTGTCGTACCCCAACCTGTACCCTAAACCTTCCCCGTTCCCTAACCCTAACCCTAACCCTATCCCTAACCCTTACCCGAAGCCTTACCCTAACCCGTGCCCTGATCCTAACCCGTACGCTAACACTAACCCGTGCCCTAACACGTACGCTAACCCTAAACCGTGGTCATACCGTGACCCGTACCCTAAACTGTCCCCATTCCCTAACCCTAACCCTAACCCTAACCCTATCCCTAACCCTTACCCGAAGCCTTACCCTAACCTGTGCCATAATCGAACCTGTACGCTAACACTAGCCCGTGCCCTAAAACGTACACTAACCATAAAACTTTGTCGTACCCTAACCTGCACCCTAAACCTTCCCGGTTCCCTAACCCTAACCCTAACCCTAACCCTTACCCGAAGCCTTACCCTAACCCATGCCCTATTCCTAACTCGTACACTAACACTAACCCGTGCCCTAACACGTACGCTAACCCTAAAACGTTGTCGTACCCTAACCTGTAGCCTAAACCGTCCCCATTCCCTAACCCTATCCCTAACCCTAGCCCTTATCTGAAGCCTTACCCTATCCTGTGCCCTAATCCTAATCCGAACACTAACACTAAACCATGCCCTAACATGTACGCTAAGGCTAAACTGTTGTCTTACCCTAAACTGTACCCTAAACCGTCCCTGTTCCCAAACTCTAACACAACCCTAACCCTAACACTTACCTGAAGCCTTAGCCTAACCCGTCCCCTAATGCTAACCCATACACTAACACTAACCTGTGCCCTAACACGTACGCTAACATGAAAACTTTGTCATACCCTAACCTGTATCCTAGACCGTCCCCGTTCCTAACCCTAACCCTAGCCCTAACCCTAACCCTAACACTTACCTGAAGCCTTAGCCTATCCTGTGACCTAATCTTAACCCGTACGCTAACACTAACCTGTGCCATAACACGTACACTAACACTAAATCGTTGTCGTACCCTAATCTGTACCCTAGACCGTCCCCGTTCCCTAACCCTAACCCTAACCCTAACCCTAACACTTACCTAAAGCCTTACCCTAACCCGTGCCCTAATCCTAACCCGTACACTAATACTAACCCGTGTCCTAACACGTAGGCTAAGCCTAAATCGTTGTCGTATCCTATCCTGTACCCTGTGCCATCCCCGTTCCCTAACCCTAACCCTAACCCTAACACTTACCTGAAGCTTTACCCTAACCCGTGCCCTACTCCTAACCCATAGACTAACACAAACCCATGCCCTAACACGTACGCTAACCCTAAACTGTTGTCGTACCCTAACCTGTACCCTAATCCGTCCCCGTTCCCTAACCCTAACCCTAAACCTAACCCTAACCCTAACACTTTCCTGAAGCCTTCCTCTAACCTGTGCCCTAATCCTAACCCGTACACTAACACTAACCTGTGCCATAACACGTACGCTAACCCTAAACTGTTGTCGTACACTATCCGGTACCATAAACCGTCCCCATTCCCTAACCCTAAACCTAACCCTAACCCTAACCTTAACACTTACCCCAAGCCATGGCCTAACCCGTCCCCTAATCCTAACCCATACACTAACACTAACCCATACCCTAACATGTTCACTAACCCTAAACCATTGTCGTACCCTAACCTGTACCCTAAAACGTCCGCATTACCTAACCCTAACCTGAAACCTAACCCTAACACTGACCCTTACCTGAAGTCTTACCCTAACCCGTGCCTTAATCCTAACCCATACATTAACTCTAACACATACCCAAACACGTACGCTAACCATAAACAGTTGTCGTACACTAACCGGTACCCTAAACCGTCCCCGATCCTTAACCCTAACCCTAACCCTCACCCGTACCCGAAGCCATGGCCTAACACGTGCCCTTATCCTAACCCGTACACTAACACTAAACTGTACCCTAACACGTACGCTAACCCTAAACCGTTGTCATCCCCTAACCTGTACCCTAAACCGTCCCTGTTCCCTAACCCTAACCCTAACCCTAACACTTACCGAAGCTTTACCCTAACCCATACCCTAATCCTAACCCGTACACTCACACTAACCCGTGCCCTAACACGTACCCAACACTAACACGTTGTCGTACCCTAACCTGAATCCTAAAGCATACCCGTTCCCTAACCCTAACCCTAACCCTAACCCTAATCCTACCCCTAACCCTAACACTTACCCTAACACATGCACTAATCTTAACCCGTACACTAACACTTACCCAGAAACTATCGCATACCCTAACAGTAACTCGTTGTCATACCCTAACCTGAAACCTAAACTGTACCCTTTCCCTAACTCTCACCCTCCCCCTAACCGTGACCCTAAACCTTACCCTAACCCGTACCCTAATCCTAACCTGTATAGTAACACTAACCCGTACACTAACAAGTACCCTAAGACTAACCCATTGTCGTACCCTAACCTGTACCCTATACCATACCCATTCCCTAACCCTAACCCTAACCCTAACACTTACCGTAACACTAACCCTAATCCAAAACCGTACACTAACAGTAACCCGTAACCTAACACGTACCCTAACCCTAACCCTTTGTCGTACACTAACCTGTACCCTAAACTGTATCCCTTCCCTAACCCTACCCTCAACCCTAACATGTACCCTAAACATAACCCATTGTCGTACCCTAACCTGAACCCTAAACCGTACCCGTTCCCTAACCCTAACCCTAACCGTAAACCGTACCCTAACCTGTACCCTAATACTAACCCGTACACTAAAACTAACCTGTACCTTATCATGTGCCCTAACCCTAACCCCTTGTCATACCCTAACCTGTACCCTAAACCGTACCCATTCCCTAAACCTGACCCTAACCCTTACCCTCTCTTGTACCCTAATCCTAAACCGTATAGTAGCTCTAAACCCATTGTCGTACCCTAACCTGTACCCTAAACCGTACCCGTTTAGGTACGTTTAGAGGTTTGTGTAAACCGTACCCGTTTAGGTACGTTTAGCAGGTTTGTGTGTGTGTGTGTGTGTGTGTGTGTGTGTGTGTGTGTTTCCAGAACTGGTTTGAGACCCTGCCATTTCCTCAGCAAAGGATGCACACACACCTGCTGCCCCTGCCACCCTGTTCCCTTTGCAGCAGTAAGGACTCAGGTAGGATATCAGAAAGAACTTCCCAGTTGAGAGGCTTAGAAGAAATGCTAGATTCTCAAATATGGTGATCGAGGGTGCCTCTCTAGATGCTGCCATTTTATCACCCAGATTGTGGTTGGTGGTTGTGGTTGAATTAAGAACTCTCCCACAGCCCTTTCTGTCTCAGGGCTCCCAGGGGTCTCCTGGGTGGGAAGGTGATTCTGGGTACTGCGTCTGTTTTTTAGAACAGCAGATCAAGGTGCTGGAGACTGAGTGGAGCTTCCTGCAGGAGACAGTCAAGAGCCCCACACTGAGGCCCACAGTTGTACCTGAGTTAGCTTGGTAGGTCTGAGGGTGGGAGGGCTGGTTTGGATGTGCATTACAGGCCAGACAGGACTTGATGGACAGTTTGGGAAACAAGACAGGGCTCTGGGGAAGGGACTAAGGACAATGACTAGCAAGCAGGGTAGCCACTATGTTACATGAGTCTACGTGGTCATCGGATTGTGGTTGCCAAGAGCAATATGGGCTGAAAAATAACCTGGGAACTTTTTTAAAATGCTGATGTCTGAGATGCTATTCTAAACCAATTAAGTCAGGCTACTGGGATGAGGCCAAAGTTTCACTGTTATCTTTTGAAAGTTAGTGATGTGGTTCAAGGGAGTGGCCATAGCTGAGAACTATAGGCCTAGGGTGTGGCCTTAACCATCCAGAAGGGAAGAAGGGCGTGATTGATTAGTAATGCCTGCCACGGTTGCAGGTGGAGTGAGTCACAGCACACGATGCCCTCTCTCATTAGCGCCCACCTGTGGCTTCACAGTTTACCAAATACTTTCACACCCACTGTCTGAACAGCACTGAGTGTGAGGGAATGCTTCTGTTGTCGTTTTACAGGAAAAAAAAATTGAGGCTCAGATCCCCTGTCTATCAACAACCACCCTGGGCTGGAGAAGACCCCGAAGGTACCCTGTCCCTTGCCTGCCTAATTTTAGAGGGCTGAGGGGAGAGTGGGGTCAGGGCTTCGGCTCCAGTGCATGAATCTGGATAGGAGTTTGTCCTTGGCAGTGCTGCCACGTGCCTGCTCCCCCATCCTGGCAGGTTCCAGGAGGAGATCAACCTCAGGGTCAATGTGGAAGAGGGCATGGTGCTGCCCTGACTCCTCCCACGGTCCTAATGTGGTGGCCCTTCTGTGCTACATAGCAGGAACCTCTCTATTTATTTCACCACTGAACTGAGACACAGGGAGCGGCAGGGGCCTCGTCTAAGGTGACCTAGGTTGTCAGGGGCAGAGCCAGGCTCAGACCCCAAAGCCCGGTGCTCTTTCCATCACATCCATGGCAGGATGGCATTGATCTCCAGCATGGGTGAGGGGGGCGTTCCCTTCAGTTTGGCGGGTTAGGGACCTGGGTAGCCTCTGGAGCAGAGGGGATGCTGGACAGTCATAGAGGTGTGAGCAATTTACAGCCTTCAGTGGCGTCCGTGGGTGGAGGAGTGCAGGTGGGTCTGTGGCAACTCAGGGAGGCTCGGGAGTGGGCAGCCAAGGGAGAGGCAGGGCAGAGGCTGTCTGGGGAAGCAGGAAGTATATCACGTGTAGCAAGTCGGCTCTTCCCCACTCAAGCCTCTGCTCCCTGAAGCCCAGGAGGAGCAGAGGGAAGGAACAGGGTCTCTGGAGACATTCAAGGCAAGGAAAAGAGGTGTGGGTTTACTGTAATAGAGATGAGGCCCATGTGGAGGGGACTTCAGTGGAGCTGGAGGCTCAGACGGAAGGGCTGTGAGGAGACCTGCTTCCCAGGGGGTCCCATCGGGGCTGGCCCTGCAGGTCAGAGTTGCAATTGAGCCGGTTGACACGGGGCTAAAGGTGCCCTTGGAGTTAACATGGCCTGGTTTTCCTCAGCTACTGAGCTGTTTCCATTTCCCCCACCCCCAGGATCACATTTCATGTCCATTTCCCACTTACACACCCCAAAACTGAACCTCAGAAGGGGTAAGTGATTGAGCCTGGCCCAGGCCACTGACTCCAAATTCATTGTTCCTGAAGGGTTCCTACCTGTCATAACAATTCCTGCTTGATCCCCAAAACCATCCGGTGTGGGGACCAACAGGGTAAAGACTTGGTCATGTGCATTCAGAGTATGTTCCTGCTGGATCCCCAAATCCATCTGGTGTGGGGACCAACAGGGTAAAGACTTGGTCATGTGCATTCAGAGTATGAAGTGTGCCCTAAGTCAGGGAGTTCCTCCTGCTACTGTGTCATGAGAGCTGGCCTGCTGGCCTGGAGCTGAGCTTCCCGCTGCCTTGCAGGTGGGGACCAACAGGCCTGGGCCTCAGACACATTCATGTTCCTGTCCACGGGCAACAAGCAGCTCTTGGACTGGGCTGCATCATCCCAGTAGGAGAATATGGTCGGGGTCAGGGGGCGCAGGAGGGAGGCCCGGGCCCTGGAAGACCAGGGGGCCCTGCAGTGCTCTCTGGCTGGGCTCCCTCTGTCTTCTGAGAGCTCCAGGTCAAAGGTCTGTAGTGCTGAAATCCAGGTTTAAATGACATCAGGCAGGAAGGTTAATAAAAATTGGGCAGGGAGATTCACAGAAATAGGATCTCCTTTGACCTTTGGAGTGGGTTCCTATAGATTTGGGCTTGGGGTGAATTCCTGGGGCGTTTGCTATAGGTATTGAGTCCCTGGAGCCGTGATAAAGTGACACTAAGGGATGGGAAGTGAGGAAGCCAAGGACAAGAACTAAGTGGGGGAATCATGCAGTGAGGACTGCTATGAGCCATACTCAAGATGGAATGGGCTGCTTTAAGACATAGGGTGTTCACCATTATTAGAGATGTTCAAGAACAGACTCAACAACTCTTGATCGGTTTTATAGGGGACTTAAGAATTGGATGGACAGTTTGACTAGACCAATGCTTGTCAGACTTTCTTTTGCATATCAATCTTCTGGGGATCTTGCTGAAATGCACCTTATGCTTCAGTAGGCCCAGCTGGGGCCTAAGAGTCTGCATTTCTACCGAGCTTGCAGGTGTAGCTCATGCTACTGGTCCTTGGACATCTCTTCCAACCTGAGAGCTTTAAATTCCCTAATAACTGAACTGTTTCTGCCTGAACTTGGCGACTAAGTCCCAGCAGGATATTTCATGGAGAGAGCCAAGCTCAGAGTAAAGGGATGAAGGGCATTTGTATCTATAGCAGTGTTTTCCAATTTGGGCTTTGTTTTCCTTTTGGTTTCATCATTGGAACTTTGTTAAGTTTCTGTACAGTGGGACAAGCCCATCTGGGCAGTTGGGCATTTTCCCGAGGTGCTGGGACTCTTCTCAGGGAGAGGAGAGAGGGGAAGAATCAACAGGGACCACCTTGGAATCTGCCCACCATAGTGACTGTGGGTAGGGGATGGATAAAAGTCTAGGGAGACATTGAGGTTTCTAGCTTAGGTGACTGGGCAGTAACACCATTTACAGGGAAAGGGAATATAGGAAGATTGGGTTCTGAAAGGAAGATGTGGAGTTCAGGCTTGGAGAAGCTGAGTTGTACCTGTAATACAGTCAAATGGAGATGTCCAGTAAGTGACTGAATTAAAAAGGGTCAGGCCTGGGATTCAGATTTGGAAGTATCAGAATTTGGGGACAGAGAGGACACCCAGAGAGATATTTAGGGGGGTCTAGAACAGAGGCCTGGGGCAAAGGGGGAAGATCCAGCAAAGGAGACTGAGGAGGAGTGATTGGAGAGACAGGCAGAGAACAGGAGAGGGCATTCAGGAGTCAAGAAAGGAAAAATTCTTGAAGAAGAAAAGGATCAAGAAGGACAAATGTTGCAGAAAGGCCAGGAAAGGGAAAGAACCAAAACACAGCTTTGGGTCGAGTGATGGGGATGGGATGAGATCTGGCTTAAGTGGGCTCAGGCGAGAGTTGGGCAGAAGGCCTGTTGAAGTGTGCGGGGGGTGGTTTGGAGTCAACTTGACCATGAAGGGAGAGAGACAGATGGGGCAGTATGAGGTAGAGGGTAAGGAGCACATGGTGCATATTTGTAGTCTCTGGAAATGTGTTCGGTGGAGAGAGTGGTTCAAATTCCAGCTGATTTTGTACAGCAGAAATTAACACAACGTAGTATATCAACAAGAAAAATAAAGTAGATTTTGAGATGTCAACAAACAAACCAACAAAACAAAAACAAATTCCAGCCAATGTAGCAAGGTCTTGGAATAAGGGAGTAGAGATGGTATCAAGGGACTAGAGATGGAAGGATGAGCTCTGAAGGGGACATGGGGATGGAAAGATGAAAAAGCTCATATCTAATAGCCTAGCCTTTTGGGTCAAGTAAAAGGCATGGCCCTGTGCCGAGTGACGGTGTGTTGCAGGGTGTGGGCCCAAGCAAAGGGTGAGGGGCAGGAAGGGAGCTGATCCCAGGCCTGTAAGAGCATTGTGATGAGCCTCAAGTCCTGCCTCCAGATCTGTCCCACTTTGCTGTCTTCCTCACATTGAAGGGATGCTCTGTGCAATGGATGCAGGCGAAAGAGAAAGCAAAGTTATAGTCCCTGCACCAGGAAGCTTCTGGTCCTACAGGCAGGAAGAACCACTCAGGGAGAACGCAGGTGGAGGAAACACTGGTGCAAATGACTAAAGTATGAGATGTGGTTGTAGAGACTGACTCTAGAGTGGGAGACACAGAACACTATGGGGCACAGAGCTGTGTCCCTCCCTGACTAAAGGGCCAGGTCCAGGGCCCAGGACACTTTCAATGGGCTCCCAAAGTGGGAAAAGGGTGACAGGGCCCACCTGACACCTCTCACACAATACCTCAGGCTACAGAGAGGAACTGGAATGTCAGAAGGTCAATCACCAGGTGTGACAGAGTTGCTAGGGCAGCTCTTAGGCTGCAGACTGGTCTAAGACAGCCCTAGAAACAGCTTGAAAGCTCCACTGGACAGGATAGTTTGTGCAAGAGGGAGCCTGGAGTGGGTCTGAGGGGCAAGGGCAGGGCTAGGTTGGCAGCCTAGGGGTATAGAGGTTGTGGTTGTCCACGACTATGGGAGAAGAGGAAAGAGAGGAGTCATCATGTGTTCCTTTCCTCAAACGTTAAGAGTGAAGGTCTTTGATACTTGGCAAGTGTCCCTTGCTTTCTGAAACATCGTCTCTGCTCCCCTACCCACCTTACTCATCACCTCCCCCAAAACCAGTGACAGGGACGGAATCGTACTCCTTTGTACTCCTGTGCCTGGCACACCATTTGCACTCAGCACAGGCTGGTGTACTACATACCCCCCACCTCTCCACAGGCCCTGACTCCTGGCTACCATCATGGCTCCTGACAGAAGCCAGCCTTTGGGACACCCCACTGGAGGCCCCTGCAGCAGGAAGGCCAGGAATAGCAGTGGCCCAGCTGGGGGACTATCGGGGGCCGCTCAGAGTCAGGCTGTAGATGTGGATGTTGGCACCCTCTGGACAACTCTGGAGGACAAGGAGAGGAAAAGGGGTTCCACGCTGCACCCAGGGGTCCTGCCGAGGGGCTGAATCCTCCCGACACTGACCCCTGCCCAGCTTCTTTTCTCCATCTGTGAAGCTTCATCCCTTAGACCCTCTCCTATACTTTAGGCCCAGAGTACCAGGTGGGAGTCTGAGGGGAGGGATTGGAAACTAATGTTTACAGAGCCCCTACTACTGGATCAGAATCTCCCCTGGCTGGAGAGGCAGGTGTTGTTCCTAAGACAGACATGCTAAATCCAGGGCCACAGAACCAGTACCTGGAGCCAGGATTCCATGAACTCTGTCTCTCCAAAGCCCGCTCTCTTTGCACATCGCCACCGTGCCTCCTGGTGTGGAAACTGTCTGGCTCTGCCCACTCAGCTTCTGTGTGTTCATTCCCACCCTACACTGACATCCCACGGGCTCCCTGCCTGCTCTTTGTTGGAACTTTCATCATATTCCGTCATTCGAAGCCTGACGTCTCTGAGTCCTAGGCACCCAGCTGGGTTCCCTTTCCACCTCCTGACTGCTGTGTAAGCCATCTCAGTTTTACATACTGCAAGCTTCCTGCAGAGACTGTGGCCACACTGTCACTGGTCAGTCACAGAAGCTCATCCCCTAGACAGTGGGCATCGTCAAGGCAGCACCTTGATCAAGCTCCTCCTGAAGTCCTGGTCTCCCATGCCAGAGGCGGCCAGGGCAGTGGGGTGGTGTTGCCCCTGGAGCAGGAGCGGATGAGGAGGGAAGCTGTGAGCAGGTGGTGGAGGTGGGCCCAGGGGAGGGGGCTGGAGGGGGCCTTTGGAGGGAATGGAGCTGAAGCAGATGGAGGCGGGCCATTTATCCCGAGAGGCTGGCTGGGCTCTGGGAGCAGAAGCATCAAAACGAAACCCTAGATCAGCAAGAAGAATCTGGAGATACATGAAGGAGACAGCCCCGGCCAAGCAAGTCAGCTCTTCAGGGCACTGTCCTTTGTCTAGGCATCAGTGTGGTAGCCAGCGCAGCCAGCTGGAGACGGCTGTCACCTCTGTCACCACCCCCAACAGAGGCATCCCCATTTTTCTTGAGCGCCTTCTGAGGAGACTCTGGAGTCTTCATGTCTCACAACCTGACCTTAGAAAAGTTCTGCTTCCTGTCTGACTGCCACCCCTCCTGCCACACAGGACCTGGTTCCCTACCCTGCGTGCATTACCTTGCCCAGCAATGAAGACTGTTTCTAGTCTGGATCACTCACCTGCTGCCTCTCAGGGCTGGAGATTCTCAGGTCCTATACCCTAACCCCACTGGCCCAAATCTCAACTGTGGGCTTATCAACACCAGCTCTAGGAGACAAGATATTTTCAAGTCTAAGTGTCAACCTTTTCTCTGCCTTAGCTCTTTCTGTTCCCCCATTCTAGACTGAATACAATCACTGGCCACTGCCAGTCCTGGTGGAAGAGGGAGAAAAAGCCATCCAAAAATGAAGACTAGGCCACAGAGCAGATAATTCAGAAGCATAGATGATCCAAGGATTATTTCCTTTACAAGATATAGAAAATATATTTATCCTCTAGGAGCTAGCTCCCCTCACTTGGTCCTGATTTTTTTCTTTGTTTGAATAGTGCATAGATAGTCCTGGCATCCAGCCAAATCAGGAAAGAGGGACCTCTAGGTTGCCATAGAAAATCCTGGAAGCAAATAAAAGGTGGATGAATCATGGCTTTGACTGCCTGAGGGATGGATGCATGGTGGGAAGATTCCTGTTTGACTTCCCCTGCCCCCACCACCGCCAACTTCAAGTCAGCAAATGGAGTGTCAGGGCAAGGGGCCCCATGCAGGATGAGGCAGGTTTGAAAAGAAGGGTTGGTGGGGACACCGCACCCTCTGAAGCCAGAAAGACCAGGGTATTCCCCCTGCACGTCTTCAGCTGGCAGGTCAGCCTAGGCCCAGCCTTTCCTCTGACACCCTTTCCTCCACAGTCAGGGATGATGGAGGTTGGGGATCCTTCGTATTTTCTCAGCAGTCTAAGTGCACTGGATTAATTTCCCCTGCCCAGAAGAGGTGTGTGGTGAGAGAGCACCATGCGCAGAGTCCATGATCCAGCTGGATTTCAAATCAGATTGTACCATCTACTGCCTTTATCCTTTCATAAAAGAAAAGGACCATTTAACAGTAGGAAGGACACGCTCTCAGAATAAGTTCAATCCTCAAGGCTTAAATTGCTAGCCACCTGAGAAACTTACTGCCTGGCACTCCCTTAGCTCCAGACCAGTAAAAACTGCTTCGAGTGTGGGCCCTGTCTCAGCATTTATTGTGCGACCTTTTCCTATCTTAGGCCCTCATCCAAACAATGAGAATAAAAGCACTCTGTCCACTACACGCCATTGAGAAAATCATCAAAAGGAACAATAAAGGGGAAGCCTGTAGAAAAATGAGCTACGGAATGAAAGGAGTGATAACAGTGGTGATCCTGCAGAGGGATGCCTTTGGGCAGGGAGGGGCACGGGCACTGGTCCCAGACTCCACCCTGCAGGGCTGCGCCTCACAGCAAGTGCCTTATTCCCTGTGTCTGCTTCCTCTTCTGCAAAAATGGGAATAATAATAACCACCTCCTGGCAATGTTGTAGCTGAGACATAAAATACCAGGCCCACAATAAATGTTAGTTTTATTATTATTATTATCAGGGATAATGATAGCTAGGAAACACAGGTATTTAGAGTTTAACTGGGACTCCGATCCTGATTTGATTTCCCAGCAGCAAGAGTGCTTATCTCGGGCTTCCCTGGTGGCGCAGTGGTTGAGAGTCCACCTGCCGATGCAGGGGACACGGGTTCATGCCCTGGTCCGGGAAGATCCCTTATGCCGCGGGGCGGCTGGGCCTGTGAGCCATGGCCGCTGAGCCTGCACGTCCAGAGCCTGTGCTCCGCAACGGGAGAGGCCACATCAGTGAGAGGCCCGCATATGGCAAAAAAAAGAGTGCTTATCTCCTTCATCTTTGGCTTGTCCCCCAGACTGATGTATTTGAGCCCATGTTTCTGAAACTGCCTCTGCCAGGGAACTAGCCCAGTTCTTCAGAGCCCACAGCTTCCTTCTCAGTCTCTGCCTACCAGAATGGAGCTTTTACCCCTGGACTTTTCCCTAAACCAAACCCCTGGAATCTCCTTCTAAAACTCTGCCTGGCTGCTGACACGTATATGTTGCTCATCTTGTTGTTTACTTTAAACAGGATTGCTACTTTGCCCCCATGGACCCCCTGCCCATTTATTAGTAGTCTTGGTGGTGGAGCTGTCTTTTCCTCCAGGGTCCTTGGTGGGCAGAGCCTGGGAGGTGCAATGTCTTATTGTGTGGTGCTCAGGACAGAACTTGCTGTTTCTGATGATGGTGGGAAGAAGACACCTGCAGAGTCGTGTCTCAAGAGCTCTGAACACCACGCCCCTGCACCATGCCCCTTTGCCGCTCAGTCGCCCTTCTCTGCCGCTCATTCACCCCTCTGCCTCGCTGCGGACCTACCTGTCTGACGGGGCTGGGAACGGCCACCTTTCATCCCCGAGGGCCAGGTGTGCCAGGAGTCACTGCCAAAGCTGACTTCCAGCTGACAGAGTCTCAGGGCAAGAGTGGGCAGGCAGGGCTCGGGCTAAACACCAAGCCTGGGAACGGAATCTCCATGGCACCGTGATTGACATTCAGGGTTGGTGTCTGGAAACTGGGGTGTGAGCCAGGATGGGTAAGAGGAGAATAGGCTGAAAAAAAGACGTCCTGAGTGGAACAAAGCTGGGTGGGGAAGGGGGAGGAGGGGCTGCCAGTCACATCGCTGAAGCCTGCAGATTTGGAAAGTGAAGGTTCGGGAGGGACAGTCAGTATACCACAGAGGGCAGGGCCTGGGTGCAAGAGGGTCAGAGACAGTGGTGTGCTGGTTAAAGCTTAATCAGCTCTTTGAAAAAAGTATGTATATGTAAATACACGTACACACACGCATATATGTACATACATAATTTTACATTTTACTGATATATAAAGTGTGTAACACAGAAGTTATAAATAATAATAAAATATTCAATACTCTTTATTGTAAACTTTGTAATAGCCTACTGATTCTCACGAAATGCTTTCAACTGATTTTTGTTAAGTTCTTACATCTATCACCAGCCTGTGGTTACAACTGGCAAACAAGTATAACTCTGACAGGAATGTTAGTTCATATTTTCATGCTAATGATTAAGATGAAAGTGAAACAATGAAGATGGTTGTTAGAGCTTCCCTTGTTCCTCAGTGATGTGAGTGACTTCATGGCTGAATCAGGTAACAGCTTATGAATCCTGGAAGATTATTTGGTCCCTTTTTTTTTTTTTTTTTTTTTTGCTGTCCACAGTATAATGGCTACAGACAGGACACACTTTTAAGTTTAATCTGCATAACATTTTCACCATCACTTCATTAAATCTAGACCAGAGCTGTCCAACAGAAGTGTAATGTAAGCCAGACATACAATTTTAAATTTTCTAGTAGCCACACTAAAAAAAAAAAAAAACAGCTGAAATTCATTCTAATAATGTACTATACTTAACCCAATATATACAAAATATTATCATTTCAACATGTAACCAATATAAGAATGATTAATGATATATTTTACATGCTTTTTTCATACTAAGTCTTCAAATTCCAATGTGTATTTTACATTTATAGCATGTCTAAATTTGGACCTCCCACATTTCAAGTGCTTAATAGCCACATGGGGCTAGTGGCAACCGTGATAGATAGTGTAGCTCTAGACAATCAACAAAACAATATGTACATATATACATATATGTGTATACACATGTATGTGCACACATGTACACACATATATGTACGTGTATGTATATAATCATTTTATTGTACACCTAAAACTAATATAATGTTATATGTCACTTATACCTCAGTTTTAAAAATACAAAAAGAAAAACAGTAAATTAAGCTCTGATTTGCAGTGTTTGGTGATTCCTTTGGTATAGATGCTCCCACAATGGTGATTTCAAGCTACCAACATGATGTCACTGATCTCACAGTTGCAGAAATGTGCAAGGGCCCATCATTGTGTAGTATTTCCACCCTACAGATTCCATAGATGTAAATAACCTCAAGAGCTTAGAGAACAGTAAAATAGTTATAGGAAGTTATCAGTTTTAAGCATCTCTAACCTTTGCTTTTGATTTAATTAATTGTAAGTTGATATAATTTAATTTGAATTATGGCTATGTTTAAAAACCAGCTCACAAAATTCTTGAAAATTTATCAATTGGCTATTGTAAGCCAGCAGAACTGGGTCCAGCACAACACTAGTCAGAGATCAGAACAAAAGGAGTTTTCAAATGAGACATATGGGTTTTGGGCAGGGATCAAAATGGGACTTTTCTCTGTTAAACTAAATAGACATTTATTGGTTATTTTTATGTGTCAGCTTGTCTGGGCCATGAAGTGCCCATACATTTGGCCAAACATTATTCCAGGTGTGTCTGTGGGGATGCTTCTAGATGAGATTTACATTTGAACCTTTTGTAGGTTGAATGAAGCAGCTTGCTCTTCCCACTGTGGGTGGGCCTCATCCAATCAGCTGAAGACCCAAACAGAAGCAAAGTGCTGAGTAAGAAGCAAATTTGCCAACTTGAATATGTGAGCTGGGACATTGGTCTTCTCCCTAGGTCCGGAATTTACATTGTTAGTTTTCCTAGTTCTTAGACCTTCAAACACAGACTGGAACTACACCACTGGCTCACCTGGGTCTCCAGCTTGGCAACTGTAGGTCTTGGGACTTCTCAGCCTCCCTATTCATGTGAGTTAATGCCATATATATATATATATATATATATATATATATAGAGAGAGAGAGAGAGAGAGAGAGAGAGAGAGAGCTGGTGCAGGGCAGGAGTGGAGGTGGGGAATAGAATGAATACAGTATGATTCTGGCCCTCAGAGGCCTTGTGGTCTAAGGGAGGCACAGAGACCTATAGAAACAATAATAAGTACAAGTTATAAGGGTGGCCCTGAGGGTTGTGGGCCCAGAGGTGAAGAGGTAAAAAGACATTTGACTCTGTCTCTAGGTCACTGCCTCATTTTGCTCTCAGTTTCCTTGTCTGTTAAATCAGAGGGTTGGGCTGAGTGAATGGCCAGGTTCCCTTCCAGCTTTCAAGGTGGTTCTTCTCGCAGGATGAGTTGGGGGTGGTGGCCCCCTGGATGAAGTGGCACTTGAGCTAGCCTTGACAAATGCTGTTCTCAATGCATAGAGATGTAGAATATGGGAATCCTAGGCATCAGAAACAGTGAAGGCAAAAGTAGAGGGCAGGAACAGAAAGGACACTTTGGGAAGGAGATGAGTGCCCCCGTGTGACAGCAGAATAAGGAAGGAAGAACAAAGAGGGTAAGTACCAGAGTTTTAGGGGTGGAAGCATTCTTAGAGTTTATCCAGAGACCTATTAGATGAGGAAACCGAGGCTTAGAGAGGTTAACTAACTTGCTCAAGGTCACACAACTAGCAGGCGGGAAAATCAGATCCAAGTGACTCGATATACATAAGGATATACATAATTAACACACGCATGTCCAAACTCACATATTTATATAATTATCCTGCTTAGCTACTTATTTCCACATGTTTAAGTGTAGGATAATCATTGATGAAAACAAACCTAAATTCTTTCACTCTGAAAGATGCTTGGGTCCAGGATTCTCAAAAAGGCATCTTCAGAAAAGGGCATGGAAAATGGGGAGGATACTATAAAATGCCTAAAAGCAAAAACAGTGAAAACATCTGATAAAATAATTAGCTTATATTAGCCTCTGAGAGATGGCCCAGGCATTTGGACACCTCGGCTTTGCGTCTGCTGTTGTTGGGGGAGACCCCAGCAGCTTCCCTCTGTGTCCCAATCCTTAGCCCAGGGACCTTGAAGGATCAAGCTGAATACAGTCAGCAACATCTGCCATCTGGAGATCTCTTGAGAGCCCCAGGCACCCCCCAGGCACCCAGGTAACCCCCATCCCCTCCACACACTGAGTCAAAGACTTGATTTCCAAAATGTCTCCAGCATGGTGGCCCAGGACCTGGCAGAGATGGTCTCAACCCTACTGAGATGTCCAGGCTTTGGGTCCCCAACAGGCTGGCCGGCCAGCCTCAAATGGAGTATTGTTGGACTGCTCAGAGTTCCAGGTCAGAATTGTGGCAGCAGAGAGCACTCCCAGCTCCTGACTGCAGCCTGCCCCTTTCCCTTCCTAGCCCTGGCTCTGTCCTCACTGCAAGGACCCCATGTAAACCCCAGCCTACATCTCCAAACTCCAGCTACAACCCACAAGCAGCCTGGAGGAGTGCCCACCAGCAAAGCAGTCTGTGCACTGAGGAAGGCCCTGGGAGGAGGCCTGCACAGGCCTGGGTGTGGGCTGCGGGGATGGGGCAGGGAATTCTGAGGTCTTAGTTACTTAAGCTGGTCTAGAAGGGGAGCATGGCTACAGATGAACTTGTCCCTCTGGTCCTGCACACTCCTTGCTTTGTGGGGAGAGGGTGGCTGGGAGGGACCACAGCAGGGCCCGCTAAAGTGGGGTCCAGGGCAGGAGCCCTTTGTGCCCAAGTATAAGGTGCTCCTGGATGTAGGACTTACATTTGGGACACTGACTGGAGCAGAACTAAACACCAAGGTCAAGCTCTGGGTGTCGAAGGCCAAGAGGATGAAGTAGGGGTGGTGCTGAGCCCATCAAGGAGATGAGAAATAAGTACAGAGAGAACATCAGAAGGTAAGAATCATGATAATAGCTACTGTCTCTTGAGGGTTTCCCGCGTGCCAGATGATGAGCTACGTTCTTTAAGGATATATCCTTATTCAATCCTCATCAACAACTCCATTAACATCCTTATTTTATATAAATAAAGAAACTTAGGGCTGGAGAGACTATGAAATGTGGTTAGGGTCACCAGCCAGAAGTGGCCCCCGCACTCTCTCCTACCCTGATGGGGTACAGTGTGCTGGAGAGGGGTGACAGGAAATTCACTGTCCTCATCTTGTGTCTGCTCCAGGGCCTGGCTCCATCTCCAGGACGGAGTATTGGAAGAGGTGTTCCAGAGCAGTTGGGGACTCTGTGTGGGACAAATGGTACGGGTCTGGGAGGGTAAAGGGTAAGGCTGCAGCAAACACTGTGGACTGGACAGGACCGCCAGACATGGTCAAGTCCATGCAAGGCTCCTAATGCCCACGTGATGAGGCCACCCTTAGGGGGTGGCCAGTGTGCTCATGGTCGTGAACCTGGTGCCCTGGGAAGGTGGCAGATGCCTCGAGGTGAGCAGCTTTTTAGGAATTTCTCCCTGAGGCCAGAGGGAGTGCTTCTCAGCATCTCTCTACCTGTCTCAGGTGGGGATGGACTCAGGAGCCTCTGCCACCTCCCTCTTCCCTGAAACACACCTGGGCCAAAGTGCCCACAGCCCCGGTTGTTTTGACTGCCTGGTCAGAATCTGCTGCTTGCTACACTCACCCTCTTGCCCTCTAAGGACTGTAATTTGCCTTTCTAAGTGCTCATTTGTGGTTTCCAGACACTCAGTGGTAATAATTACAGAAATGGACTCTCCACCTCCCTGACTCTGGGTCAGGTGTACCTGTTGGCCCAGGTTCACAGCTGGATGTTCTGAGAATATAAAGCAGCCCAGGTTATCGACCCGGCCCCCATCTCTCCTAAGTGCCCCCGAGGAGGCTCCTTGCTTGGTGAGAGTTGAGGCCCAGGAGCAGAGAGCAAGACCTGGCTATATGGCTGGAGAATGGACAAAGGTAGCCAGGAAACGGAGGGGAGGGTCTATTTCTGTTCCAAAGAAGAGACAGTTAGCAGCTAGCACTGCTGGCACACAAAATCATTTCAGGCCGTTTTGTAGTTCTGGCGTTATTTTGATGTGTATTAGAAGAGATGTCACTCAGTAGTTAACAAAGTTGCCTTATAAAATAAATATATTAGGCAATCCAGTTTAAAGAAAAAATATTAAAGAAAATAACAGTATAACCAGTTTGGAGACGTGGGCAAAATCCTGATGGTGGCACTTGAATGACTATAGTTTGGGAAACACTTAAGGAGTAGTATCCATATTAGAGAGGAGCAAACAGGCACAGGCTGGAGAGGCCAGAAATCCCAGCCCAGGGCTGGGTTGGCTAAGGGGGCTGCAGCCCCATCCTGAGGCAGTAAGAAGAGCAGCGTCAGGCAAGCTGCCGCAGTGTAGACAGCTTGGGAGATAACCGGATTATTCTCCCTGGGAGTCAGTGTCCTCCAAGTCAAAGAGGGAGGGTGACTCAGAAATGTCCCCCAATACAAAAAAATTTCACCAAAGGGAAAGATG
>NW_006779087.1:3357825-3376919 GCF_000442215.2 Lipotes vexillifer | reverse complement strand
GGAAAGAGGAATTGATCTCCTGCATAGTTCCATAGAGCAGAACAGGATGCTGGAAGGAGGCTGGTTTCAGCTCACAGTGAGGAAGAACTCTCTTCTAATGAGACATGTCTGGAATGGGCTGGTGGATCGGCGGAGAAGACAGCCCCCTCACCGACCTCCAGTGCAGCTGGGAAAGGGCGCCCTCTCTGGTCCCTCCCGGCAAGTTCAGTGTGACCCTCCAACGAGGGAAGGTGGGAGGGACATAACTAAGGTTCTCAGAGGCAGGCTGAGGACAGGGTGGGCCGGGTGGCTCCTTGGCCATATTCCCTGGTGCCTGACGGGAGATGCTTGATAGGCCAGTTAAAGGCCAATTCTGATTGCTGGGAGCAGATGAAGGAGGACAGGGAGAGAGACACTCTGAAACCTGGTAGAATGGGCTCCCTCCCTCAGCCCTCAGGAGATTTTTGAATGCAGACCCTGCATCAGACACGTCAGGATTCCTGTCCATGGAAAACAACCACAGCCTGGATCTGAGAGTGTCCGCTTGAAGAATGTGGCCAACATGCCAGCCAGCCTGAGGCCCAGCTGGAATTGGGTACCAGAGCAAGGCAGGTAACTGATGGTGCTGGAGGCCTTTGAAGGTGCATGCCCAGCTGACTCAGCAGATGGGGCCCAATTTGGTACCATGAACCCAACGTTTGGGTGTTGGGATATGCATATGCTGCGTCACTTTCTTCAGGGAGCAAACCCAAGACAACATCTACTTTCCTCCTTCCACTGCCATTGGGGCTGCCCCCAGCCATGGAGGAGCCGTAGCCCAGCTGCTCAGTTATCTACAGGGACATGGTGGGGGACACAGGCCGTGGGTAGCCTCACGAGGGTGTAGGTCAAGGGGAGGGCACAATTCCCGCGTAGGCAGAGCTACTTTAGCTTGTGCTCCCAGCTGAGGTCGTTATGGGATAGACCTATCGGGCACACCCTGGCCCTCCTCCAGGACTAGACCTCTGTCCTAATTCTGTCACAAAGGTGCTGTCTGTCCTCGCCAAGCAGGAAGGCTGTGAGGCTTTGGGCAGGTGGACAGAGTCCATGCCATTTGAAGAAATCCCTCTGGGGACTGTCTGGGGAAAGGGTGGGGCTAGTGTCCACAGCCTCCCACTCAAGGAGCTGGAACACTGGGAAATGTCAGCATCTGTCCATCAGGCCAACATCCTCAGGAAGACGGTGATCATGGTGTCATCTTCTAGGGAAGACACATTTTTTACCAGCTGGCAGAGACTCTTTCCCTACAAACTGCCATCTTCCCTTTCTTGGCCTCACCAGCATGAAGACCAGGAGCTGGCAGGTGATGGGGGGAGAACCCAAGGTGGGCAAAGGCAGCAACAGGCAAAGTTAACTGGCCAGGAAGTGAGCCACTGAGCTGCTGAGAGACCAATCCTCTTAAAAAGACAAGACAGACCCTGGCAAGGTGGGGTGATATTCACCAAGCAGCCTGTGCTCACTCCAAGAGGCCAGGTCCCAGGGTGGAGCAGGTATGGCTTGATGGCTTGCTCTCATCAAAGAGGAAGCAAAGACTGGGCCTGTTCCAGCCCGAGTTCTCCCTGCCCTCAGCCAGCGGGTGAGCTCCTGTGCCAGTCAGTCTGCACCAGGCACTGCCCCTGCTGAGCCCTGGGCAAGGGGATGTGGACAGGTTGGAGGGAAGGTCAGTACTGAGGAAGGTGGGCTTAGGGACCCAATCCATACTGAACTCCAAGCTGAGAGCAGTGGATGAAATGCATACAGATCCTGGGGCAGAAAAACAAACATCCAAGCAGAGGACCCCCAGCAGAAGGTGAGTGTAGCCTATTCACTGTTGTCCCATAGACCTAGTCCAGCTCCCAGTGGTACAAATTGTGGGATGGATGAGTAAATGAGGTAACAGGCGAGCCTGGGCAGTGGGCAGATTTTGGAGGGGAACTGTGAGGAACAGAATTCAGGGAGAAGGAGGGGCAGGCAGGGCTGGGTGGGGAAGGCAAGGAAGACATCTTGAAGTGGGCGGAGGGTAACCTGCATGTGGAGGATGCAGTGTGGATTTCCTTGGTCAGAGCAGAATCTGGATAGCATGGTGTATTTATTTTCTGTTGCTACTGTAACAAATTACCAGAACCACAAAATTATTATCTCATAGTTCTAGAGATCAGAGTCTGAAATGAGTGTCACTGGGCTAAAATCAGGGTGTCGGCAGGGCTACATGTCTTCTGGAGGTTCTAGAGGAGAATCTGTTTCCTTGCCTTTTCCACCTTCCAGAGGCCACCCACATTCCTTGGTTCACAGCCCCTCTCCCCCCTTCTTCAGAGTTGGCAATGGTAGTCAGTTTCTCACTTGACATCACTCTGAACTCCTCCCCCTCCTGCCTCCTTCCTCCACATTCTCTAATGGGCTTACATTGGACCCACCTAGATAATCTAGGATAGTGTCCCAATTTTTAGGTCAGCTGACTAACAGCCTTAATTCCTTCTGCACCTTAATTTCCCTTTTCCATGTAAAATACCATACTCACAGGTTCTGGGGATTAGGGCGTGGACATCTTTGGGTGTCATTGTTCTGCCTACCATAGATGGTAGGAGGGATGGTGAGTAGGGGGACCCAGAGGACTGTGGAGGTGAGTTTAAGGCCAGTAAGAAGCTATTTTATGTTCTTGAGAAAAAGAGGACCGCGCTTCACAGAGAGACTGGGGCTAACCTACATTCACAGGGTTATCATGAGATCATTTTCCATTCTCAGAACAATGGAGCCATGTTCTGTCTGAGGGCTTGCAGACCATAACTGTTCTCTGCTGAGGGCAGTGTGCCAACCTGCTGGGGGCCATAGCTGGCGCCAGAGTGAGGGGGCCCAGCCCTTGGGGATGCCCAGGTCAGCTGGAGGCTGTCCAAGAGGCTGGATAGGTCATGACATTCTGGCTGTGAGGCATGGAGAGCGGCTGAGTGTCTCTCCAGCTCTGAATGGTGAGACTGCCCCTTCCTGGGAGGCCTGGAGGGTGAGGAAACCAATGGGTGGGACAAGTCTTTCGGGTAAACTCTGGAACTGGTTGGGACTCCTGGGATGCTGAGGAGGGAAGCGGGGCATGTGGGGGCAGGGGGAGGGTCAACGTGAAAGGAGCTTTTGTTCACGCCTTGGTCATATACTGCCTGGGAAGCGATGGATCAGTGGAGAACACTCAGGCCTGTAGATCCAGACAGTTGGGAAGTTCCGTCTTGCTGGGGCATTGTGGTGTTGATGGCTGTAATGGTGCCTCCAGAATTTTCTTACGGGTCAGGCTTAGAGTTTAGGAGCTGTGATCTAGTTAGAGAGAGGTAACTGTATGGCAACCTTGGTCTCAGAGCTAGTTTGCCGGGGAGCACACTGTTTTCATCTAGGTGGTATGTTTATTTAAAGAGGCTTTGGTGTATGGGCTGCTGATGGAGATCAGGGGTGTTCTGGGCTCCTCAAGGTCCCCTGGACACCACCACTCGTGTGCTGGTTAAGAGCACAGGCTCTAGGACCAGCCAGACCTGGGCTCAACTCTCAGGTGTGACACTTATTAGCTGTGTGACCTTAGATAAGACACATTTCCTTTCTGAGGTTCAGAAAATGGGGATAATGATGCTTTATTGCCTATCGGTAACATGAGTAGCAAATATGACAATGTATGTTAAGTCTTAGCTCAACGTCAGGCACGGAGCAAGCCTCCAATGGTCATTCATTTCAAAGAGGGGCTAGAAGAAATCAGGCCTAGTGTCACCCAAAGAAATAAGGCCACCTGTCTGAATGAAATGGGGTTCATTTCTTTTCTGAGTGGGGCAGCCTCACGCAAGGAGTTGATGTAATACCTGTGAGGTCACTGGCTAGCTCGGCCCATCCCAAAGGATTACAAATGACAAATGAACATCAGGCTGGGTCATCCCATTTCATCCTCTCCTGTTCGTGGCCTCTGCTCATTCAGAGCAAAGTTCTGTGGGGCCCGGTCTGGGAGACTTGGCCATAGGGACCTTGGAGGATGGGAGAGACAAGACATAGAAGAAAAACTGAAGGTTGAACCAAGGCACCAGTCCACACATGAGGCTGTTAGACATGTCTGGACCTTTGGAAGAGACTACCCCAAAGGCACCTGAACCTTTGCTTTGTGTCTGGTGCTAGGGAAGTGGGCAGAGGAGCAGCAGTAGGCCAAGCTTCACTCCCAGGAACATTGTATAGAGTGACCCCAATTCACCGGAACCTTGCCCCAGGGTCCCAGCTGCTTCACCACAGGTTCTGACAGTTCAGAGAGGAGAAGGGTCTCCCCAGGGATCCGTTCCCCTACCTCCACTCAAGGCTAGGCCTTCTCCCTGAGGGTTGCTGGAAGACGCTGAGAACACTTACTGCTGAGTGGCATCTGAGGCCCTCTGTGTTTGCCGCCCTCACAGGTTGGCTGGAGACCAGAGCTGCAGCTAAAGGCCTCCTCTTCAGAGTCAAGTCAGGGTCACGGGCCAAAAACTTGAGTATCTACAATGGTGAAGACAAGGACCCTTGGAGCCACACTTACCTGGATTCCTATCTAGGCTCTGTCACTGACCATCTACTTAACCTCTCTGAGCCTCAGTTTTCTCATCTGTAAAATAGGGATAATGAATAATAGGTCCATCTCCTGGGGTTGTAAGGATTAAATGAATTGATACATCCAGAGCCATGCTTGGCACACAGTCAGTGCTCTTTAAGTGTGGCTGTTGTTATTGCCTCTTATCATGCCACAGAACACATCCTGGGCACTGACCCAACCCATATATTGAGCTGTTTTGGGATCATGGAAAGTTCAGAGTTTCAGAGAGGCACCCCATCTAGCAATCGTCAGACATGTCTCCCCCATTTGGAAGAGACTGTCTGAGAAAACATCTGGGTCTTTGCTTCATGTTTGTGGGACATCAGGACAGAGAGAGAGATAGAGAAACACAGAGACAGAGAGACAGAGACGGAGCCAGCACTCAGCTGGCTGTTCCTCTTAGCATGAAAACAGGGGAGCAGGTAGGCCCTGGGGTGTGGGTGTGGATGGATCCCTCTGGCTGGGGAGCTGAACAGCCATGGGAACCCAAGGATGGGTGAGTGGAATGGGGAGCCCTTGGAACTGTTTCAGAGGATACGATTTGACTAGAGCCAGCAGAGAGCACTGCGGGGCTCTGAACCCTGGCAAACGGAGTGAGTTGTGAATTCTCACTCAGTGGGAGGAGGAGGTGGGGAGAGGGGCAGGGCAGAAAGTGGTTTCCATCAACAACTCCTCTTCCCATCTTTGGTCAGCGTCACAGCCTCTGGGACCTAGAGGCCTGGCACAGGCAAGGGCCCTGGGGAAGGGCCCTGGTGCTGACTTTGGCTGAGGCTGGTCTCGCCCGGGAAAGACCGGCTCAGCGTCAGAAGCTGTCAGGGCTCTGGATGGAGGTGAGGTGGGAAGCAATAAATTTGCATCACCCATAAGTGGCCTCATACACACAGACCTCCTTCCACACTGGCCTGGGGAAGTGGTTCTCTGAAGGGGGCCGAGACGCGCATCCTCGAGCAAGACATGCGTGGGCTCTTGCTAGGGTGCAGGCAAGGCAGCGCAGGGCAATGGCAGCACGTGGAACGGGCCCTGGCTTTGCCCTGGCTCTGACAGCAGCTCGCTGGGGGATTTGGGGTTAGGTCTTTCCTCTCTGAACTCAGCTTCCTCCTCTGGGAATGGGTTCCTGGTGGACACCTGGGCATGGATGGGCAGGGGGAGAGTGAAGGTAGGAATCAGAGTCAGAAGATTCACATAAGCAAGCAGGGCCAAGGTTTGCCTGGAATGGCTTATGGGAGCTGAGTTTTCCTGAAACCAAGTCAGGCAGGATTCCCTAAGCCCGCCTCGGCATGACCACCCCCTGTCACCAGGAGAGTGGTGTGGGTAAACCATCCTGTGCCTGGCAGGACCCAGGCCTGTCCTCAGACACTGCATCTCCCCCCGGGCCTGTCTTGTTCATGGCTGTACCCCAACTGCGGCCCAGTGCATGGCACCCCACAACTGCTCAAAACACATGTGCTGGAAGAAGTGATCAGGTGATTGGTGCACGTGTTCCCATGCTCTTTCTTTTCTCAGGTGCCTTTGATGCTGTGTCTCTCTTGGAAAAACTAACCTGGTTCCACGAGCCCTGGACAGTGCCTGGTGGTCCCCGTGGACAGTGGATGAGGCCAGCGGTCTGTGTACCTGGGGGATGTGCAGGAGCTGAGAGCACGTGCAGAGGGTGCGGCTAGGCTGGGAAGGCGACCATTTGCCTCTGGGACTGTCCAAACTCCAGGTGTGTTTCAGAAACCAGCCCTGGGACGGCTAACATCTCCAGCCTCTGCACTGTCGTCTCTTTCTTTTCTTCCCTATCGTATCATCATTGTCTACACTGAATCATGCCCCAGTGATTGGACCTCGCTACCTGGGAGATGGAAACAAGCCTCGGTCCCTGCACCTTGCCCTACCTCCTCAGGATGAGGAAGTGGTACCCTAGACACATACTCCAGGAGAGCAGCTCCCGTCTCTACTTTCATCTCCTCATCCCTGGATGAGAAGTCACTGGTAAGCTGGCGGTAGAGAAAGTACAGGAAGGAAAAAAAAAAACCACGGGGGAGGTTAAGGATGTAAAAATGTTTCCCAGCATGCCTCTGACCCTATAAGGATAGAAGCGTGGTATAAATGAATCATGTCCCTGCCTCTTCATTGTAGAGAAAGTCTGCGAATTCCTGGAGTACCAGGCATGCCCACACCCATGTGTAAGGAAAAAAGCAAAGGCCAAGAAAATGATAAAAGCCCTTCTTTGCAATTTTAGATTCACAGATGCAGAGTTTGTAGGACAGGGCCTGGTATATGGTAAGTCCTATATGAGTGTTTATTAAAAGAAAAATAAAACCACCCTCCATGAGAAAGCAAAGCACAGAGGTTTTTGCTACATGTCCCTTTTTTTAGTCCCTCTGACTAATTAAAGTATTTGTTGATATTCAGTCCATAGTTTCAATCAACCGAGGGAGACTTTCAAAGACTTTGCTATGCCTTTGGCAAAATACCCTTCCGCTGAGGAAAGAACATTCCCCAGACTTGCAGGGACCTGTTGAAGGGAGGCTGAGAGCTCTGCTCTGTGGTTCTCGCACCACCAGTGCCAATCTCCAGCTCAGTCTGAGGGGTGGGGGCCAAGGCTGCTCCCCACAGCCCCCTACATGTTGGCCTCACCCTTCCAGTCAACCCCAGCCAGCCTGAAATTACCATTCCAGTTCCCACAGCCTCCTCCAATGAGCCCAGACCCCTTTCCTGCTGCGTCTCCCAGCCCCCGTGGGGGAAGCTGCGTTGAAAGCTGGGCTTTGTGTCTGGGATCCCAGTAATTCAAGGGCTGGATTAGGACCAAGGCATGGCCTGGGGCGGGGCATGGGCTTTTGTACCTCTGCTGGGACCCACAATTTGTGTGAAGCCCTTGCACAAGAAAAGTCAACTCCAAAGGCCCCCTTGTCACCATGACCCAAATAATGGCAGCAGGGGACCCCTCCAAAGCCACTCCAAAGCCAAGATATAGTGGTCCCTTTACTTGTAGACATGTGCTTTTCTACCCAGGCCTTTTCTCAGACATGAGAGTCCTAGAGAGGCAGGGTGGTACTTGCATCGACAAGGCAGCCTCTGCCAGATGTGGCCACATGAAGGAAGGGTGGTGGATCCTGCTCTCCCATACGCAAAGGGGCCCGACTCCTCTCTGCCCCTGCAGTTCTGAGAATCCAGAATCTGAGGTCAAAGCTGGGACCCAGAGTTCCCTCTGGCTTTGGGTGGAGGCAGGAGAATTCTTCCCTCAATTCCTCCCTGAGGCTAGGGCTTTGTGAGGAGTTGCGAGGGCTGGCTCTGGGCTCTGTCCCCCATTCTGCTGGATCTGGCTCCGTAGCTAACCATCATCCAATGAATAGGTGACTCATGCCTCAACTATTGCTCCCCACTGTCTGTGCTGAACAAGCATGGGATAGAAGGTCCGCAAAGACAAAGACACTGCAGCTTTCTTTCTCTCCTGGAGGGGGACGTGGCTGCTGGGGCTGAGGGCTGGGGGAAAGGAATGAAGGGAAGTCCAAGGGATGAAGAGTCATGAACTCTGTCCTCAGAGGGTGCCCAGGCTAAAGGGGACAAAAGATCTGCTCTCTGGACGGGAAGCCAGGGACAGCAGCAGGTGGACAGGACCCTGGGACTTGGCATGGGGCTGGAGAGGGCCTCCCACAAAGACCTAGGGAAGGAAGATGACCTTATTCTGTCAGTTCAAGTCGAAACTGTTTGCTGAGCCCCCTCAGTGTGCGCGGCTGGGCTGAGGGTGCGGCAAGGCGAGCCAGGTGTACTCCCTAACCTGGGGGAGTCTACTGTCTGGGGAAACCTAGAGGGCATGTGCCAAACCATCTCCCGTTAAATATGTCCATTCCATCATCTTCTATGAAAGGCACACAGATAGCGCTGGGGGATCCACGGAGGGAGCTCTAGGCTGGGATCACAGGATTTGCCTAATCCTTGTCCCACGGTCACCTGGACCAATCCTACTCCCTGCCTGGTCTGTGAGGTGCGTCCCTGTGGACAAATGCTGCCCGTGTTCTACGTTCACACACCTTATGAGGGAGGACAAGGCAGTTGCCCCTGGCCCCCTCTGACACGAAGACCAGCAGGGACAGCCACTGCAGCTCCTTCAGTCCTGCACTTGCCTCTTGCTGATGAGGAAAATGATGCCTAGAGAAGCTGATTAACATGTCCTGCCAAGCCTTGGTAGCTCTCTCTGTGAGAATGCCTGGCAGAAAACCTCGGCAAGCTCTGTGTAATCTCTCTCTTCCTGCCACGGTGAAATTCCAGGCTGGGGTGGGACTCTCCCACACTGTAGTGGTGCTGGGGCCTGGTTCCCCAGGGGAGCATCGCCACTATTTGTAGCCATCCGGGTCTGGCATTGTGGGAGGGGCTGCCCTGCCTGCTTGGGGGAGAGTTCCCACAGAGAGAGATGCTTTTCCCAGACTGAGGCATCCAAATTCTCCCAGCCACAGTGACTTGTCCCTGGCATCTGAATCTGAGCTTGGCACACTCCAGCCACTCTCAGGCTGGCCAGAATGCATTCCTGTTCCATCAAGTCCTGCTCCTTCCTGAGAGGAGGAGGAATGGGGAGAAGCAAATGTTCTGGTGTCTTAGGAGGGTGGGGCTTCCCAAGAGCAGTGGAAACTAGACCCAGGATGTGTGTGTGTTGGTGGGGGGTGGGCAGCGGGGGGACATACCCTGACAGTGACCTTCCATTGGAGAAAGAGGACTCATGCTAGGAGTCCCCAGATCTGTTCTGTCAGGGGCTGAGAGTCTACCCATATGTCTCAGGGCCCCCAAGACACTCACGTCTGTTCTCTGAGAGGCAAGAAAGTGTTAAATTGACAAGCTCAGTAAAATGCATCTTTGAGTATCTCAGGAATCCTTCAGGGAGGGAGGCAACCAAACCTCATTGCCCAAGACCTGTAAGGCCAGCTCTGGCCATTGACCTGTCTGTCTGGATTTACCTGTCCACTGCTTTCTCATCACAGCCTCTGATGAGCATCACCTCTCTGCTGACCCCCAGCGGCTCCGAGTTATTTTTCCACAGCCAGGGCTGCCTTGTGGCAAGCTGCAGGCCCTGACTAGGGATTCCTAAGCCACGGCTGGGTCCTCACTCCTTTACCCTTGAGGACGTACCTCCTTAGCCTCAAGGCTTCAAACCCACCCTCACCCTACCCCTTCCTCCAGCCCCAGCCCAGGGGTGCCCCCCGGCCCTGCCCAAAGCTCTTAATGGCCGAGGCACTGCCTGAGAGTCCTGCTTCTGTTCTGGGGAGGAAGAGATGTGAGCCCTCTCAGGTCTGCAGCCAAAAAGACAGGGTGTGATCTAAGACAGACACTTGTAAAACCCAACCAGACCGCTTGTCCTCCGTCTGGTACCATAGCCCATCCGGACAAGCTTTGAAGAGGGGTCTTCCTGGGAGGTGGGACATTGGGGCTTTCTAAGACAACTTTAGCAGATTGTTAGGCCAGCTGTCTGGTCGCTCAAACCTGCCCCTTCTAGTCTCTCTGGCAGGACGATCCATAGATTTAGAATTCCTTTTCCATTCTCCAGGCCCTGAAGGAGGGTTTGGGCTCAGAAGCTCAGAGAAAGCCCAGCAATTCCTGTTGCTTGGAACAGGGTGGTTCACTGGTTTAACAGGCCGGACAACTCTCAGCATGTTCCTAATGAGAATAGAAGCTCCTGTAGGTATGTGTTTGTGGTGGCCTTCAGCCTGTATCAACAGATACGATGACTCATTTCTTCCCTAGTGGAATCACTGAGGGCTTGCTGGAACACACCTGGGGTTCTGGGGAGCCGGCAGAGGAACTCCCCGTGAAGAGAGACATGACTGCCAGGCAGAGTCTCAGGACTTCGTGGGGAGGGCTATTGATTGCATGGGACACCTGGGTTTACTTAACCCCACAGGGTCCTGGCCAGGCCAAAGAGCAAGGGAAAAGTTCAATGCCACAGAAAAGGCTGAATTAGGAGGTGTTGTGGAGGGATGGGTCTGCCCATGCAGAGAACAAAGTGGGACAGACCGGGGGCTGGGGGTCTCCCACATACTCTGTTTCTGGAGCTTGGGGCTTGGGGAGTCTTTCTGGCCCGAACCTTGCAGGAGAGTCTGCCCAGTGGGCTCTGGGATAACTGTGCCTCCTCAAGGAAAGGAAATTTTGCAGTAGAGGACCGGAGTCTATTTTCCTCTCTGGCACAGAGCTGAGATAACAGGCCACACTTGGCTTTCCAAGGGCTGAAATCCCTGAAACAACCTCTCATTAGGGGAGTAAGCAAAGCAGACCACTGACAGTGCGGGACTCGCTCTGCCCCCCTAGCCTCCTGTTCATGGACAGTGTACACCATGCTGGGATGCTTGACAACATCCCAGGTCCTGGAAGGATCCTTCAGGACATTGGCCAAATGCCCCGTTGCTTCTTTGGGCTACTCACAGCCCTGGGCTCCCACAGTGAAGAGAGGTTTGCTGCCAAGACATCTGGGCTGCAAGGCAAGTTTATCCCTACCTGAGCAGAGCTTGCCAGGAAGAAAGTGTTTGCACCCCACACCGCTGTGCAGGTGTGCCGGTGAGCTCACAGCTGCCCTTCAGGCATGCCCAGCCCACTTAATCATTCACATCTCGACAACTCTCTCGCCCAGCCCAGGTCTAGAGGATAAAAGGGTGGCTTGCCTCTCCTGGCTAACAGAGCCACCTTCTGTGTGCTGTTCTGCTCTGTTCTTTCTCTCCAGCACCTCCGGACCGCTAGTGTCCACTACTCTTGCTCCACTAGGAACAAGCCATCATGTCTCGCCAGTCGAGTGTGTCCTTCCGGAGCGGGGGCGGCCGTAGCTTCAGCACCGCCTCTGCCATCACCCCGTCTGTCTCCCGCACCAGTTTCACCTCCGTGTCCCGGTCCGGGAGTGGGGGTGGAGGTGGCGGCTTTGGCAGGGTCAGCCTTGGGGGTGCTTATGGCATGGGTGGCTATGGCAGCCGGAGCCTCTACAACCTGGGGGGCTCCAAGAGGATCTCCATCAGCAGTAGCGGCGGTGGCTTCAGGAACCGAGGTTGTGCCACCGGTGCTGGAGGCGGCTATGGCTTTGGAGGTGGAGCCGGGAGTGGATTTGGTTTCGGCGGTGGAGCTGGTGGTGGCTTTGGGCTCGGTGGTGGAGCTGGCTTTGGTGGTGGCTATGGGGGCTCTGGCTCCCTCGTCTGCCCCCCTGGAGGCATCCAAGAGGTCACCATCAACCAGAGTCTCCTGACTCCCCTCAACCTGCAAATCGACCCCACCATCCAGCGGGTCAGGACCGAGGAGCGGGAGCAGATCAAGACCCTCAACAACAGGTTTGCCTCCTTCATCGACAAGGTGAGCCATGATTTTTTGTGAAAAACCGCTATGAGTGTGGAATAGGTGCCAAAGAAAGTGGAAAGAGGGGCAATTTCCTGACATTGTGCAAATGTCTTCATAGTCTGAAGTTATGTTTTTCTCTTTGTTTCTGTGTCCTGGATTTGTGGACTGCTTTCTTAATTAGACTGGCAGCTTGGAAGAGAAGGTCCTAGTTCTTCCCCTTCAGAGATAACCACACAAGGGATCCTTGCTTACTGTTGGGCAGAGATATATTCTGTGCTCCAGGTAACAGGGCTGATTGCACAGAAAAGTGGATGAATTCATTGGGCAGCAGCCCGAGTGCTTTTGCAGCCACCCCTACACCAGGCCACTCTCTGCCCAGCCGTGCCCAGTGCTATCTGTGCCCTGGAGAAGTGTCCTGTCTCCCCTAGAAGAGTGAGTTTAGATGCTTCACTCTGGACCTGCCCTCTGGGGCCCAGGTACAAGCACTGCCCATCATGGGAAGGTTTAGGGGGACAGAATGAGATGGGAGGAAAACTGGGAAATTGATCACTGAAACATGAAATCCAAGTTTGTCCATCTTCGAACTCTGTCCCCTCCAGGTGCGGTTCCTGGAGCAGCAGAACAAGGTCCTGGAAACCAAGTGGGCTCTGCTGCAGGAGCAGAGCACCAAGACCGTGAGGCAGAACCTGGAGCCTTTGTTTGAGCAGTACACCAACAATCTCAGGAGACAGCTGGATGGTATCCTGGGGGAGAGAGGCCGCCTGGACTCAGAGCTGAGGAACATGCAGGACTTGGTGGAGGACTTCAAGAACAAGTGAGTTGGGGTGGAGTGGAGACAAAGGCGGGTCTTGGCACCAGATGTACTTTATAACCAGACTACTGCTTATGCCTTTCCCAAGGGGTGAAAACATATACCTTCCATGGACACCTAAAGTACTGGAAAAAATCCAGGTCGGTGTTTAGAAAGTTCTAGCTGCAAGCTCAGTCTCTCTGCAAGGCACTTAGCCTCCAGGCAGAGTAACAAACTCAGCACCCTTGGTACCACCTGGTGGAAAAAGCAGTCATGTCATCCTTACTTTATGGGGCTTTTCTCCCCAATACACTCAAATTACACAGCATTGGCTTTTTGATGGATTCCCCCCAAAGCAGGAACTGATGACGTAACCTAGTTTGGTGGCTAAAAGTATTTCTTTACTCCTTATGAACCAGCAGCTGGGTTGCTAATTTTTTGGTTTTTTTTGAAAGGCTATGAAAGCTGGAAAAAAAAAAGCATTAGAGAAATTGACTAGATGTGGAGTTGGGGAGAAACAGCATAGCTTTTCTACAGGAATGTTCTTGAAGCAACTGAATTACAGCAATTATAGCAATTAAAGAATAAAAGAATAAAAGAATAGTTGTCTGCTAGGCAATTATAAAAGAATAAAAGAATAGTTATCTGCTAGGCAATAAAAGAATAGTTATCTGCTAGGCAATTATAGAGAAAACAGTACCCTAATGGGTAATTAGCCCAAAGGCTCACGCTCCCACTGTCCCTCTCTCTCTGCCTATATGATGTGAGAAGGCCCTTTTGGTGGGAAAGCAGGCTCACAGTTGACTTTATGCAGTACATACCCCAGGCCTCATCCTCTGATAAGCACTTCTCATCCTTTTTACCACCAGGTATGAAGATGAAATCAACAAGCGTACCACCGCCGAGAATGAGTTTGTGATGCTGAAGAAGGTATGTGGGTAGCAGAGAACCTGTTGCCTGTGGCTAGGCTCACTTAAGGTGTTGTTCATTTAAGTCAGGGCGGAAATGGGGTGCAGTGCCAACTATCCCTGTTTCTCTAGGATGTGGACGCCGCCTACATGAACAAGGTGGAGCTAGAGGCCAAGGTCGATGCACTGATGGACGAGATCAACTTCTTGAAGATGTTCTTTGAGGCAGTAAGAAATGCCCCCTATTTGGAACCCACAGAGATGGTCACGGGGACACCATCAGGGATTGGGGTCTCCAGGGTTAAGTGGCTTTCAGTGGTTCCCAAGCTATGGGCACATTTTTGTCTTTCCTACTCCTTTAGTACTATTCACATTACTCAATAAAGCCAATTCTTTTTTTTTTTAAGTCAAATTTAAAGCAAAAGACCTCTTCAGTAATCATTTTGCAGAGTGAGATTTAGAATGAGTTATTAGAGCCCCAGGTATACCTTTCCCAGCCACCTTCCCTTTCTGGAGTATCATCCCGTCTTTGTTTACTCCCAGCATGGCAGACCACACAACTAGATTCTTTTTTTTCTTTCTTTCTTTCTTTTTTAACATCTTTATTGGAGTATAATTGCTTTATATTGTTGAGTTAGTTGCTGCTGTATAACAAAGTAAATCAGCTATACGTATACATATATCCCCATATCCCATCCCTCTTGTGGTCTCCCTCCCACCCTCCCTATCCCTCCCCTCTAGGTGGTCACAAAACACTGAGCTGATCTCCCTGTGCTATGCGGCTGCTTCCCACTAGCTATCTATTTTACATTTGGTAGTGTATATATGTCCATGCCACTCTCTCACTTCGTCCCAGCTTACCCTTCCCCCTCCCCGTGTCCTCAAGTCCATTCTCTACGTCTGTGTCTTTATTCCTGTCCTGCCCCTAGGTTCTTCAGAACCATTTTTTTTTTAGATTCCATACATATGTGTTAGCATACCATATTTGTTTTTCTCTTTCTGACTTACTTCACTCTGTATGACAGTCTCTAGGTCCATCCACCTCACTACAAATAACTCAATTTTGTTTAAAATAAGTTATGGCCTAAGAAGATTCAAGTCTGAGAGGTTACACGGTAGGGGTTTCTTGATGTTCAGAGTTGTTAAATTAAACAAAAATAGATTTAGTAGTGATTTGGATTATTTATTAACTGACCTAAGTTTTTTTACGTAGGTGGTTATTCTTATTTTTCTCAAGTCGACGTGGTACAATGAGTAGAAGATTTGAATGGACCTGTTATTAAATAACATGGACTCTCATGACTGACTTGAAACCTCCCTGCAGGAGCTGTCCCAGATACAGACGCATGTCTCAGACACGTCTGTGGTCCTGACCATGGACAACAACCGCTGCCTGGACCTGGACAGCATCATCGCCGAGGTCAAGGCCCAGTACGAGGAGATCGCCAACCGCAGCCGCACAGAAGCCGAGTCCTGGTACCAGACCAAGGTGGGTGCTGTGGCGAATGTGCAAGTGTGTCCTGAGCGAGGGACGGACACATGTCTAGGATTCCAGGACATGACCAAATGCTAAGGATGTGGCTCCTGAGATTGGCTGAGGCCTACTGGAAGGAGTTATGGGAACAGTCATGCATGCATCTGCCACATAAATTCAAGAACATTAAAGAGAATCTCACTGAGTTTCACACCAGTGCCTCTAGAAAGATAAGGCAAAAGCAAATTATTGAAGACCAGCCCCGGGCACCCAGTAACTACACCACTTGCCACCTCTTGGTAGCTCCTACCTGTGACCCTGGGAAAGTGTTTCCATCCTCATATAAATGGACTCTTTCCTCTTTTCTGGTGGCATCAGTATGAGGAGCTGCAGCAGACTGCGGGCCGGCATGGCGATGATCTCCGCAACACCAAGCAAGAGATCTCCGAGATGAACAGGATGATCCAGAGGATGAGATCCGATATCGACAACGTCAAGAAGCAGGTAGGGAGAGAAGGCAGAGAAGGAGCCTGAGCTTTGAAAGGGAGACCTATTTTGTCTTGTTTTACGTTTTCTAAGTATACACACACATACACACACAGAGCTGGAGCAAGTACAAGCATTTCAATATTCCACCATCCACCATCACCAGGACAAATGTGCTGGCTTCTCTCTGGTCTCTCAGAAAGAGACACTTGAGGCCCAGCTCAGCCTCTAAAGTGTCCCCACTCTTCCTTCCTTCCCCTCTAGTGTGCCAACCTGCAGAACGCCGTCGCTGATGCAGAGCAGCGTGGGGAGCTGGCCCTCAAGGACGCCAGGAGCAAGCTGGCTGGGCTGGAGGACGCCCTGCAGAAGGCCAAGCAGGACATGGCGCGGCTACTGAAGGACTACCAGGAGCTCATGAACACCAAGCTGGCCCTGGACGTGGAGATCGCCACCTACAGGAAGCTGCTGGAGGGCGAGGAGTGCAGGTGCGTGACGCAGCCGACATCACGAGCCCACTACGGCCTCACATTTGATAAAGTGGAGCTGCCTCTTCACTGCAGGGTGTCAAACACACACACAGGTGGCCACTATCTTGTGCATGATGATTATCCATCATTAATCCGATGATCCAATCCAATCCAATCTGACACCTGGGCATACAGCTGACCTACACAGTGTGACCTCAACTCACTTTCTGACCCTATTCCCACCACCAGTATTCTTGAATGCTGCCTCTCCTTCAAACAACCAAGCAACCCAGCAAATGTCTTCCCCATTCTTCAAGTGCTTCTTCCTTCAGGAAGCCTTTCATGATTACTCCATCTGAGTTAAACTCACCTGCCTTTGGATTCTCAAACTACTGGGTTTTCTTCAGTTTTCTGACACTGCCCACCGCCTACGTCCTGTCTGAAATATTTCTGTCCAGACCAAGTCTTCTCACAGAATGTAAGCTCCTACAAGGCAAAAACTGCTTCCTACATATTCACAGTTCCCACAGCCTCTTCCTCACGTTTTCCATATAATGGGTAGAGGACAGTGTGAATTATAAGCTTCCTTTGATAACCTGTTTCTAGATCAAGACCTCTTCCTTGGGAAGTCCCTCCAGAGAACCGTCTCTTTCTCTAATTTAAGCAGTTTTTCTGGCATGCGGTCTCCTTGCTCAGAAAACAAATTCTAAACATGACTATGGGAGTTATCCATACAGACTAATGCTGTCTTTGGGGGGAGTTTTTAACACTTATTTCAATTTTTCCCCTTTCAGACTGAGTGAAGGAATTGGACCAGTCAACATCTGTAAGTAACTTTGAACAGACATTAACAATGATGACAATATGGGGTACTTGATGCCAACTCAGAATCCTACTATTTCTAGATACCAGACACTCCCATCCCCAAAATGGTTATTTAATACACTTAGTGAGAAGCGGGTGGTGGAGGAGAAAGAACACAGGTTGAGACAGGAAGCAACGGGGCTCATTTCTTATCTCCTAAAGAGCAGGCCCTGTATCTTACCTGTCTTGGACCCTGTTCCCCTGCCTTGCCCTGACCCCCATCCCCTGATGACTTAGCACTGTCCCTTGCCTACTGTGTTCACCAGCTTTCTGTTAGAGATATTCACTAAATGACTTAGCTCATCTGCTACTCTGTAAAAGGGGCCAAGTACAGTGCCGACACCAACAGGATCAAATAAATTAGATGCCTAGGCTCTAATCTGGCCGACTGGTCTCACCAGGTTCTCCCTCCTTTCTCCACAGCTTTTGTCACGAACACCGTCTCCTCTGCCTACGGCAGTGGCGGCAGCTTTGGCAGCGGCCTTGGCGGTGGTCTTGGTGGCGGCCTTGGTGGAGGCAGCAGCGGCTTCTACTCCAGCAGCAGCGGGGGCGTCGGCCTAGGCGGTGGGCTCGGTGGGGGGGGCTCCAGCTTCAGTGCGAGCAGCGGCCGAGGCCTGGGCTTTGGCAGTGGCGGGGGCAGCAGCTCCAATGTCAAGTTTGTCTCCACCACCTCCTCCTCCCGGAAGAGCTTCAAGAGCTAAGAGCCTGCAGCAGGTCATTGTCTCCCAAGTGCAGAAGGCAGCCATGGCAACAGCCTCTTCTAGGTGGTGGCCCAAGCCAAGTTTTCTCTTTTTCTGGAGTCTAGTCGACCAAGTCTATCGCAGACCCACAATCTTTGGTTCCTGAAAGGCCCAACCCCCAGTCTCTAGCCTTCTGTGACCTGATTCTATGCTCTGCTTGCAATTAGCCTTTGGATCTCTACAGCCTTGTCCTCGGTGACAGAAAAATCCAATGTTTTCCAGTATCGAAACCATCAAAACAGAGTCCCTACCCCAATCCCAACTGGTCTATCTCCAGAGTGTGTTCAATAAAATGCTTTTATAATATAAGCTGTTGGGAAGAATTGTTTTTTCAAGATCTACAACCAACCTAGAGAACCCCTGTGGGTCCATCTGTCCAGGTGTGATTTGTTCCTTTGATGATTCACAGGGAGACAGAATGGCCTTGGAGGGAAAGTGGTCCTCATGGGTGGTCTAGAGACTCCAGGAGGCATGAGAGGTGAATGCTAAATCCTCTAGAATGAAGGAGTCTCTAGAGGGCATGAAGGGTAGGGTTCTTTGTTTCACAGTTTGGACAGATTATAGAGCTGTTTGTTGGAGGTGGGCCAACTTGCAAGTAACGACATAATACGCTTAAGTCAAATTTGTAAAGAAGGAATATGTTGCCTCAAAACCCCACAAAGGCCTAAAAGATATTGGGCCTGTTCTAATAATGTGGGTGCTGAGAGTGTCAGTAGCTTATAGTTTCTTAACAGAGTCAGGGATGAAGCAGCCCTCGGATTAGCAAGTAATTTCAAGAATTTAATGGAGGTGACCGGAACTTGCACTATGTGTTGGACAATGGCCCATCCTCTTTTTCTGAACTTCTTTGTGAGTCTTTGTTGGTCCTGAATGGGTATGTTTAATGAATCTTTTTGAAGAGGGATTTATCAATGCAATATCATACCTATGCTCCTGGGGAAAGTCAGATGTATGTAAGATCTTGCCTGCAAAGACTGTGTGTGATGGCAGGGCTGTTGTGGTACCTCACCAGCGTCTGGGTAGAGGTGGATTGTGCCCCTTCCGAGGTGAAAGCAAACTGTGATTGAGAGGCTGTTGCATTGGGCACTGAACAGAACATTATTAGCCAAATCCACAAGAGCAAAATATTTACCAGTTGCTGATTGAACAGAGTCAGTGATTTCAATAATATTGGGTAGTGAGCCTTAACGGGAGTGACCATGGCATTAGGGTTGTGGTAATCCACTGCCAGGCACCTTTATTCTTTCCAAGTTTAAAAGTAGGCCAAATTGATTTGTTGAATGGAGAAACAGTGGGCATAATCACCCCTTCTCTAAATATATTCCCTTTAATGGGTTTGACCTTTGAAGGCCCTGTTTTCATTTACATTGGGACATATTAACAATTTTAACTGGAGGAAGGTCCATGGAGTCCCATTGTGACAAGCCAATTTGTTAGTGTCAAGGATTTGATTTAATTTTAGTTTTGTTACTCACTGGATCAGAGTGTCCATGACCACTGTGAGATATACT
>NW_006779087.1:3341230-3357815 GCF_000442215.2 Lipotes vexillifer | reverse complement strand
TAGATTGTGGGGGGGGGGGGGGGGCGGGCAATGAATAGTATGATCATGTGAAATTTAGGCAAGTCAGTAGTTCTGATAATTAAGGTGAGGCATACTTGTTTGTTCTCTCTTTTGTGTTCAATAACTCCCTCAAGATTACAGGAGGTACCTTGTTTAAATTTAGTGAGATCCCCAGTATAATAGGAGCTCCAGTATGGATTAAGGCCATGAAGATTTGCCAGTTGGTGTATTTCAGCAGACATTAAAGTTAATTCAGTACCTAAGCAGTAGAGGTGCAAAGCCAATCCATACCCCTTTATATCTTTTTTTATGTATAAATTCTTTCAGTAAATTTTGGATTTTCAATTGCATCGAATTGTGTTTAAGTTTTTTTTGTTTTCTCCCCGTTTCCAGGTTTCTTTCTTTTCTTGCTTCCTCACTCTGGTTCTCTCTCTCTATTTCTTCTTCCTTCCTCCCTCCTTTCCTTCCTTCCTCCCTCCCTCCCTCTCCCATGCCCCCTCTCTTTTCTAAGATTACTAGAATTACTTATGAGAGAGGAATTCTTGCTACCCTGCTCATATCTATAAATTTCTTCCTCCAGAAGGCCTCAAATCAGTATCATCAGGGTTTAAGGCCTCCCCCACAGAAATAGTTGAATTAACTCCTTAGTTGTGCCACAAGGGTGCCCTATGTGTCTTCCCCTATAACCCTGAAGAAGAGGATCTTTTTTTGGCAACAGAGGCATAGGCAGCAGCAGCAGAAAAGCATTTTTTAGGGTTCTCATACACTATCTGCCTTTAAGAGTGTGACCTCAGTATGCTACAGAATGACTGCTTTTCCTCTCAATGAGTGATCACCTGATAGGACCATATATTGCACAGGTTTCAGTGTTTCCCCTGAGCACTTCATATAATGGGAGCCAACACCTGCTTAAGACACACACCAATCTTCACAGGGTAACAGTCATTCCCTTGATCTTGGCGTTGGTCATCATTTATGGAGGAATCAAGAAACACAATTCAATATGAGACACACAGATAGGTCTGGGCCAAGACACATGACACTTTATGGAGGGCTCCAATCCCATAACTGTCTCCAAATGACTATGATTGAAACTTCTGACATAGATCAGTTAAGTCTATAACAGAGGCCTTGGTAGAACTCAATAAATGTGGCACAAAGCAGTACAGCTCAAGTGCAAGCTTGACAGCAGGCAGCAACACAACTCAAAGAGCTCACTAGCCAGAAAGCAGCGGCTCAAAGTGCATATTGCCATGCTGAAAGCTAAAACAAGAAAAGAAGGATCCCTGTGGTAGCAGTCATCATCCAGACATCCTGCTCACAAAACCAATTATTATGAACACCCTCACTCAAAATGTGGTTCCACTATTGAGACTGATGACTCCACACACACACACACCAATATGGTATGAAAATGATATTATTCACATAACAGAGCTCTCTGGAAAGAGTAGGGCAGGCCTCCCATGCTGGTCCACATATGGCTTGAAAGAGACTGGAGTGGATTTATTACGGTGGTTAGGGGTTGGACCAGGCCAAGGATTCCCGCACTTGGTCTGAAGTTCCCACTAGTCATGAATGGGGTGGGGATCACCCAGGCTTTCTTATCAGATGGGGAAGGAAGAGGGGTGGGGATTAGAAGCTGTCAACTGTCAAGCATCATTACAGTAAGAGTGCTTTAACATCCAAGAAGTTCAATCACATAATACGCAAATTTACAGAATAAAAAGAGAGGAGTCAAATGGTCACCTCTCCCTCCAACTAGACAGGAAATATTATACTTAATAGTGAATGATCAAAACTTTCCATTGAGATCAGAAAGAAAAGAAAAACCATATCACCACAATTATTCAACATTATACTGGAGCTTTAGCCAGTGCAAGTCAAGACAAAGAAATAAATATCTTTCTTTTTTCACACACACACACTGTATTTTATTTTTACAAGAGATAAACTGACATCAAGCATTGTAAATGGATGACCACAACAAAGGCAACAATGATTACAATTACCAAACACGAAGCACACTCATACTATGTCATAATATTGACATTCAGTCCAGTAATCCTCCACTGTAACAGCTCCTTTACTTTGCAGTGAAAATTGATTTGTATATTTTTTGCCTCTGAGTCCTTGTGGGATTTTTTTTTATTCAAACAGAAAGTCACAAAAACTATAATCATCCTCATCAGTTCACTCAGTCCCACGTAATTAATTTTTTTATCTTGATTTTTGTTAGCACTTTTATGAATTCATCAGTTTTCCATTAGAGTTCTGAAAATGCTTATTCATTCAGTTCAGCAGTATAGTCAGTTACCAGAAACCTGTACTTGTCAGAGTCTTTTCCATAAATTCCTTGAAGATGAAACCCTTTTATAGAAACATTTTTGCAAAAGCATCAGAGTACACCCAGAACTGTCTGTAAATGATAAAAAAAACTTTAAAATGACCATGGTTAAATATTTGATGAAAGTTCCTAATAATGCAATTGACAAGGAAATTTAGTTATTTCTGAGATACACATTTTAAAGTAATAACTAGAATTATGACATAACATTATACCAGAACATATAAGATTTTTAGAAATTTCATGTAATGTCTGAAACATTTATATTAACATATTTCCATACAAATAACCCAAAGAAAGATTAGTATTAGTTGTTTTCGTTTGTTTGTTTGTTTATACTGCAGGTTCTTATTATTAATCAATTTTATACACATCAGTGCATACATGTCAGTCCCAATCGCCCAGTTCAGCACACCGCCATCCCCACCCCACCGTGATTTTCATCCCTTGGTGTCCATACGTTTGTTCTCTACATCTGGGTCTCAACTTCTGCCCTAAAAACTGGTTCATCTGTACCATTTTTCTAGGTTCCACATACATGCGTTAATATACGATATTTGTTTTTTCTCTTTCTGACTTACTTCACTCTATATGACAAGTCTCTAGATCCATCCACATCTCAACAATGACTCAATTTCGTTCCTTTTTATGGCTGAGTAATATTCCATTGTATATATGTACCACATCTCCTTTATCCATTCGTCTGTCAATGGGCATTTAGGTTGCTTCCATGACCTGGCTATTGTAAATAGTGCTGCAATGAACATTTGGGTGCATGTGTCTTTTTGAATTACGGTTTTCTCTGGGTATATGCCCAGTAGTGGGATTGCTGGATCATATGTTAATTCTATTTTTAGTTTTTTAAGGAACCTCCATACTGTTCTCAATAGTGGCTGTATCAATTTACATTCCCACCAACAGTGCAAGAGGGTTCCCTTTTCTCCACACCCTCTCCAGCATTTGTTGTTTGTAGATTTTCTGAAGGAAATAAATAGCTTAAGGATTAGAAAGAAAGAAAACCACAATTACTCACGTATGACATGATTATGTATGTAGAAAATCAAGAGTCTCCTAACTATTAGAACTAATAAGTGAATTTATTAAGGTTACTAGAAAATAAATATAAAAATTAATTGTATTTCTATATACCTACAAGAAACAATTAGAAAATGAAATTTAAAAGATACCATTTTCAGTAGCATCAAAAATATCTGATATCTAGGAATAAACGTAGTCAAAGATATGCAATACTTACACACAGAAAACTACAAAAGTTTATTGAAAATGCAAAGAAACTTAATAAACAGGTATGTATATACTATCTTCATGGATTGGAAAACAATAATGTAAATACGTCAATTTCCTCCAATTGAACTATGGATTCAAAGCAATTTCAATCAAATTTCATTTGGTATTTTATGAAAATTTATAAACCTATTCTAAAATTTGTATGGAAATGAAAAAGATCTAAAATAATCAAAACAATCCTGAAAAAGAAGAACAAAATTCTTATAGTTCCAGATACTGAGAATTATTAAAAAGATATAGTAATTAAGAGATTGTGATATTGAGGAAATGACTGAAAAATGGAACAATGGAACTATATACAGAAACTGGAAACAAACCACATGTAGACTCACTAGATTTACAACAATGGGGCCCCTGAAGTGCAATAGGGAAAGGATGGCTTTGCACAATAAATGATGCAAGATCAGTTAACTCTCCATATGGGAAAAAATGTATCAAGCCCTAATTCAAAACATTCACAAATATCAGTTTCAGCTGTATGATAGTTCTATATGTGAAAGGTAAAATAATGTATTTAGAAGAAAATAGAATATATCATTATGACCTGAGGATAGGCAAAATATCTTAAACATCATAAAAAACTGCTTCCCTTAAGAAACAATAAACTTCTGCCCATAAGACACAAAGAGAACAAAACAGCAAGCCACAATCCAGGAAAATACATACTACAATACTACATGATCCATCGATGGTTGAATCCATGGATGCAGAACTGCAAATACAGAGGGCCAACTGTAAAGTTACACACAAATTTTCAACTGCATGGGGGCCTGATACCCTTATCCCCTGCATCGTTCAAGGACCAACTGTATTGTAAGAGTCTAAACTGCTGTGGTTTTATCAGAACCTAATCAACCTGGGGGAAGAGAATACCTGACTCCAGCTTCCTCTAGCCAGCCTGTCCCACCTAAGGGGTGAAAAAAAATCCCTGACAAGCACGTGTGGAGTTCACAGCCCCAGGGCACAAGCTCAAAAAAAAAACAGGACCTAATCATGGGACTACAGAATGCTTTCTTTCCCCCACAACTTACCACCACATCACTAAAGCCCTATTTAAATAGCACAGTTTCCTTCACCCAGTACATCATGGTTGGCTTTCAACAAAAATTTACAAGGCATTCTAAAAGGCAAAAAAAAGAAAAAGAAAAAGAAACGAAAAGAAGTTTGAAGAGACGCAACAAGCAAGCACAAGAACCAGACTCAGATATGGCAGGAACATTGGAATTATCAGACCAGGAATTTAAAATAACTATGACTAATATGCTAAAGACACCAATGGGAAAAAAGACAGTATGCAAGAACAGATGGATAATGTTAGCAGAGAGATAGAAATTCTAAGGAAGAATAAAAATAAACACTAGAAATCAAAAACCCTATAACAGAAGTGATGAATGCCTTTGATAATTTCATTAGTAGATGGGGCATGGCTGAGGAAAGATTATCTGAACTTGAGGATATGTCAATAGAAACTTCCAAAATTGAATAGCAAAGAGAAAAAAAAAAACAGAACAGAATATCCAAGAGCTGTGGAATAACTATAAAAGGTATAACCCATGTGCAGTGGGAATACCAGAAGAAGGAGAAAAAAAAGACAGAAACAGAAATAATATTGGAGGCATTAATGACTGAAAATTTCTCCAAATTATTGTCAGACACCAAACTACAGATCCAAGTTCAGATAACACCAAGCAGGATAAGTGACAAAACAGAACCACAAAAAACAAACAAACAAAAAGACACCTAGGCATATCCAAACTGCAAAAAAATCAAAGATAAAGAAAAAAATCTTGAAAAAATATTTGAGGAAAAAACAGCTTACCTACAAAGGATACCTTTGATTTCTTCTCAGAAACCATGCAAGCAGGATGAGAGTGGAATGACATATTTAAAGCATTGAAAGGAAATCAAAACACCAACCTAGAATTCTGTACTCTGCAAAACTATCATTCAAAAGTGAAAGAGAGGGCTTCCCTGGTGATGTGGTGGTTGAGAGTCTGCTTGCCGATGCAGGGGACACGGGTTCGTGCCCTGGTCCGGGAAGATCCCACATGCCGTGGAGCAGCTGGGCCTGTGAGCCATGGCTGCCGAGCCTGCGCATCGGAACCTGTGCTCCGCAATGGGAGAGGCCACAACAGTGAGAGGCCTGTGTACAAAAAAAAAAAGAAAAAACTACCAAAGGTAGGAAAAAAGTGGAAAATAAATAAGAAGAACGGCAATGACTAGAAAACTGAAACAAAAATGGTATTGATTGAACTATTTTGATGATCACTTTACACAACAATGACCTAAGTACACCAATTAAAAGACAGATTAACAGAATGGATCAAAACAAAAGACCCAGCTATAGGTTGTCTACAATAAACCCACTTATATAAAGACATATATAGGTTAAAAGTAAAGTGATGGAGAAAGATATACCATGTTAACACTAACTGAAATGAAGTTGGAGTAGTTTTATTAATTTCAGAAAGAGTAGACTTCAGAGCAAGGAAAATTATCAGGGATAAAGACGGGCATTACCTAATGATAAAGGGATCAATTCTCCAAGAAGATATAACAATCTTTAACATGTACATACCTATAACAGAGTACCAAAATACATCACACAAAAAGTGATAGAATGGTACAGAGAAATAGTTGGCTACTATTATAATTGGAAACTTCAACCCTTCTCTATTAGTGATGGGCAAATCTAGCAGACAGAAACTCAATAAGGACATAGTTGAACTCAACAGCACCATGAATTAACTGGATAAAATTGACATCAATAGAATACTTCATCCAACAATAGCAAGATACACATTCTTCTACAGTTTACATGGAACACTCATCAGGATAGAAAGAATGAAATCGTACAATCCGTGTTCCCAGACCAAAAACAGAAATAAATCAGAAATGAATAACAGAAAGATAGCCAAAAAATCTTTTAAAAATGAGGAGACTAAACAAAAAACTTCTAAATAACATATGCGTCAAAGAAGAAATCTCAGGAGAAAATTTAAACTATTTTGAACTAAATGAAAATTAAAGTATAACAACTAAATTTTGTGGGATGCAGCAAAAGCAGTGCTTAGAAAGAAATTTATAGCACTGAATGCATATATTAGAAAAGAAGAAAAGTCTAAAATCAATAATCCAAGTGTTCACCTTTGGAAACTAGAAAAAGAAGAACAAAATAAATCCAAAATAAATAGAAGAAAAGAAATAATAGACAGAATTCAATGAAGTTAAAATAAGAAATTAATAGAAAAAAAATTAATGAAACCCAAAACTCGTTCTTTGAAATCATCAATAAGCCTCTAGCCTAGTTAACTAAGAAAAAAAAAGAGAAAAAACACAAATTACTAATATCAAAACCAAGGAGTGGACATCACTATAGATCCCATGGACATTAAAGAAATAACAAAGGAATACTCTGAAAAACTCTGTGTCCACAAAGTTGATAACCTGAATGAAATGGACCAATTTCTTGAGAGACGCAATCTGCCTAAATTCACACAATTAGAAACAGACAGTCTCAATAAGCCTATATCTATCTAAAAATTGAATCAAGAATTAATAACCTTCCAAAACAAATAGCATCAGACTCAGATGGTTTCTGAGTCTGATGAAACTCAGGAAGTTTTTCACTGGTGAAAAACTTAAGGAAGAAATTGTACCAATTCTATACAATTTCTTCTGGAAGACAGAATCAGAGAAAATATTTTCTCATTCTACAAGGCCAGCATTGCCTTAATACCAAAATCAAAGACATTACAAGAAGAGAAAACTATAGACCAATATCTCTCATGAACTTAGATGCAAAAATTCTCAATAAAATATCAGCAAATCAAATCTGACAATGTATAAAAAGAATTATATATCGTGATCAAGTAGGATTTATTCCAGGTATACGAAGCTGGTTCAGCATCCAGAAATCAATTAATATAATCCATCACATCAACAGACTATAGAAGAAAAATCACAAGATTATCTCAATAGATGCAGAAAAAGTATTTGACAGAATCCAACACCATTCATGATAAAAACTCTCAGCAAGCTAGGAACAGAGGGGAACTTCCTCAACCTGACAAAAAAATCTACAAACAACCTACAGCTAACATCATATTCAGTGGTGAGAAAATAGAAGCTTTCCCACTAAGATCAGGAACAGGGCAAAGATGTTCCCTCTCACCACTCCATTTCAGCATTGTACTGGAATTCCCAGTTAATGGATTAAGACAGGAAAAGGAAATAAAGGTGTACAGATTGGGAAGAAAGAATGAGACTATCTTTGTTCACAGATGACTTGATTGTTTATGTAGAAAATCCAAAAGAATTGATAAAAAATACTCCTAGAACTAATAAGCAATTACAGCAAGGTTTTAGGATACAAAGTTAATATATAAAAGTTGATTGCTTTGCTTATACCAGCAATGAACAAGTGGAATTTGAAATTAAAAACCCAACACCATTTACATTAGTATTCTCCAAAATGAAATATAATACTTAGATATAAATCTAACTAAATATTTAGAAGATCTATATGAGGAAAACACTAAAACTCTCATGAACAAAATCAAAGAACTAAATAAATAAAGGGTTATTACATGTTCATGGATAGAAGGACTCAATATCGTCAAGATGTCAGTTCTTCCCAACTTAATCTTTAGAGTCAATGCAATCCCAATCAAAATTATAGCAAGTTATTTGGTGGATATCAACAAACTGCTTCTAAAGTTTATATGAAGGCAAAAGAACCACAATAACCAACACATGATTGAAGGACAACAAAGTTGGAGGATTGACACTACACAGTCTCAAGACTTACTATGTTATGGTAATCAAGACAGTATGGTATTGCTGAAAGAATAGACAAATAGGTCAATGGAACAGAATAGAGAGCCTAGAAGTAGACCCACACAACAATAGCCAACTGGTCTTTGACAAAGGAACAAAGGCAATACAATGGAGAAAAGATAATCTTTTTAAATAAATGGTGCTAGCACAACAGGGCATCCACATACAATAAATTAATATAAACACAGACATTACACCCTTCCCAAAAATTAACTCAAAATGCATCATAGACCTACATGTAAAATGCAAAACCGTAAAACTCCTAGAAGGTAACATAGGAGAAAATCTAGATGACCTTAGGTCTGGTAATGACTTGGATACAACACCAAGAGCATGAGTCATGAAAGACATAATTAATAAATTGGACTTCATTAAAATTAAAAACTTCTGCTTTGCAAAAGACACTGTCAAAAAATGGTAAGTCAAGCCACAAACTGGGAGAAAATATTCTGAAAAGACATATCCAATAAAAAGACTGTTATCTGAAATATAAAGAGCTCTTAAAACTCAACAATAAGAAAACTAACAACCTAATTAGAAAATAGGCTAAAGATCTTAACAGATACTTTACCAAATAAGATATACAGATGGCAAATAAGTGTATGAAAAAATGCCCACATCATATTTCATTAGGGAAATGCAAGTTAAAACAATGAGACACCACTACACACCTACTAGAATGGTGAAAATCCAAAACTCTGAGAACACCAAATGCTGACAGGATGTAGAACAACAATAACTCTCATTCATTGCTGGTGGAGTGCAAAATGATACAGCAATGTAGGAGACAGTTTTGATGTTTCATATAAAACTAAACATACTCTTACCATACACCCCAGCAATTGCACTCATTAGTAATTTTTCAAATGAGCTGAAATTTATGTCCACACAAAAACCTGTACACGAGTTTCATTAGGTCCCATTTGTTTATTTCTGGTTTTATTTCCATTACTCTAGGAGGTGGATCAAAAAAGATCTTGCTGTGATTTATGTCAGAGTGTTCTTCCTATGTTTTCCTCTAAGAGTTTTATAGTGTCCAGTCTTACATTTAGGTCTCTAATCCACTTTGAGTTTATTTTTGTGTATGGTGTTAGGGAGGTTCTAATTTCATTCTTTTACATGTAGCGGTCCAGTTTTCCCAGCACCACTAATTGAAGAGACTCTCTTTTCTCCATTGTATATCCTTGCCTCCTTTGTCATAGATTAGTTGACCATAGGTGCGTGGGTCTATCTCTGGGCTTTCTATCCTGTTCCATTGATCTATATTTCTGTTTTTGTGCCAGTACCATGTTGTCTTGATTACTGTAGCTTTATAGTATAGTCTGAAGTCAGGGAGTCTGATTCCTCCAGCTCCATTTTTTCCCTCAAGACTGCTTTGGCTATTCGGGGTCTTTTGTGTCTCCATACAAATTTTAAGATTTTTTTGTTCTAGTTCTGTAAAAAAATGCCACTGGTAATTTGATAGGGATTGCATTGAATCTGTAGATTGCTTTGGGTAGTATAGTCATTTTCACAATATTGATTCTTCCAATCCAAGAACATGGTATATCTCTCCATCTATTTGTGTCATCTTTAATTTCTTTCATCAGTGTCTTATAGTTTTCTGCATACAGATCTTTTGTCTCCCTAGGTAGGTTTATTCCTAGGTATTTTATTCTTTTTGTTGCAATGGTAATTGGAGTGTTTCATTAATTTCTCTTTCAGATTTTTCATCATTAGTGTATAGGAATGCAAGAGATTTCTGTGCATTAATTTTGTATCCTGCAACTTTACCAAATTCATTGATCAGCTCTAGTAGTTTTCTGGTGGCATCTTTAGGATTCTCTATATATAGTATCATGTAATCTGCAAACAGTGACAGTTTTACTTCTTCTTTTCCAATTTGTATTCCGTATATTTCTTTTTCTTCTCTGATTGCCATGGCTAGGACTTCCAAAACTATGTTGAATAATAGTGGCGAGAGTGGACATCCTTGTCTTGTTCCTGATCTTAGAGGAAATGCTTTCAGTTTTTCACCACTGAGAATGATGTTTGCTGTGGGTTTATCATATATGGCCTTTATTATGTTGAGGTATGTTCCCTCTATGCCCACTTTCTGGAGAGTTTTTTTTTATCATAAATGGTGTGGAATTTTGTCAAAAGCTTTTTCTGCATCTATTGAGATGATCATAAGGTTTTTATTCTTCAATTTGTTAATATGGTGTATCACATTGATTGCTTTGCATATAATGAAGAATCCTTGCACCCCTAAGATAAACCCCACTTGATCATGGTGTACGATCCTTTTAATGTGTTGTTGGATGCTGTTTTCTAGTATTTTGTTGAGGATTTTTGCATATATATTCATCAGTGATATTGGTCTGTAATTTTCTTTTTTTGTAGTATCTTTGTCTGGTTTTGGTATCAGGGTGATGGTGGCCTCATAGAATGAGTTTGGGAGTGTTCCTTCCTCTGCAATTTTTTGGAAGAGTTTGAAAAGGATGGGTGTTAGCTCTTCTCTAAATGTTTGATAGAATTCACCTGTGAAGCCATCTGATCCTGGACTTTTGTTTGTTGGAAGATTTTTAATCACAGTTTCAATTCCATTACTTGTGATTGGTCTGTTCATATTTTCTATTTCTTCCTGGTTCAGTCTTGGAAGGCTATACCTTTCTAAGAATTTGTCCATTTCTTCCAGGTTGTCCATTTTATTGGCATAGAGTTGCTTGTAGTACTCTCTTAGGATGCTTTGTATTTCTGTGGTGTCAGTTGTAATCTCTCCTTTTCATTTCTAATTTTATTGATTTGAGTCCTCTCCCCCTTTTTCTTGATGAGTTTGGCTAATGGTTTATCAATTTAGTTTATCTTCTTAAAGAACCAGCTTTCAGTTTTATTCATCTTTGCTATCGTTTTGTTTCTATTTCTTTTATTTCTGCTCTTATCTTTATGATTTCTTTCCTTCTGGTAAATTTGGGTTTTGTTTTTTCTTCTTTCTCTAGTTCCTTTAGGTGTAAGATTAGATTGTTTATTTGAGATTTTTATTGTTTCTTGAGGTAGGCTTGTTTTGCTATAAAATTCCCTCTTAGAATGGCTTTTGCTGCATCCCATAGGTTTTGGATCATCGTGTTTTCATTTTCATTTGTCTCTAGGTATTTTTTGATTTCCTCTTTGATTTCTTCAGTGATCTCTTGGTTATTTAGTAACATATTGTTTAGCCTCCATGTGTTTGTGCTTTTTTCCTTTTTTTAACCTGTAATTGATTTGTAATCTCATAGCACTGAGACAAAAATAAACAAATGGGACCTAATGAAACTTAAAAGCTTTTGCAAAGCAAAGGAGACTACAAACAAGATGAAAAGACAACCCTCAGAATGGGAGAAAATATTTGCAAATGAATCAATGGACAAAGGATTAATCTCCCAAATATATAAGCAGTTCATGCAGCTGAATATTAAAAAAACAAACAACCCAATCCAAAAATGAGCAGAAGACCTAAATAAACATTTCTCCAAAGAAGACATACAGATGGCCAAGAAGCACATGAAAAGCTGCTCAATATCACTAATTATTAGAGAAATGCAAATCAAAACTACAATGAGGTATCCCCTCACACCAGTTAGAATGGGCATCATCAGAAAATCTACAAACAACAAAATGCTGGAGAGGGTGTGGAGAAAAGGGAACCCTCTTGCACTGTTGGTGGGAATGTAAATTGATACAGCCACTATGGAGAACAGTACGGGAGTTCCTTAGAAAACTAAAAATAGAATTACCATATGACCCAGCAAGCCCACTACTGGACATATACCCAGAGAAAACCATAATTCAAAAAGACACATGCACCCCAATATTCACTGCAGCACTATTAGGTCATGGAAGCAACCTAAATGCCCATCAACAGACGAATGGATAAAGGAGATGTGGTACATATATACAATGGAATATTACTCAGCCATAGAAAGAAATGAAATTGGGTCATTTGTAGAGACGTGGATGAATCTAGAGACTGTCATACAGAGTGAAGTAAGTCAGAAAGAAGAACAAATATCATATATTAGCGCATATATGTGGAACCTAGAAAAATGGTACAGATGAACTGGTTTGCAGGGCAGAAATTAAGACATAGATGTAGAGAACAAACGTATGGACACCAAGGGGGGAAAATGGCGGGGGCGGGGGGAGATGGCGGTGTGATGAATTGGGAGATTGGGATTGACATATATACACTGATGTGTTTAAAATTGATAACTAATAAGAACCTGCTGTATAAAAAAATAAATAAAATAAAAAACAAACAAAAAAACCCAAAAACCTGTACATGATGTTTATAGCAGTATAGATTCATCGACTGTAGAAACTGTGCCACTCTGATGTGGGATGTTGATAGTGGGGAAGGCTATGTGTGTGAGGGGGCAGGGAGTGTATGGGAACTCTTTACATGCTCAATTTTGTTGTGCTCAATTTTGTTGTGAACCTAAAACTGCTTTAAAAATTAAAGTCTAACGTTTAAAAATGATTCAACCATTTTAGAAAACTGATATACGTTTACTTGTCTGTGTGTGTATGTGTGTGCGTGAGAGAGAGAGAGAGAAGAATGGAATTTTCTATGGCTCTGGTTATATACACATAAGATGTGCCTGGCTGGGCTGGCTGTACATTCACTCTTGATGCAGCAGTTACATTCCTAGGTACTTATTTAAGGAAAATGAAGCATATGTCAACACAAAGACTCACAAGTATGCTCATAACTGTTTAATGGAAGGTAACCCCAAACTAGAAATATTTTAGGAACCCACAATTCAGAATGGGTAAAGAAACTGTGGTTTATTCATACAACGGTACAGTACACAGCCATAAAAAAGAATGAACTATCAATATTCACAACCAACTGGATGAATCTCAAAAACATTTTGCTGACTGAAAAAACTACACACACACAAATATATACATATATATTTATAAATATGTAAGTAAATGCTGTGTGATTCCATTTATATAAAATTCTAAAATAAATTAATTCAAGGTAGAAAAATCAAAACAGTGATTGCTTTAGCCAGTGGGCTTAAAGGGAAAGGGCACAGAGGAATTTTCTGGAGGAATGGAAGTGCTCTATGTCTCGATATTGTGTGGATACAGAAGTGAGCAAATTTGTCAAAATTAATTGAACACCACACTTAAGATCTGTGCATTTCACTGTATATAAACCATACCTCAATATACACAAAAATTTTTAAGAGAAAGAATATTTCATGTTTCAAGTTTCTAAAGTGGAAATGGGAAAGAAAAAAGTAAATCAGGTCTGCCACAGGGTCCAAACTTTTCTAGCCATCTTGAATGTTCTTCTGGGCCTATCGGAAAAATTCAAGCTATTTTCTGGAAGCGGCTGAGGGAAGGGCAGAGGAAAATCGGAAGGAAGCTAAATGTATCAGATCCAACCTGAGGTCTCCTTTGAAATGTTAGTTCCACAGACTTGTGCCAGAGTATCAATGATCTGTTACTAATTCCAACCCTAGGTTTAAAGTAAGATTATAAAGGATTAACAAATGGAAGTAGCCATTGAATGCCAAGAAATCTCAGAGGAGACAGTTGGAGACATGTTTTCTCTCCAGGACATTCAGATGGTTTTGAGATGAATTTTTGGGGGGTTGGAATTACTCCAAATCATCCTGAATTGGTGGGGAGAAATACCCAGTACATTCATAATTAACCAATATTTCCCCTTTACTGAAATAAAGGGAGTTTAACCAGAAGGCAGATGTAGTAAGACATCATCCCATAAGGTGCATCTTTTCTAATCACTGATGTTATTTAAGTCAGATACTTCGTGTATCTTATTAAAATGTTGGAGAATTTTCACCCAACTATACTTTTTTTTTAATGACACAGTATAGAGAGGTGGACCCTGCAGAGGTGAGGAGGTGAAAACCAGAAACTCAAAGAGGAGGCAGACATAAGAAGGGAGGCAAGGATGTGAGGGAGGCAGTGGAGAGAGAAAGAAACCAGTCCAATGGTAACTCTTCTTGGGCACTTCCTTGGTCTCCCCTGGAGCCCTGGCTTGGCTCTCTTCAACCTCTGTTCCTACCGAGAACTGAGGACATATGACGAAGGAGGCTCTGGCCCCTTGTCCTCTTCCCCATGCTCTTTTTTGCTGCTCATTCCAGGCATGCTCCACACTAGCCCTGGGGTTCAGCCTGTTCTCTCCCCATCCTCACATCTTCTCTAAAACGCTTCTCACCTCCTGCATCACTCTTGCTTCAGAGCATTAGAATGCCTCACTCACGAGATACCAATTGCTCCTCCTCCTCCAACTAGTTTCCCCACATCAATTAGGAAAGCCAAAGGTTGTCCCCTTCATCCAAATATGTCTTCAGTCCCAGCCCAATGATGCACTTATCAGTTACTTATACTTTCAAGTGCACCTACCTACCCAATACCGGTATGTACAGGGCAAGTCAAAAAGAAATGAACATTTCCAAACATGTATTACTCAGTAACTAGGTTTTATAAGAAGAGGTACCAAAATCAGTTGAAGGGAAAAATCAGAGCTTTTTTTTTCTATAACTGTACAAACACTCAATTTTTGTCCCTCAAGGCACATGACATACTTCAATTCTGTAGGCTAATAATTGTACCAATTCATCCCAGACCCTTTGTTGAATATTACTTTTGATAGTTGAAATGGCAGCCACAATGTTTCCCTTCAGCTCCTCCAGGCTATGAGGAAGACGTGGGACAAACACAAGGTTCTTGATTTATACCCCCTAGAAGTCACATGGAGTGACATCTGGGGACTTCGGACTGTAGTTCCAGAGGTCAATACTTTGAACTGAGCATCTCACTGAGCCCCGTGGAAGGTGTTCTTTCCATGACCTCTGGACCCCACAATCGACTTAAGGTAGAGCCCCATCCTGCTGGAAGACAGAGCTGTCAGAAACTACCTGCAGCTGTGAATAAAGCCACGCAGGTATCATATCCAGATATGCGACCCCATCACTGTGCTCTCTGCCAAAATTGGGTGGGCTCTGTGTGTGAAAATTGAGAAATACAAGGGAAGCTCTACTGTTTGGTGCATACTACATGTTTATATACAGCATGGTTACTAAGTAACACAATTTTGAAAGTTTCAATACTTTCTGAACAACTCTGTATATCATAGAAGGCTGCACTTTCCACTCCAACTTTTGGTGCTGAGACAGGCTGGGACCTGGGACCTGGGACCCTTTGCTGCAGTGCTTGCACCTGGACAAACGTCTCCTTGAACAACAAAATACAAAGAAACTTATAAGGGACTAAAAATAACTGTATATGTGCAGTTGGGGCAAATTATGGACAACAAGATACAAAAAGACCAAACAAACTCAACTGCCACTTCTGAAGAGCTGGGAGCAAAAGAAGGGTACTGCGCATGCCCCCTGCACACAACACCACCAAAGGGGTGGCCAAATCACCTAAGCCACCCCTCCAGCCCAACCCTGGACACACCCCTACCCTCACCCTATATAAGGAACAAGCTCGCTCCTGAGCTAGCAAGGAAATATGTTACTTGTTCTCACTCCCTGCTGCTGCAGTAGGGGGTCCCAATAAAGCCTTGCCTGAATTTCTTGTCTGACCTCTGATCAATTTCTATTGATTAAGGAGGCTAAGAACCCTGGTCGGTGACAGTGCTACTGTCGCCATCCTTTACATGTGTGGTTGCAGGTGTTTCTCTTTCAATGGGTGCTCCCCGGGGACAAGACTGGGTCTGTGGGATTCCTTCTGAACAGCATCATCCTGCTCTGGGGCTTGCAGGGTTAGGCACTTAGTCTTAAGCTTTTGACAGAATGTGGCAATGGCCTATTCCTCATTCTCAACTACCAGCTCCATCCAGGGAGGCAGAAAGACAAGGCAAATCCTCTTGAGGCAGACTTTCCATGGGCTCAGCCTTCAGGGGATCCCTCCTGCCTTCCTCCATGCTGGGAAAAATGCAAGGAGTATGGTTTAACCCTTGGGCCCTAGAACAAAGGCCTTCCTCATTCCATGGCCATGAGAGACAACACCAGCCTGGATGGAGCCTCTCCCAGCAGAGAGTAGAGGCTGGGTTCAGCGGCCTGCGGGGGAGGTGGCTGGCTTTTG
>NW_006779087.1:3317247-3340875 GCF_000442215.2 Lipotes vexillifer | reverse complement strand
GAGAGTAGAGGCTGGTTTCAGCAGCCTGCTGAGGAGGAGGCTGGCTGTTGCTGGAGTTACTCATGCAGCTTTGCTTCAGTTTCTCTCACATAGTTGCCTGGATTATCATTCTTTGTTTTAATCTTATTATGAAGGTCTGACTTCCCCACCTTTCTCCTCTGGGAAAATATAACTCCCCTGTGCTCCACCATGGGACATGATTCAGGATCATTGGGAAGATTTCATCTGAGGAGTCAATTCTCTAACCATCCAGTGGGTCCCCACTGCCTATGAACATAACCCTCTCCTGGGCACTAAAACAGGGGAAGAGGGCAGAGTACTGCATTCCAGAGGAGGGAAGAAATACAGCTTAGTCCAGGGAGGCAGAGTCTAAAAATGGGTTGGGGAACACGGCACACTTCCCACACCCAGACAAAGAAAGAGAAAATCAAGGGCAAATGAACCACTTGCCCTTGACATTTTAAGGGTAGTGGGACTTGAAAAGAGTGGACAGAAATGGATCAGCCACAGGATGCCTCCTCCCTGACTCCCCCTCCACTCTCTCAGGAGCCCTCATCATCTCTCATGAGCCCTCTCAGTGGACACGACTCAGGGTCAGGGTCCCTGGAATTGGTTCCTAGAACAGCACTCCCTGGCAGGTGGTGATGGGGAATATTGGGGGAGGAAAAGTGTGTGTGTGTGTGTGTGTGTGTGTGTGTGTGTGTGTGTGTATGAATGACTTATAAATCTACCAATAGGAGAAATACTTGTGTCAGGAAATGAAACAAACATGATACTTTACATTGCTGATGCTATCTGGTGCACGTGCCAAATTTCACATTGGATAATATGTTGAAGTTAAATCATCCTCTGATAGGCTAAAAGGTCGAATGTGAGGTTCCTGCTGTAATTGAATTATATACTCCATTGGAGGATGAGTCTGCTCCCACCCTGGAAAAGATATACAATTAGAACTAAAAGAGGAACTGATCTGATCACCTGTGCTGTTTGACAGAAGCCTGTCCCCGTGTGCACAGCCCAGAGGACAGATAAGGACCCCGAAGAGGGTTACAGCAGAGAACCTGACTCCACAGGAGGTAGAGGGCAGCCTGCCAGGCTCTCTCCTAGGACTTGGATGCTGCCTTCCTCTGACCACCGCTTCCTTCCAGCCCCTTGAGCAAGGAGCTGCTGCTGAAGAAGAGCTCTTCCCTGCTTGCTGCTCTGAGTGCCAGCAAGCTTTCAAATCACACTTCTGATCTCGTGCCTCTGCATGGCCTCCAGGAGCAAGGACAGACTTCTACCTGTGGCTTCTGGTCTTACTAATGTGGCACAAACCTGCAACACTGGTCGCATTTTCTCCCCACCCCTCCCAGACACATACAGGCTGTCCCTGTGTTCTGTTCTTGAAGCTTCTTGTGGGTCCCTGAACACACCAAGCTTCTTCATACTTCCATTATAATGATGATATTAGCTCATCTTCATTGAGAACTTATGCGCAGACATGGTGCTAAGACTTTTACGTGAATTATTTCACGTAATCCTCACATCACTGTGAGGTACTATTTTCATCCCCCAGTTTACAGCTCTAAAAATGAGTAATTTGCATAAAGACCATGGGAGCCTGGGAGCCTGAGCACTCTGTCTCCAGAGTCCTTGCTCTTAACCAGGGGTTGGCACATTTTTCCTTAAAGGGCCACATCTAATAAATCTTTAAGCTTTGCCAGTCATACACTCTTCTGTTGCAACCATTACTCAACTTTGCCTTTGCAATGTGAAAGCAGACACAGACCTGGGACACTGACATAGACAGAGGACATTGGACAAATGCATGTTGCTCCAACTTGACTTGCTAACCCTTCCTCCCCTCCTGACCTCATCCATGCCAAGTGTAGCTCAGAGCACCATGCCATGGAAAAGAAAGCTTCTTTCTCAGAATTGGGTGGAATCACATTTCTTGGTAAAGCATTGTGCAACCAGGGTGGAGGAAGGGGAGCTGCTTCCATTGCCTTGAGAAGGTACCTCTTTCCTGCCAGATGCTGAGTTAGCACTCCTTTGGGTAGGGAATGCCCTGCTCTCCTGGATGCTGTGCCTCCATAACACTGGAGAGACTGAATTGCTTATAAAATAGTAACAAGAGCTTTTCTCAGGCTCATCTCAATAGGGGAGTTTGTCTTTCCTCCCTTGGTTGCCAATTAACCAGATATTCTCATAAATCACCATGCCTACAATTGCTCTCAATATTCCCCTTAGTACTTAATGTATGGACTAAGAAATGAATCTCTTTCCCCATAAACCAAACACCATGCTCACTTGACAGCCTTCCCACCCTCTAAGAATGTGTCTGGGGATTTGAGATTTCAAGCACTGAGATTAGAAATATAAATTTGGAATTTACTTGTGACATCATCACACTTATAAAGGCACATTTTATGATTCACTGCTTCTATATGCCCCTCAACTTTCTGTGCACACCACCTTAAGATATATAATTCTTGATTCTTAAGAAATGTTAGAATCTATGGGCATCAAAATGCAGTGAATTCCCTTAATGATTTTTGTCCTACTTATTTTAGCTTCTTTAAATTAAGCTCTAAGTTAACATTCCAAAAAACCAGAGAAAAAGGTGTCTATGAATTTCATTTGGTTAAAAAAAAATGTACAGGGTCATCAGCTCAATGGGAAAACAAACACTAGGGAGGGAGGTGCAGGCATGGGTAGAAATCACAAGAAGTCAGATCTCTGGGCAGGGTGGGCTTGGGTGATCTCTTATCCTATCATGAAACTGCCAATTCCACACAGGATAGAGATGCTCTTATGCTGTAAAAACTCAGCTCCTTTGTCCCTCTTGCCTTTCAAAGGAGGGTCATGTCCCCAAAGTAGCCCCCATTCCCAGGCCAGGCCACCAGAAAAGCATCGAGGAGCTTCAGAAGAACAGGTTCAAACATGGCGGAAAAACACCACAAGCCACTTCTTGCTCAGGCCACAGGGCAAATGCCTATTAGCTCTCAGAGGCAGTCCAACTTGGTGGGAAGGGTGGTGCTGGTGGAAAAGAAAAACTGTGTGGGAAAGGCGCAAAGAGAACAGGGTCTGAGTAAGCAGAAGGAGGGGACAATTATCAAAGATCAACTCCTTGTCTCCTTTGTTTGAGAACATGACTAACTCATGACTTCAGTGAATTTACACCCAGACTTATTGTGTTATGATCAAGTCAAGGCTAGAAGCCAGGAGAATTTCTCCACGAGTAAAGGATGCAAAAGAAGCAACATTCATACTTCATACCTTCATAGTGCCTGGGGGTGATCTCACTATTTGTAAAGCACAGCCTTCCCAACCTGCAGGCTCACCTTCCAGCACTGAGCCCAGCCCATTTTCTCCATATATAAGCCGCTGCTCAGAACCTCGTCTCACCGATCTGCTCCTCTCAGCTCTACCCTCCACCTCTCACGCCCTCCTCAGCCTCTTCGACTTCAGGAACCATGACTTCCAAATCCACCGTGAAAAGCCAAAGCAGCAGCCGCCAAATCTTCAGTGCCGGCTCAGCCAGAGTCCCTGGGGTCAACCGCTCTGGCTTCAGCTGCATGCCCGTGTGCCGCTCCAGGGGAAGTGGTGGCTTCCCTGGAGTGGGTGGAGGAGTTAGCTTTGGCAGCCGCAGCCTCTATGGCGTGGGCGGCTCCAAGAGGATCTCCCTCGGAGGGGGCAGCTGTGCCCTCGGTGGCGGATATGGCGGCAGAGCTGGAGGCGGTCTCGGCTTTGGAGGTGGAGCCGGGAGTGGATTTGGTTTCGGCGGTGGAGCTGGTGGTGGCTTTGGGCTCGGTGGTGGAGCTGGCTTTGGTGGTGGCTATGGGGGCTCTGGCTCCCTCGTCTGCCCCCCTGGAGGCATCCAAGAGGTCACCATCAACCAGAGTCTCCTGACTCCCCTCAAGCTGCAAATCGACCCCAACATCCATCAGATCAAGACTGAGGAGCGGGAGCAGATCAAGACCCTCAACAACAGGTTCGCCTCCTTCATCGACAAGGTGAGCCGGGAGCACCTGCCCTCCACTGGGATTTCAGAGTCCCCAGTCGAGAGACGCAACCAGTGTCCTACCAGGGGGAGCCTCTGGAGAGAGGGAGGAGGGGACTCGGGCTAGCTCTCCACTGGGATGCAGGACAGGCTCCATGTGGGCCACAGACAGAAGGTGATAAAAATCATTTACAACTACTGATCCCTTAAATGTCTTCATTCCTGTCTGGGAAGTATTCTCCACTCTTGATAACCCCCAAGCAAAGGAAAGGAACTGAGAATGGAACGAGTTAGCTTGATCTTCTGAAGGGTCTAAGAAATTAAAAAGGGAATTACAGTGGAAACAGCACTTGAACCTTAGCTGGGATGGCAGCGGGGAAGGAAAGAAGATAAAAAACCAAAGGAAATGCCAGGAAAAAAGGACTCAGAAACATGTATATGTGCATAGAAATACTTATCTTGTAGAACCAGATCATGAGCATTAAGGGAGCTTGTTTTAGAGGGACTCATACACTAGATGGGAAAGAAGATTAAATCCAATCATCAATAGGGTTGGAATTTAACCATTAGATTCTAAACATTTGACATCCCTTTAACTGAGATACACTCTATAAAATAACTCTGTGCAATATACGAGAGAAATACTATTTTAAAGTACGTTTGTGATTGTGCTCATCAAGAGGAAGAAAAGAAATGTTGAAAGTCACTGACTGACAGGCTCCGTAATTGAGAAGAGGGACTATCTGGTAGCTCCCTGGGGAAACTTGGCCAGTGAGATCTGTGTGGTGTGAAGGAAAACAGTCAGGGGAGCAGAACTATCAGCCTGAGCCACTGTACATGCTCTGGAGTAGCCCAGCACCATGGGGACCATCAGATCTGCTTGGGGACAGTCAACTCACCTCTCATCCTTCCCTCCTCCCTTCCTTCCTTCTTTCCTTCCTTCCTTCTTTCCTTGGTTGGACAAATAACCATCTTGTCTTTCTCCAGGTCCGATTCCTGGAGCAGCAGAACAAGGTCCTGGAAACCAAGTGGGCCCTGCTGCAGGAGCAGGGCACCAAGACCGTGACGGGAATCCTGGACCCTTTGTTCGAGCAGTACACCAACAATCTCAGGAGACAGCTGGACTCCCTTGTCACGGAGAGAAGCCGCCTGGACTCAGAGCTCAGGGGGATGCAGGACATGGTAGAGGACTTCAAGAAGAAGTGAGTTACAGGAGAGAAAAGGGCTCAGTTTCCTGAAGCCCACGCTTCAAGTCTATTACATGACCAGGTCCAAATGAGGGCATGATTCTTAGTAAAACGTGTCCATGGAAATGAAACCACAATTCTTGCCTAAACACAAACCCTGAAGAACAAAAGGACCATACAGGTGGATGGGGAGAGTAAAGATGTAAACAATTTAGGGACCACAGAATTCATCTTTTAGGCTTACTGGCAGGAAAGCTCCATTTGGATATATCCATTGTGGGAAGTTGGGATCCCAGGCTGCCTTTTCTGTATCATCTTCATCACTGACTCAATTAGGTTTTACACTTTCTAATTCCAGATACGAAGATGAAATCAACAAGCGCATGTCAGCAGAGAATGAATTTGTGAATCTGAAGAAGGTGAGATGAGTAAGATCAGGGGTTCATGTTTCTTTGCTGAAGGAGAGGACTCTGAGAAAAGAATAATCAGCGAGACTAAAGGAGGAGCAGACTGGGAAGGAGGGCTTGGCTCATCTGATCCCAAGTTGTTGGTTTCTTCCCCAGGATGTGGATACTGCTTACATGAATAAGGTTGATCTACAAGCCAAGGCAGACGCTCTCATGGATGAGATCAACTTCCTCAGAGCCCTCTATGAAGCAGTAAGCATCTTTCCACACTCTGCTTTATTGACTCTAAAGAGATTTGCAAAGGATGGAAAATCTTAGGCTTGGGTACCTCTGTAAATGTCATGGGAAAAGAGAATCTGACGATTTCATGTTCTGCAGGAACTGGCTCAGGTGCAAACCCACGTCTCAGATACTTCTGTCGTCCTCTCCATGGACAACAACCGCACCCTGGACCTGGACAGCATCATCGCTGAAGTCAAAGCCCAATATGAGGAGATCGCTCACAGGAGCCGGGAGGAGGCCGAGTCCTGGTACAAGTGCAAGGTGAGCAGTGAGGGGGAAGCTGATGAAGAATCCCTGTACCTCCTCCCTGAAGACCAGCAAGGCTTCCCGAGACTTCACTCGGGAAATCTACATCTAGGAAGCGGGGCTCCTCTCAAAGAACGTGTACCCTGAACCAACAGAGTAGATCTTTACAGTATTTATGTCCAAGTCTAGTAAGTCAAAGAACCTAAATGTAGGACAAGAGCTACCATAGATAAAGGCCAAGGGATCTTTGCTTTAGCTTCACCCTGATGCTGGTTCTCAGAAACAGTACAGAGGATGTTCTGGTCCTGAAGAGAGCCAGGCAGTCAGTGGTCCTACCAAGGGTGGTGTGTGATGGGTGTACAGTGTCCATGACCTTGTAACACCAATTTTCTTAAAACGCCTTGTGGAGGAACCATTAGTTTCCATTTGTGAAAACCTTGATTAGTGTCCTGTGAAGCCCATGAACACCATCCTCTCTCCCTCTGGTTTACAGTACGAGGAGCTGCAGGTTTCGGCGTTCAGATATGGGGACGACCTGCGCAACACCAAGCAGGAGATCTCTGAGATCAACCGCATGATCCAGAGGCTGAGATCTGAGATCAACCACGTCAAGAAGCAGGTATGGTGGGGACCATGGAGGAGAAAAGCATCCTTTCCTTCCTAGACCACCAGGGATCATCAACCACCATGTAGGGAATTCCTGGGCACTGAGGGAACAGCAGGGAGGGGAGGACATGTACTTCCTCCCTTAGTGAGTTCCCACAGGTTAGAGAGATGGATCCCAACCCAAGAGCAGGAAACAAACGCATGACAGGACCAATCCCGACTGCTCAGTGGTACAGAGATAAGGTCTTGAGGCGCTGAAATGAGATTCCATAAGAGGAATGATTGATTTGGGAATGCAAGACACAAGTTGGCAAAGAAAAGGTCAGGCCAGAAAGTGTGAGGAAGGTTGCTGCAAATATGCTCAGATTTGATGTAAAAAGAAGGTGAGAAAAGACACAGGACAAATGAGGGTTTTCCAAAAATGTGAAGTGGAAGGAAGGCAAGGTCACAACAGTTTAAAGTGAAATCATCTCCTTACTGTGGGTGTCTGTAGTTTTGTGTGAGTTAGTGTGCACCCACATGAACTTACCCAAACTGCCAGTATTCAGAAGAAGCCAGTGGGTCCATTTCTTCCAATGTCCCCTGGTCTTGGGTCTGCTGTAGTGTCTTCCAGCAGTCACCACCTTCATCTTCATTAGGGTGATTAACACAGAAGCGCATAGGGAGCTCCTAGCCTAGTTCAGGTTTGCAGAATGGAAAAAGACTGGACAAAACGTATCAAACCTCCTTTTCCATGGAAGCTGGGCTCTAGAGCTCTTCCTCACTGGGAAAGAAGAACCATGGTTCATCTCCTCAGGAGTCCAGATTGCAGGTTCATCTGCCCATCTTCCCCTCTAGTGCACCAACCTGCAATCCGCCATCGCCGATGCAGAGCAGCGTGGGGATATGGCCCTCAGGGATGCCAAGAACAAGCTGATCGAGCTGGAGAATGCCCTGCAGAAGGCCAAGCAGGACATGGCGCAGCTACTGAGGGACTACCAGGAGCTCATGAATGTCAAGCTGTCCCTGGACGTGGAGATCGCCACCTACAGGAAGCTGCTGGAGGGCGAGGAGTGCAGGTGAGTAACTCACACAGCCTCCTCAAACATCTGGGTCCGTCTCCAAGGTGTCCAGCCAGTGAGCACCAGTGGAAGGCACTCTAGTCGTGGCCATAATGCCACTCCCAGAAAACAACGTAGAAGGCACGTTCCCCATGGGCTCTCCTCATGCCAAAGCTTCCCACACTGGTCCAGCTCTGGCTCTGAGGTCTCATAATGGCTGTGTCTCCTCTCTCCTAGGCTGTATGGGGAAGGCGCTGGACAAGTCAACATCTGTAAGTATCTTCACTTGCCTCCCTCCCTTGCCCTTGTGCTCTTCTGACTGGACTCTGTGTGGCAGTGAGCTCACCATGTCTTGTCATGGCCTTGTCCCCTTGCCTCTCCAGCCGTGGTACAGTCCACCACCTCCAGTGGCTATGGCGGTGCCGGCGGTGTCAGCAGTGGCTTAGGCATGGGCGGAGGCAGTGGCTACTCTTGCGGCAGTGGTTACAGCGTTGGAGGTGGCTTCAGTTCCGGCAGTGGCAGAGCCATATGTGGTGGCCTCAGCTCCTCCGGGGGCAGCAGTTCCACCGTCAAATTCACCACCACCTCCTCCTCCGGCAGGAAGGGCTACAAGCCTTGAACGCCTGCCATGGGCTCATGGTCTCACAGCGTCTCAGGCTCCCTCTCCAGCTTCACTACCCTTTCCTCCAGCTGCTTCCTCTCTCCTGTTTCTTTCTTCTCTTACTCCTTGAGTTAGAACTGAAGTTGCTGAGTGCCCTCATGTCCTCTCTGCCACACCTGCTGCATCTGAGCTTCCATTGCTCACCATCGGAAAGTCCCTGTCTAGGTCCTACTCCAGAACAGAGCAATCCCCCTAGCTTTCCACTGGCCCCTTGTGTCCCATCTCACAGGTGTTGTGTTCCTCCCTTGCAGTGATCATGAAAGCACAAGTGACTAGTTCTATGATGTATGGGGGTCTGTATCCCTGTGATGCTTCCTCTGCTCTTTGCTCACTTGTATTGCTAAATAAAGCAGATTTATACTATAATGCATGGTTTCATATTGCCTTGCTTTGTTACCAATGGTTCTTGCGGTTTTCATCAGGCAAATGCCTTTTCAGGAATGAAGCATACTCCCAATCCCCTTGTGCTTCACCCACCTCCTTTAGAGAATTTGACAAACAGCAACTTAGCATCTGGTTGATCAGGAGTCCTCCAAGAAGAGTTTGGCAAGTGAAGTGGGAAGGATCAGGTCCATCATCATAGTAAAGTCTGTTTTCACTGCCCTTACCAGGTGCCAGCAGATTAGTTTCTCTGACTTGGTCTCTAACTGTCTACCTCCTCCTGCCCCAGTGGGTACCCATACTCCCCAGAGAATCATATTACAGTCCAAGTAGATCAGAAGGACATTGACTAGAGAGTAAGAAATTTGATTTATACTTAGAAATGCCTCATGACCAAGAAACTTGCCTGACAACATGTATCAGGAGTAATCTAAATGTGCATACTTCTGAAATGAAATTATGCTTCTTGCAATGTGTCCTGAGGAAATAGTACAAATGCAGGAAGCTATACTTCATGGTTGTCAATCCCAATAATCCTTTCGACAGGGAAAAATTGGGCAAATTCAGGATCCAAAGACTCAGACACAAAGCACAGGTGTTGAATTTTTGAAGTGTGGAGGCAAAATAGAATGGAAATGCCTTCTTCCTTACCACAAAATCCTCTCACAGAGACTCAAAGAAGTAGGGTCCTTGCTGCTCCAAAGAGATAGCCCTGCATCCCCTCTCAGCTGTGCCCTGGCTTCCTTTGACTTTTTCAAATGGGTAATGGAAAACTCAGGATACAGTGCAAGGTTGGTCTGTCAACATTTTCCTGAGGGCCAGTAACTTTTTCCAGTCTCTGTTCTGTCCATGTCCCTAATCCCAGGCTTTTTCTCTGGAGAATTCTGCCTTATACCATTAGGAATGAAAGTTCCCTTGTTAGGAATCAAGGAGAAATGACTGATTCTAGGAATGGGGTGGAATATATACATAAGATGATCCTGCAGCATCTTTCAGTGCCAAGAAGTAAAGAAATAATCAAAAGGACCCTGTAAGAGCTCCTAATAGACAAATTGGAACAACTTGAGCCATAAATAAATAGATAGACAAATAAATAATGTACTGGATTATAACCCAAATTATGAAATAATTATTCATGGTCCCCACTGATGTGAGTAAGTGATTGACTAAATTGATTAATAAGGGATGATTGACAACTCTTAGGCAGAAGAATTTTATTTAGTTACATAGGTGCTCCCCAATCAAGGAAGGAGTGAAGAACTGCTCCCCCCTAAGTGTGGGCTGTGCACAATGACTTCCTTGCAAAAAGCACAGTCTAAAAATGGGGAGAAAGAGTAACTTTACTGTCAAGAAATCAATCAAACACTTCCTCAGCCAGGTGATCAAGGGTAACATCCACAGTAGTAAGTCTGGTTCATAGCAAGTACCCTGGATATGATGTAATGAGAAGGGCACACTTCATCTCTGTGGTCTTCCTCCCAAACACCATAACTCCAGTCTATTCATGAGACAACATCAGACAAAGTCCAGTTGTGGACATCTGCAAAACACCTGGGCAGAGTTCCCCAAAGCTTTCAAGGTCATTAAGACAAGGAAAACCTGACAAACCGTGTTAGCCAAGAAGGAGACACAATGACTAAATGGAAAGTGGTACCATGGATGATACCCTAGAACAGAAAAAATATTGGGCAAAAGGTAAGGAAATCCAAATGAAGTATAGATTAGTTAATAATAATATATTTATATTGTTTCCTTAATTGTGATAAATATAACTAAAGTGAGGTATTAATAATAGGGGGAATGAATGTGTATTGTATACAGACCTCTTTGTACTATCTTCACAATTTTTTGTAAATCTAAAACTATTCTGAAATTAAAAGTTTATTATGAAAAACGCTTAAAGTGTGGGGCTCAAAGTAACATCTGTATTTTTCACTAAAGTAATTTTGTACACAAAATTATGAAACAAGTAAGGGAGAGAAAGAGACAGAATCACAAAGGAATACAAAGACAGTTGCAGGGCCAGAGATATACAGAAAACATTGAACTAATGCTAAAACAATAATGTTCATCATCTCAAGCTAGAGTTAACTCTAGTAAACTGTCTTTGTTTTACGTTGTGTACTTTCTAAATTTTTTGATGTTGAACATGTGTCATTTCAAAAGAGAAAGTGTATTCCCCATGATGTCACTGTATGACATCTGAGATTAAACGTGGTTACACTTTTTGGTAATAAGGAAGGAAAGATTCAGTCTCTAGATTAAGGTCCCTGAGATTAAAACATTCAGATTGATTTCCTTTGCCCACTGAGGACTGAATAAGAGGAAACGTATTTCTTTTGCAACAGCAAAGACATGCTTTTGAGTCAAGGAAGGACTTGGCAGTTCTGACGGTCCTTAGATACTGGATTTGACTCCTAAGGAGGCTAGCCAATTGCCTCCTCCTTTATAGAGCCCATGTACCTGGAAAATATAGGAAATACATTTTTAAAATAACAACCTCCAATAGAAAAACATTTTCCAGTTAGAGGCTGTATCCAAAGTTCACCTTACCTGAATCTTCTGTGATTCAGAATGATCACTTGTGAGCCACACCACGTGGATTCTAGCTGCATTGGCTAGAATCGCCAGTACAGCCCAGTGCATGGAATCCCAGCTCACGGTGGGGGCATGGGGTGCAGAACAGCCAGAGGAGGGAATGTTTCTACAGGTGCTGAGAGAAGGCTGCTCTTCTCTGCCCTGCTCCCTGCTCCCAGAGTCATCCCTACAGAATCCCTTGCTAGCTAACTCTTCATTGTACTTGGCCTTGAGAAAAGCTGACAGTAGATCCCAGGATGGGAGGAGAAAGGGGTTGAGGAGCTCTTCTCTAACAGCAGCTGGATTCCTTTAACCATGAGTTTTGCTGAGCAGTGCCTTCTCCTCAATGCTCTCACTTCCTGGGCTCCAGGGGTGTCCCTTTAGCACTAGAAGGTGAGTGGCAGAGGAAAACCATCCTCTTGAGGTCTGGGAGGCTGGTCCACTCAGATGTGCCATTTTCCCTAACATTCTTACTGTCCCCAACCTCCTCATGCACCTATAGAACCCCCTTCTTTAACCCCACTGCCATCTGTATCTGTACTCCCTCCCTTAAGAAACTCCTCTCCATCAAGTGTAATAATGGAAGACTTTTCCTTCCTGCTTCTGTTTGAACCTGCAAGACTAGAATTTATCTGGATTCTTATGAAGGTTTCCCTTCATCCCGCCTTTCTATCTCTCCATTCCTCTTGCCTAATCTGATTTTCTTCATAGCACTTTCAGGGTGTAGCCACAAAGAAATCAGAAACTGCATTTAATAAACCTCTTTTTTGTAATAATATTTGTACTGTTATTTTGACACTATCATAGGTTTGTTGTAGGATAAAGCAAATAAGTAACATGTCATTCAGAGCTCAGCTTTTCAGAGTAAAATAAATACAGGTATAAAATCATCCTGTATTCTATTTGAATTGGAAATATCAGTATAAACTTCTGATCTGAGTACTTTTTCATTATATTTTTACATTTTTCTTAGCTCTATCCATTGAAAAGTCTTCAAAGCAAGAATAACCCAGTAACAATGAGCACCCATAGCATGCAAATTTTAGCTTGTTAATATCATTTCTCGATAAAAGGTACCAGAACCACTCACAGAAATGGCTGATTCCATGTCTGTTGCAAGATAAGTACAAGGTAGCCTTGAGACATCTCGTCCCTGTCAACAAGGAAGCTTTCAAAGTCCAATGCGTTTCTGTCAAAAGGACACAGAAGCCAATCTGAGGAGCTCCCATTGGCCTAAAATGGACAGTTTAAGCACCGGAAGGATTAATGCCTGCAATGGACTCAAACATATCAAATATATTTTTTGAACTGTGAATTTATAATTATACAAACCCCAAAAACAAACAAACAAAAAATAACTTTCTTTACTACATTTGGAAATTGCTGGGGTCCCAACCTACTATTCTAAAATTGCAAAATAAAGAGAAAGAAGCACTTGTTCTGCCTTTCCTGTATCGATTAACTACATATTAGGTTACCTAAAAAGGAAACCATGACAATTCCTTCCTTATAGATGACTCCCAGGTGATAAATGCAGAGGCAGGATGTTAAATTAATAAGTTACCAGTTTGCAACCCCTCATGAAATGTCAATCTTGGAATTGATCAATGAATATTAAAATATTACATGACAAATTTATTGGACACTTTTTCAGGGAGGGTTAAGACTGGAACTATAGATATACCTGGATCAGTCTTAACATCACAAAATTGAACAACTTGTATTATATGCCTCATGATCTGATGCAACATGGGGCACACAGCACCGGCTGGGACATAATCTTGCCTGAAACAATGGAACTAAATCTAATCAACTCTAATATAACTAGTACCTACGAAAAACCAGCGTTACAAGTTACATGGCACCAACAGAAACAACGAGTCAAATCCAGAATGTAGACGTTCTAGAGAAAAAAACAATTTCTCCACAAATCAGTGGTATGTAAAAGAAAACAATGGAATCTATTACAGAATGAAAGAAGCTTAAGAGAGCCAACAGTCCAATGCAATATGTGAATCTAGTTAGGATGTTGCTTCAAGCAAACCAGCATAAAAAGACATCTTTGAGATTATCAGAGAAGTATGAACATAAATGAGTATTAGGTTTCATTAAGAAGTGACTGTTGCTCATGATCGATATAAAACTGTTGTACAGTTAGATTTAAAAGTCCTTGAGAACTTAGACATACATGCAAATACTGACAAGTGAAATGACTTAATGTCTTAATTTCCTTGAAGATACATCAACAGAAGTAGAAGATTTCAATATAAGAAGTAGTGAAATTAGATGAGACATGCTGAGAAATATGGATAAGTGTTTAATCTGGGGGATTGGTACACGGTGGTTTACAGACTATTCTCTTTCATTGTATCTGTTCGGCTTTCAATGATGCAAACTATGATTAAGCAATAAAGGAGGTTCTTCCACTGAGGAGAACACAAATATATTTTGGGATTAAATTTCTGATGATGGTAAATATGATGGCTTGTAGAAAACTTTCAGGTGACTCTTACATGGCTCAGGGAAGGGAGAGGCCCTGAGCACAATGATGTCTTCATTGAATCCAATAGTTTCCATGCAGCATGAGAAAGGAAAATTAATATTTTGAATTTCAATTATTGCTTAATATTTTAAATGCTATATGTATTTTAAATATAAATATATGAATGGGAGACTTCTGAATGTAGCCTAATGGAGGAAAGGGAGGCATTTACCCTTCTCAGATATTATCTTAAAACAAACAAGGAGAACAAGAAATGTAAAAGTAATCTCCACACTCAACCCCCAAAAGGAAAACACCTTAAAGTCCTTCAATCAAAAAATAAAAAATAATAAAAAAATAGAAAACTCTTCTCACAGAAAGAAAGAAATCAAACACAGTTATTGGGAAACTGAGAGAGAAGATGCCCTCAGTGCAGATCTCAGAAAATCCAGTGAAGAACACTCTTGAGAGCAAACAAATCAAAACTAAACAATGTGGTAACCACAGAGGGACAGCACACAAAGTTAACCCTGAGGTTTTCCTACTGCCAGGCACTGCTGACTCATGTAACTCCTACTGTATGAATGTGAAGAACACATCCTCAGGTGCAAATCCAAGAATCGCTGGTTTGCAACAGTCAGAAGTGGGTGTGTGTGTTCCAGGGAGGACCCATTTGCCATGAAGTTTCAAGACCCAGTGAAGGCAGGGTTGCGTAAGGGATCAGAGGCAAGGCCTATTGGCAACAGGTTGTCGGGGAAGCAAAGAAGACTGAGACTGAACTGCGAGCCACGCTGCAGCCATCTTCCTTGGCTTCGTCTAATTAAAATTAAAAGAATTATTCACACAGCCTGTGACATAATGAGAATTCCTGTTAGCCTGGTTGCAGCCTGGCCCCTCCTCCCAGAATACTGTCTGCAAAAGACAGGTCCAGAAGAAGCTTGCCTCTTTCAAAGATGAGCCCTTGTTAGAAAGGAACCATTCCAGGCCCCACAAAGGATACTTTACATTGAAACAGAAAAACAAAAGTCACTTAGAAAACACTCAACAGAAAAAAGTGACAAAAATTATTACCGAAAAGGCAATGAAATAAACACCACGGTGAAATAAGAGAACAAAGGGGCAGTAGAATGAGAAATAAAAGATTAAACTATTAGTTGATAGAGCTCAGAAAAGGAGCAGAGAAGAAAGATAAAGCCACAATAGAAATGAAGGCTAAGCTGAAAGCAACATAAGACGGTGCTGATGCACAGCAATGGACCACAGGTAAAGGTGGAGAAAACAGCCTGTAGGAAATAGCATGAGAATCGAGTGAAAACATAGATATGGGAGACAAAGTACATACACCATGAGTGCAACTGCAAAAGAAAATATATATGTGTGTTTCATATATATCTGTATGTATATAGTCAATATATATTCTCGCATGCATCACACATACCCAAGGAAAAACACAGAAACATATCTAAGTGACGTGACTACAAGGGTACACAGGGAAGTGGCAACACTGCTTTGTCTTCCTAGAGAGGAGTGGGGAATGATCTTGAGCATGTAATTTTTTCCATGTATTACTGGAAATGTAATTTTAACCATGTATTACTTGTTTAATTTTTCAGTTAATAAGTAGGTGTGTAAATATCAATATTCAGTATATAAATAGGCATTCTATGACATCTGTATCTGTAATGTTTAAATAGATAGCTTATTAAGCTTCTAGCTTGAACTGTCAGTTTACAGGATACACAAAGGACACGAGATCATGTTAAATAAGATAACATGACTATGCAAATGCACAGGACAAATAACCTGTTTTTTATTTTTTTCACAAATAAACTGCAAGTGGAAAAGCGGAGGAGGATTTAAGGACTTAAATGATTTTACAGACGTATTACTTTAAAGACATATCAACAAAATACAAAATGTATGGAACTTATTAGAATCCTGATTTGGACAACCAAAACATAAAATATAAATAACACAAACAGATTTAGTTCAAGATTGAATAGACAGTCCTTAATGTTAATGAATACATAAATATTAAGGATATATAAATGGTATTTGGTTATGTATTTTAAAAGCACCTCATTTACAAAATAAATGTTGAATTCTGTACTAAAGAAATGGTATGACCTCTGGGATATGCTTTTGAATATTTTAAGATTGATAGGGAATTGGGTGGGAGTATAGAAGAAATAAGGCTGACCATGAGTTAATAATTTGTATAAAATCCAGTGATAGATATACAGAGGCCCATTATATTGTAAATCTACATATCTACCTGTGGGAAATTTTTAATGAAAGCAAAAAAAAGTCATGTTTAACTTCTGTAATCAGTGAAAACACTAATAATTATAGGTAAGGGATAAGCAATAGGTTATTTTGATCTCCAGTATTTCTGCCTTGTGGGTGAAACACCAAAGCAGAGGAGCCTCAGTACATTTCATACATGAGCATAACATGGAGAACCTCTGTGTGAGTCAGTGAGTAACTCCCAACTAAGTGAATTCAGACTTGTCTTATTGTACTGAGAGCAGTCAAAGCTGGAAGGCAGGAAAAATTTTCCCTGACTAAAGGAAACCTAAAATGCGATCTTCAGATTTCATAACTTTTCTAATAAACCACATGTGATCTCACTGTTTGTAAAGCCCAGCCTTCCGAACCTGCAGGCTCACCTCCCAGCACTGAGCCCAGCCCATTTTCCCCATATATAAGCCACTGCTGGGAACCTCGTCTCACTGAACTGCTCTTCTCAGCTCTACCCTCCACCTCTCACACCCTCTTCCGCCTCTTCGACTTCAGGAACCATGATTTCCAAATCCACCGTGAAAAGCCAAAGCAGCAGCCGCCAAATCTTCAGTGCCGGCTCAGCCAGAGTCCCTGGGGTCAACCGCTCTGGCTTCAGCTGCATGCCCGTGCGCCGCTCCAGAGGCAGTGGTGGCCTCACTGGAGTAGGTGCAGGAGCTAGCTTTGGCAGCTGCAGCCTCTATGGCGTGGGCGGCTCCAAGAGGATCTCCCTCGGAGGGGGCAGCTGTGCCCTCGGTGGCGGATATGGCGGCAGAGCTGGAGGCGGTCTCGGCTTTGGAGGTGGAGCCGGGAGTGGATTTGGTTTCGGCGGTGGAGCTGGTGGTGGCTTTGGGCTCGGTGGTGGAGCTGGCTTTGGTGGTGGCTATGGGGGCTCTGGCTCCCTCGTCTGCCCCCCTGGAGGCATCCAAGAGGTCACCATCAACCAGAGTCTCCTGACTCCCCTCAAGCTGCAAATCGACCCCAACATCCATCAGATCAAGACTGAGGAGCGGGAGCAGATCAAGACCCTCAACAACAGGTTCGCCTCCTTCATCGACAAGGTGAGCCGGGAGCACCTGCCCTCCACTGGGATTTCAGAGTCCCCAGTCGAGAGACGCAACCAGTGTCCTACCAGGGGGAGCCTCTGGAGAGAGGGAGGAGGGGACTCGGGCTAGCTCTCCACTGGGATGCAGGACAGGCTCCATGTGGGCCACAGACAGAAGGTGATAAAAATCATTTACAACTACTGATCCCTTAAATGTCTTCATTCCTGTCTGGGAAGTATTCTCCACTCTTGATAACCCCCAAGCAAAGGAAAGGAACTGAGAATGGAACGAGTTAGCTTGATCTTCTGAAGGGTCTAAGAAATTAAAAAGGGAATTACAGTGGAAACAGCACTTGAACCTTAGCTGGGATGGCAGCGGGGAAGGAAAGAAGATAAAAAACCAAAGGAAATGCCAGGAAAAAAGGACTCAGAAACATGTATATGTGCATAGAAATACTTATCTTGTAGAACCAGATCATGAGCATTAAGGGAGCTTGTTTTAGAGGGACTCATACACTAGATGGGAAAGAAGATTAAATCCAATCATCAATAGGGTTGGAATTTAACCATTAGATTCTAAACATTTGACATCCCTTTAACTGAGATACACTCTATAAAATAACTCTGTGCAATATACGAGAGAAATACTATTTTAAAGTACGTTTGTGATTGTGCTCATCAAGAGGAAGAAAAGAAATGTTGAAAGTCACTGACTGACAGGCTCCGTAATTGAGAAGAGGGACTATCTGGTAGCTCCCTGGGGAAACTTGGCCAGTGAGATCTGTGTGGTGTGAAGGAAAACAGTCAGGGGAGCAGAACTATCAGCCTGAGCCACTGTACATGCTCTGGAGTAGCCCAGCACCATGGGGACCATCAGATCTGCTTGGGGACAGTCAACTCACCTCTCATCCTTCCCTCCTCCCTTCCTTCCTTCTTTCCTTCCTTCCTTCTTTCCTTGGTTGGACAAATAACCATCTTGTCTTTCTCCAGGTCCGATTCCTGGAGCAGCAGAACAAGGTCCTGGAAACCAAGTGGGCCCTGCTGCAGGAGCAGGGCACCAAGACCGTGACGGGAATCCTGGACCCTTTGTTCGAGCAGTACACCAACAATCTCAGGAGACAGCTGGACTCCCTTGTCATGGAGAGAGGCCGCCTGGACTCAGAGCTCAGGGGGATGCAGGACACGGTAGAGGACTTCAAGAAGAAGTGAGTTACAGGAAAGAAAAGGGCTCAATTTCCTGAAGCCCACGCTTCAAGTCTATTACATGACCAGGTCCAAATGAGGGCATGATTCTTAGTAAAACGTGTCCATGGAAATGAAACCACAATTCTTGCCTAAACACAAACCCTGAAGAACAAAAGGACCATACAGGTGGATGGGGAGAGTAAAGATGTAAACAATTTAGGGACCACAGAATTCATCTTTTAGGCTTACTGGCAGGAAAGCTCCATTTGGATATATCCATTGTGGGAAGTTGGGATCCCAGGCTGCCTTTTCTGTATCATCTTCATCACTGACTCAATTAGGTTTTACACTTTCTAATTCCAGATACGAAGATGAAATCAACAAGCGCATGTCAGCAGAGAATGAATTTGTGAATCTGAAGAAGGTGAGATGAGTAAGATCAGGGGTTCATGTTTCTTTGCTGAAGGAGAGGACTCTGAGAAAAGAATAATCAGCGAGACTAAAGGAGGAGCAGACTGGGAAGGAGGGCTTGGCTCATCTGATCCCAAGTTGTTGGTTTCTTCCCCAGGATGTGGATACTGCTTACATGAATAAGGTTGATCTACAAGCCAAGGCAGACGCTCTCATGGATGAGATCAACTTCCTCAGAGCCCTCTATGAAGCAGTAAGCATCTTTCCACACTCTGCTTTATTGACTCTAAAGAGATTTGCAAAGGATGGAAAATCTTAGGCTTGGGTACCTCTGTAAATGTCATGGGAAAAGAGAATCTGACGATTTCATGTTCTGCAGGAACTGGCTCAGGTGCAAACCCACGTCTCAGATACTTCTGTCGTCCTCTCCATGGACAACAACCGCACCCTGGACCTGGACAGCATCATCGCTGAAGTCAAAGCCCAATATGAGGAGATCGCTCACAGGAGCCGGGAGGAGGCCGAGTCCTGGTACAAGTGCAAGGTGAGCAGTGAGGGGGAAGCTGATGAAGAATCCCTGTACCTCCTCCCTGAAGACCAGCAAGGCTTCCCGAGACTTCACTCGGGAAATCTACATCTAGGAAGCGGGGCTCCTCTCAAAGAACGTGTACCCTGAACCAACAGAGTAGATCTTTACAGTATTTATGTCCAAGTCTAGTAAGTCAAAGAACCTAAATGTAGGACAAGAGCTACCATAGATAAAGGCCAAGGGATCTTTGCTTTAGCTTCACCCTGATGCTGGTTCTCAGAAACAGTACAGAGGATGTTCTGGTCCTGAAGAGAGCCAGGCAGTCAGTGGTCCTACCAAGGGTGGTGTGTGATGGGTGTACAGTGTCCATGACCTTGTAACACCAATTTTCTTAAAACGCCTTGTGGAGGAACCATTAGTTTCCATTTGTGAAAACCTTGATTAGTGTCCTGTGAAGCCCATGAACACCATCCTCTCTCCCTCTGGTTTACAGTACGAGGAGCTGCAGGTTTCGGCGTTCAGATATGGGGACGACCTGCGCAACACCAAGCAGGAGATCTCTGAGATCAACCGCATGATCCAGAGGCTGAGATCTGAGATCAACCACGTCAAGAAGCAGGTATGGTGGGGACCATGGAGGAGAAAAGCATCCTTTCCTTCCTAGACCACCAGGGATCATCAACCACCATGTAGGGAATTCCTGGGCACTGAGGGAACAGCAGGGAGGGGAGGACATGTACTTCCTCCCTTAGTGAGTTCCCACAGGTTAGAGAGATGGATCCCAACCCAAGAGCAGGAAACAAACGCATGACAGGACCAATCCCGACTGCTCAGTGGTACAGAGATAAGGTCTTGAGGCGCTGAAATGAGATTCCATAAGAGGAATGATTGATTTGGGAATGCAAGACACAAGTTGGCAAAGAAAAGGTCAGGCCAGAAAGTGTGAGGAAGGTTGCTGCAAATATGCTCAGATTTGATGTAAAAAGAAGGTGAGAAAAGACACAGGACAAATGAGGGTTTTCCAAAAATGTGAAGTGGAAGGAAGGCAAGGTCACAACAGTTTAAAGTGAAATCATCTCCTTACTGTGGGTGTCTGTAGTTTTGTGTGAGTTAGTGTGCACCCACATGAACTTACCCAAACTGCCAGTATTCAGAAGAAGCCAGTGGGTCCATTTCTTCCAATGTCCCCTGGTCTTGGGTCTGCTGTAGTGTCTTCCAGCAGTCACCACCTTCATCTTCATTAGGGTGATTAACACAGAAGCGCATAGGGAGCTCCTAGCCTAGTTCAGGTTTGCAGAATGGAAAAAGACTGGACAAAACGTATCAAACCTCCTTTTCCATGGAAGCTGGGCTCTAGAGCTCTTCCTCACTGGGAAAGAAGAACCATGGTTCATCTCCTCAGGAGTCCAGATTGCAGGTTCATCTGCCCATCTTCCCCTCTAGTGCACCAACCTGCAATCCGCCATCGCCGATGCAGAGCAGCGTGGGGATATGGCCCTCAGGGATGCCAAGAACAAGCTGATCGAGCTGGAGAATGCCCTGCAGAAGGCCAAGCAGGACATGGCGCAGCTACTGAGGGACTACCAGGAGCTCATGAATGTCAAGCTGTCCCTGGACGTGGAGATCGCCACCTACAGGAAGCTGCTGGAGGGCGAGGAGTGCAGGTGAGTAACTCACACAGCCTCCTCAAACATCTGGGTCCGTCTCCAAGGTGTCCAGCCAGTGAGCACCAGTGGAAGGCACTCTAGTCGTGGCCATAATGCCACTCCCAGAAAACCACGTAGAAGGCACGTTCCCCATGGGCTCTCCTCATGCCAAAGCTTCCCATGCTGGTCCAGCTCTGGCTCTGAGGTCTCATAATGGCTGTGTCTCCTCTCTCCTAGGCTGTATGGGGAAGGCGCTGGACAAGTCAACATCTGTAAGTATCTTCACTTGCCTCCCTCCCTTGCCCTTGTGCTCTTCTGACTGGACTCTGTGTGGCAGTGAGCTCACCATGTCTTGTCATGGCCTTGTCCCCTTGCCTCTCCAGCCGTGGTACAGTCCACCACCTCCAGTGGCTATGGCGGTGCCGGCGGTGTCAGCAGTGGCTTAGGCATGGGCGGAGGCAGTGGCTACTCTTGCGGCAGTGGTTACAGCGTTGGAGGTGGCTTCAGTTCCGGCAGTGGCAGAGCCATATGTGGTGGCCTCAGCTCCTCCGGGGGCAGCAGTTCCACCGTCAAATTCACCACCACCTCCTCCTCCGGCAGGAAGGGCTACAAGCCTTGAACGCCTGCCATGGGCTCATGGTCCCACAGCGTCTCAGGCTCCCTCTCCAGCTTCACTACCCTTTCCTCCAGTTGCTTCCTCTCTCCTGTTTCTTTCTTCTCTTACTCCTTGAGTTAGAACTGAAGTTGCTGAGTGCCCTCATGTCCTCTCTGCCACACCTGCTGCATCTGAGCTTCCATTGCTCACCATCAGAATGTCCCTGGCTGGGTCCTACTCCAGAACAGAGCAATCCCCCTAGCTTTCCACTGGCCCCTTGTGTCCCATCTCACAGGTGGTGTGTTCCTCCCTTGCAGTGATCATGAAAGCACAAGTGACTAGTTCTATGATGTATGGAGGTCTGTATCCCTGTGATGCTTCCTCTGCTCTTTGCTCACTTGTATTGCTAAATAAAGCAGATTTATACTATAATGCGTGGTTTCATATTGCCTTGCTTTGTTACGAATGGTTCTTGCAGTTTTCATCAGGCAAACGCCTTTTCAAGAATGAAGCATACTCCCAATCCCCATGTGCCTCGCCCCCATCCTTTAGAGAACTTCAACAAACAGCAGTTTGGCATCCTTATGCTCAGATCCCCTTCACGGATAAGATTTCATCTAAATGTTTGGCAAGTGTAATGGGAAGAATATGGTTCACCATATTGTATACTCTCCTTTTAGTTGCCCATACCAAGAAGTCATGGTTGAGTTTCTCTCCCTTCTTCTCTAATATCACTCCAGCCATGCCCAAGGGATCAACTCTCAATGTCCAGTAGGGGAAAGATATTTCTGGTCTAACATAGCAAAATGACATTTAACAAGAGAGTAAGATGTTTGATTTTTATTTAGACTTAACTTCATGGCCAAGAAACTTGCCTGACAAAGTGTATCAAGGGTAATTAAAGTGTATATACTGCTGAACTGAAATTCTATTTCTACAAATGTATTCTGAAGAAATACTACAAAGCAGGAAGAAGTATGTACATGGATGTGAATCCCGTCTTCCCAGCAGGGAAAGTTAAAAGCAGGAGAGCTGGTCAAATCACCACCAAACTCAGATTCTGGTTTCTTAAGGTGTGAAGGGAAAACGAGAATGGAAATATCTACCTTCTCACACCTTAAGACTCTTGAGGAGATGGATGAAGCTGAGTCCTTCGTCTCTCTGGTGTGCTCTGGCTACTGTGACTTCTCTGAATGGGTAGTGAAAACTCAGGATATGGTGCAAGGCTCATCATTCACTAGTGCTGCCTTTTGTCCACACCATTCCCTATTTCCTCATAAGTGACCAGTATCTCCCTTGCCCCCAGTCTCTTACATCACAAGCGAAAGTTTCTTGGATTCAATAATATAAATAGGGTGAATCTGGATCCTTTTGTATCAGTATTCTGCTGTATTCACCTATAACCATTCCCCCAGCAAAGTGGGCAGCCTCTCACATTGGTACCTCCTCACTTTGCCCAGAACTTCCCCAACAGCAGGTACGTGACGATTTGGTTCCAAAATCTAAGCCCACTTAGTATTTATATTATTATGTACCCGTGAGGAATAATGGAAAGAAAATACTGACCAGGAAAAATATATAGAATATATCAATGAATAATAAACAGGTTGCAAAATAATATGTACACATGGATTTATCTTATTAAAATCTTATGGTACATGTGCTGATAGCAAAATGGCAGACTGTAAACCACCAAGCTCTCCTTTTGCCAAAGAAACATTGAAAAAACAACCAGAAGCTGTCTGAACAAACTTTGTAGGAGCTCTGGAAAACACTCAAAAGTTTACAACAAACAAGCAAATGCCCAATCAAGAAAATCCATCTTCAAAACGATAGCAAAGCTTTGTGACAATTTTCCTAGCACTTGCCCTGTCCTATACCTGGTGTAGTTGTGGTCTTGAGAAAGCAGCAGCCTTATTCTAGAACCTTCCCCCCACCCCTCTCCCACCCTCCAGTCCCCTCTCAAACCCGTTTGCTCCTCTTGGTCACCCTCCACCACCCAGCACATGCATCTTGAACCAGAGAGCTGATGCAGATTATTTGCAAATTACTGTGCAAGTCTCTTCAAACACATCTGGGGCATTCC
>NW_006779087.1:3261966-3317170 GCF_000442215.2 Lipotes vexillifer | reverse complement strand
TGGGGCATTCCTGAAGAAATAATACAAGATTCTCACCTTTGTTCCACATAAATCCAAATGCAGGCAAGAGAAGCAGCAGGTACAGTTAGTAAAAACTGTAGGGCAGACTACAAACCCACAGAGGCCTGAGGCAAAAGACTACGGAAGAAGATATGCAATAGACCCTCTGACCATCTAAGGTCTAGAGGCTAAGCTGGAGTGAGACTCTGGGAAATGAGGACATTCAGGCGCAGCTGTGTATATGAGAGAATTTAGAAAACTGTGCCTAGGTCCAGACAAGACACATGCTGAGAAAATTCTTGAGAAGGTCTTAAGCATTAACTTTGGGCTGATCTCTAGGTTCAGAGCAAGCCCCACCAAGTGGTGAAGGAGTATCCAGTCTCAGAGAGAGTTGGTTGTTCTCAGTTTGTTACTTTGGCTTTTGGTTGTTGTTTTTTTTTTTCAGCTCCTGGTATACAAGAAAATCTTCATCAAGACAGTAGCTGAACACAAGCTATAAGAGCAGCCTGAAGTTGAGGTTTTACTGCATGCCAGGCACTGTTGACTCATTTAACACAACTAGGTCAATGTGAAGGACAGGTCCTCAGGTGCAAATCCAAGAATCCCTTGTTTGCAACAGTCAGAACTGGGAGTAGGACCTGAGGCAGGACCACATTAGTCATGAACTTTCTAGAAACTGGGAAGTAGAATTGAATAACAAATCAGAAACAAGGCCTATTGGCAGCATTTTGTTAATAAGAGGGACAAAAAGCAGAAAGAATGTGAATTTGTCACTCTGCAGTGATTTGTTGGGCAAGATTTTTAAGGAATAAGAGAATTATTCGCACAGCCTGTTAACCTGAATATGGCCCCAGCTCACTCCCCAGAATACTTTCTGCAAATGACTGGTCTAGAAGGAGTTCACCTCATTCAAAGATGAGCACTAGTCAGAAAGGAACTGGTCCAGGACTCACTAAAGAGAATACACATTCAAAAATGAAATGAACAGGAAAAACAAAAGGCAGATAATGATCACCCATCAGAACAAAGTCACTATAAAATATTGCCAAAATAAAACAAACCCTCTATAAAATTAGAGAAGAAAAAGTATATAATGAGACAATAAGAGATAAAACATTACTTACAGAAGTCAGATATGAGGCAGACAGAAAAACAAAGCCAGCAGGGAAATGAAGGCCAAGTTGATGTCAGTACAAAGGACAATAGACGTGCTGAATGCACAACAAAGGGCGTATGGGAGCATATCGAGAAAAGAGAATCGGGGGTCATACAGAGAGTTAACGAGAGGTTAAAGGAGGGTCAAGAGGATATATAGATAAAGAAGACAAAGTAGATTCAACACAAGAGTAATTGAAACACCTAAAGGAAGAGTATACACGCTCATACGCAAACTCATACACACAAATTGTCCCCCCCAAAGCACAGAAACATCTTCAATTAGGTGGCTGGGGATTTGCCCTGAAATTTATTTTGATAGACAAATGTGCACAATTTAGGCATTTTTTAAATATGTTAATATTGTATATGGGTATAAAGAATGAAATCTTGCCACTTGTGACAACATGGATGGATCTCTAGGGCATTATGTTAAGTGACATAAGTCAGACAAAGACAAGTACTGCAAAGTCTCTTATATGTGGAATCTACAAAACAAATTTTCAAAAATTTAAAAACTAAGCTCATAGATACAGAGATCAGATTGATGGTTGCCAGAGGCGGGGGAAGGGGTGGGAGTGGGAGAAATGGGTGAACTGTTTTCGTGAGGTTTTTTTTTTGTTTAAATAAATTAAATTTTAAAAGCCCACAGAGATAAAACCACATACTATTAGAATGGCTAACATCAAAGTAATTGAGGATACCAAGGCAACAATATGGAGCAAACAGAACACTCATACACTGCTGTTGGAAACTCAAAATGATGCAACAGGGCTTCCCTGGTGGCGCAGTGGTTGAGAGCCCGCCTGCCGATGCAGGGGACACGAGTTCGTGCCCCGATCTGGGAAGAACCCACATGCCGCAGAGCGGCTGGGCCCGTGAGCCATGGCCACTGGGCCTGCGCGTCCGGAGCCTGTGCTCCACAACGGGAGAGGCCACATCAGTGAGAGGCCCACGTACTGAAAAAAAAGAAAAACAGAAAAGAAAATGATGCAACCACTCTGCAAATATATATATTTACGGATGTATATAATGTAATACTCAATCTTATACACTTTCAATTACATCTACTTCTGGAAAATAAACTTATTATTCTTCCAGATTTAAGATTCTAGATTACAGGAATATAGAGGAGAGAGTAACATATGGAATGACATCAGAGGATGCAATCACAAAAGCCAAAGAATGGAAAATTCTACAGGACAGTTAACCTAGTTTATTTAACAAATAAATGGCCAAAAAGATAAACAGCTAAATGATGTAAAGGATGTATTATTTAAAGGATGTGTCATCCAAATAAACATGTATGGACCTTATTTGGACCCTGAATTGAACAAATTATAAAAATAAGTAAGAATAAAGGGAAATTTGAATGTTCACTAAACTTAGTGATGTTAAAGAATTACTGTTAAATTTTTAAGATATAAAAATAGCGTTTTGGGGACTTCCCTGGTGGTCTGGTGGTTGAGACTCTGCACTTCCAATGCAGGGGACTCGAGCTCCATTCCTTGTCAGGGAGAACTAGGATCCCACATGCCGTGCATTGTGGCCAAAAATAATAATAACAAAAATAAATGTTTAAAATAATAAAATAAAGTAAAAAAAAGCATTTTGGTCATTTTCTAAAGAGTCTGTCATTTAGACATAAATACTGAATTGAATATGAAATCATATGACCTTTCTTCTGGAATTTCCTTTCAAATAACTTAAGGTGGATGAAGAAAGTAGGTGGAGTTATGGATGAAATAAGGTCGGCCTTGAGATAATAATTGCAAAATCTGGGTGATGTGTATCCATCCTTAATAGACAAACAGGAGTCTATTATGTGGTTCTTATACTTTTCTATCTGTTCAAATTTTTACATACAGAAAAAACAAGTCAAATTTAACATTTTTGTAATCATTAGGGAAATGGTAATCTTTCTATTAGGGCATAAGCAATAGATTGCTGTTAGATTTCTAAGTTCTCAGCTGTTACAAAAGATCAGATTAGAATTATAGATGAAACAAATCTGGCCTTGACATAATAATTGCAAAATTGGGATGATGGGCACGTTCATTCTTATACACAAGCAACCCATATTGAACCTTTGTTTGAGACAGTCTAACTCCCAGCCTCAGTGAATTGAGAATAGTCTTGCTGTATTGATATATATCAAAGATCAGGGCTTCCCTGGTGGCGCAGTGGATGGGGGTCTGCCTGCTGATGCAGGGCACATGGGTTCGTGCCCCAGTCCGGGAGGATCCCGCGTGCCGCGGAGCGGCGGGGCCCGTGAGCCATGGCCGCTGGGCCTGCGCGTCCGGAGCCTGTGCTCCGCGGCTGGAGAGGCCCCAATGGTGAGAGGCCCGCGTACCGCAAAAAAAAAAAGATCAAAGGCAGGATAATTTTTCCCTGGCTAAAGGAAGCCAAAAAGCATTCTTCATATTTTATATCTTTTCTAATAACCCAGGTATGATCTCACTGTTTGTAAAGCCCAGTCCTTCCCAACCTGCAGGCTCATCTTCCAGCACTGAGCCAAGCGCATTCCTCCCTGTACACTGGCTGCTGGAAACCTATCTCATACTTTTCCTCTCAGCTCTACCCTCCACCTCTCACGCCCTCCTCAGCCTCTTCGACTTCAGGAACCATGACTTCCAAATCCACCGTGAGAAGCCAAAGCAGCAGCTGCCGTGTCTTCAGTGCCGGCTCAGCCAGAGTCCCTGGGGTCGGCCGCTCTGGCTTCAGCAGCATGCCGGTGTCCCGCTCCAGGGGCAGTGGTGGCCTCACTGGAGTGGGTGCAGGAGCTAGCTTTGGCAGCTGCAGCCTCTATGGCGTGGGGGGCTCCAAGAGGATCTCCCTCAGTGCGGGCAGCTGTGCCCTCGGTGGCGGAGATGGCGGCAGAGCTGGAGGCGGTCTCGGCTTTGGAGGTGGAGCCGGGAGTGGATTTGGTTTCGGTGGTGGAGCTGGTGGTGGCTTTGGGCTCGGTGGTGGAGCTGACTTTGCTGGTAGCTATAGGGGCTCTGGCTTCCTCGTCTGCCCCCCTGGAGGCATCCAAGAGGTCACCATCAACCAGAGTCTCCTTACTCCCCTCAACCTGCAAATCGACCCCACCATCCAGCGAGTCAAGACTGAGGAGCGGGAGCAGATCAAGACCCTCAACAACAGGTTCGCCTCCTCCATCGACAAGGTGAGCCGGGAGCACCTGCCCTCCACTGGGATTTCAGAATCCCCAGTCGAGAGACGCAAGCAATGTCCTACCAGGGGGAGCCTCTGGATAGAGGGAGGAGGGGACTTGGCCTAGCTCTCCACTGGGATGCAGGACAGGCTCCATATAAACCACAGGCAGAAGGTGATGGAAATCATTTACAACTACTGATCCCTTAAATGTCTTTCATTCCTGCCTGGGAAGAATTCTCAACTCTTGATAACCCTGAAGCAAAGTAAAGGAAAAGAGAGAATGAAGTGGATTAACACTTACCACTAATGGGTCTACAATGGGATACAAAGAAAAGGCCAGTCACTACCTTCTCTGAGGTTCTGGCCTACCTTTCCAGCAGGAAGAAAAAAAATGAAAAACAAAGAGAAGAAAATAAAAGTGGAATTATTTTCCATCCAGGTGAGGAAAAGAAACATTTGAGATGTGCAAATATTTATAATTTTTTTTTTTTTTTTTTTTTTTTTTGTGGTACGTGGGCCTCTCACTGCTGTGGCCTCTTCCGTTGCAGAGCACAGGCTCCGGACACGCAGGCTCAGCGGCCATGGCTCACGGGCCCAGCCGTTCCGCGGCATGTGGGATCTTCCCGGACCGGGGCACGAACCCGTGTCCCCTGCATCGGCAGGTGGACTCTCAACCACTGAGCCACCAGGGAAGCCCCTATAATTTGTTTTTTAAAAAAAAGTTATTCTAGAAACAAAGTATGACCATCTATCAAGAGTGTTTTAGAAGAGATATATGCACTAAATTGGAGTTTAGATTAGAATCTAATCATTAGATAACATTTAACATTCCTTTTATTTTAGAAAATAAAAGCTTTGTATAATACATCAGGTAAAAACTATTTTAAATTACATTTTTGATTCTACTTCTCAAGAGAAAGAGAGGAAGTGATGAAAAAATCACTGATAGGCACAATAACTTATAGGGCAGGAACAGCTCAAAAGTCTATGGGGGCATTTCATCAGTGAGATCTGCAGGTTGAGAAGGAAGAATATCAGGGGAGCATACCGCCCAATCTGAGCCTCTGTATATTCCCTTAGTAGTCCAGCACCATGGACACCACCCCAGCCTACTTGGAAACCTGGTAATACAGACACTTGTTCCTTTCTTTCTATGTCTAGCAAACGACTCTCTTGCCTTCCTGCAGATGTGGTTCCTGGAGCAGCAGGACAAGGGCCTGGATACCAAGTGGACCCTCCTTCAGCAGCAGGGATCCAAGCCCGTGAGGCTGACCCTGGTGCCTACGTTTGAGCAGTACATCAACAACCTCAGAGGGTGGAAGGAATCTCTCCTCTTCTTTAGTGGCTTCCCGGATTCAGAACTCAGACACATGCAGGATCTGGTGGAGGACTTCAAGAACAAGTGAGTTACAGGAGAGAAGTGAGCTCAGTTTTCTGAAAACCACACTTCAAGTCTACCGAGTGACTAGGTCCAGTTGAGGGCATGATTGCCTAGGAAAAATATCCAATGGAAATGAAAATTTCCATTGGCTTTCAAAAGCCTTTGCTCACTGGCTCAAGCGTCTTTCAGCATCCTCTCTGGAAATGAAGAAGAAATCAATAAGCCTGCAACAGCACCAAATGAACCTGTAACACTGAGGAAGGTGAGCTTAGCAATATTAGGTGTCCACATTCCTTTGTTGAAGGCTGGAAGAGCCCACACATGGGAGGAGAAGATATTGGGTGGGCTGGGAGTAGGGGTCGGCTGACTCTGAGTTGTTCCTCCTTTCCAAGGACGAGGATGCTGCATGAATGAGGTTGAACTGCACACCAAGATAAATACCCTTAACGATCAAATTGATCACTTATGTTCTTACTTTGAGATGGAGAGAACCTTACCCTGCTTGTTCGTTGGTTTGTTCATTTTTCTGCTTAAGAGTCTGAGTGGATGGAATGTTTGGGAGTTGGATCTCATAGATGTATCACTGGAAGCAGAGGTACTAACAATCCATATCTGGTAGGAGTGCCCTCAGATGCAATCCTACAGCTCAGACATTTCTGCAGTCCTCTTCGTGGACAACAACCATAATCTGAACCTGGACAGCACCATTTCTGAGGTCAAAGGCCTATATGGGGAGATTGCTCAAATGAGGCAGGCTGAGGCCAAGTCCTGACACCAGACCAAGGTGAGCAGTTGCCAGCAACGGGAGAGAAATCCTGTGCCCGCGCCCCAGGTGGTTACACTCAGCTGCACCAGCCTACCGCAGTTTTTTGAATGGAGTTTGAAATACAAAGACCCTGGATGATTTCATAGGAGGTCTGTCATTGCTCAGTTCATGTAGACAAATAATTTACAATTAGGCCTATTGAATAAAAAGGAAAAAGATTTTAATGACATTGCCCTACTGAGTTTTGCCTTCAACCTCTTCCTGATTGTGAAATCCCTTAGATATCACTAAGAACATCACTAGTTTATTGAAAAACTAGGTGCTCAATGATCATACAGAACTATTCAGTTGTGCAGCAGCAAATAATCTTGTGCCATCTACTATTTCTAGAGATGTCTCATCGTTTGGTGTGAGTTTATTAGATGCCTGGGAATTGAAAGCCATTTTTGGCATGTGAAAGCCCATAAACACTGTATCTACCCCCATGCACACTGCTTCTCTATTCTTCTGGACTACAGTGTAAGGAGCTGCAGGTCAAGGTACATAGACAAAGGGATGACATGTACAACACCAAGCAGGAGACTGCTAAGCTCAACCACATGATCCAGAGACTGATCTGAGACAGACCACGGCCACATGCTGTCTACCATCTCCAGTGGCTATGGCAGTGTCAGTGGTGTCAGCAGTAGCTTAGGCCTGGGCGGAGGCAATTGCTATTCCTATAGCAGTGGTCACAGCGTTGGAGGTGGCTTCAGTTCCGGCAGTGGCAGAGCCATAGTGGGTGGCCTCAGCTCCTCCAGGGGCAGCAGTTCCACTGTCAAATAAACCACCACCTCCTCCTCCAGCAGTAAGAACTACAAGCACTGAAGTCCTCCTGTTGGTACTTGGTCCCACATTGTCTCAACCCCCCATCCAGCTGCATTGCCCTCTTCTTGGGTTGCTGCTTCTCTCCTGTCTCCGACTTCTCTTGGCCTATGAATTAGAGCAGAAGTGGTAAGTCCTCATTTCCTCTGTCTATACTGGCTTCACCCAAGCCTCCATTACTCACTATCAGAAGGTCACCAATCAGTGTCATGAACATATGTAGGCATCCTATTGATGTTCCCATCTTATTATCAGTTTCATCAGTCTACCATGATTCTAGGAAGAAAATGACCTATGCCCTCCTTGAAAACTGACAATCGAGATCATGAAAACAGAGCAGGGAATCTTCCTTTTAACTGTCCTGCCCATTCTAGCTAGACTCAGGAATTCCCCACAGAACAAATAAGTTATCTTCCCATGCAGTGTCCCTAAATGGTATTGACACCACCCTCTCAGCTGCAGTTATATCCCTACTATGTTTTTCTCTGCTCTCTTTGCTTTCTTTTGTTGTGTTGAATAAAAAAGATTTCTAATATAAAGATTCTGTGTTAGATTGTAGTATTGATCATGTACTGGTTCTGAAACTTACTCATCCCATTCAGTGATCCTCATCTTTGGAGAACCACCTCTCAGCCCCACTGATAACTTACCCTGCTTCATACCCAACTCTATCAGTCAACATCATGTGATACTCAGTTATTCTGTGGGTGGATGACTACCAACTACTATTCAGCCCTCTGCCACTCAGGGTTTTTTCTCAAAATGGAGTCTTTGAGAGAGTCTCTTCAGCAAGTGGTGTTGGGAAAGCCGGACAGCTGCATGTAAATCAATGAGGTTAGAACACGCTCTCTCACCATACACAAAAACAAAACTAAAAATGGCTTAAAGACTTAAACATAAGACATGACACCATAAAACTCCTATAGGAGAACATAGGCAAAACATTCTCTGACATAAATCATACCAATGTTTTCTTAGGTCAGTCTCCCAAGGCAATAGGAATAAAAACAAAAATAAACAAATGGTACCCAATCAAACTTACAAGCTTCTGCACAGCAAAGGAAAACATAAACAAAATGCAAATACAACCTACAGAATGGGAGAAAATATTTGCAAACAATGCGACCGACAAGGGCTTAATTTCCAAAATATGCAAACAACTCAACAACAAAGAAACAAACAACCCAATCAAAAAATGGGCAGGAGACCTAAAGGGACATTTCTCCAAAGGAGAAATACAAATGGCCAATAGGCACATAAAAAGATTCTCAACATGGCTAATTACTAGAGAAATGCAAATCAAAACTGCAATGAGGTACCACCTCACTCTGGTCAGAAGGGCCATCATTAAAAAGTCTACAAATAACAAATGCTGGAGAGGGTGTGGAGAAAAGAGAACTCTCCTACATTGTTGGTTAGAATGTGAGTTGGTGCAGCCACTGTGGAAAACAGTATGTATCCTCCTCAGAAAACTAAAAATAGAATTACCATATGATCCAGCAATCCCACTCTTGGGAATATAGCCAGACAAAACTATAATCCAAAAAGATATAGGGTGACAGTGACCTCATAGAACGAGTTTGGGAGTGTTCCTCCCTCTGAAATTTTTTGGAAGAATTTGAGAAGGATAGTTGTTACCTATTCTCTAAATGTTTGATAGAATTTGCCTATAAAGCCATCTGGTCCTGGACTTTTGTTTGTTGGAAGATTTTTAATTACAGTTTCAATTTCATTACTTGTGATTGGTCTGTTTATATTTTCTAATTCTTCTTGGTTCAGTCTTGGAAAGTTGTACCTTTCCAAGAATTTGTCCATTTCTTCCAGGTTGTCCGCTTTATTGGCATATAGTTGCTTGTAGTAGTCTCTTATGATCCTTTGTATTTCTGTGGTGTCAGTTGTAATTTCTCCTTTCAGGATACAAAATTAATGCACAGAAATGTCTTGCATTCCTATACACTAACAATGAAAGGTCAGAAAGATAAATTAAGGAAACAGTCCCACTTACTATTGCAACAAAAAGAATAAAATACCTATGAATAAACCTACCTAAGGAGGCAAAAGACCTGTATGCAGAAAACTATAAAACACTGGTGAAAGAAATCTAAGATGACACAAACAGATGGAGAGATATACCGTGCTCCTGGAGTGGAAGAATCAATATTGTGAAAATGACTATGCTACCCAAAGCAATCTACTGTTTCATGAAATCCCTATCAAATTACCAATGGCATTTTTCACAGAATTAGAACAAAAAATCTTACAATTTGTATGGAAACACAAAAGACCCCAAATAGCCAAAGCAATCTTGATAAAGAAAAATGGAACTGGAGGAATCAGGCTCCCCAGCTTCAAACTATACTACAAAGCTACAGTAATCAAGACAGTACTGGCACAAAAACAGAAATACAGATCAATGGTACAGGATAGAAAACCCAGAGATAAATCTATGCACCTATGGTCACCTAATCTATGATAAAGGAGGCAAGAATGTACAATGGAGAAAAGACAGCCTCTTCAATAAATGGTGCTGGGAAAACTGGACAACTACATGTAAAAGAATGAAATTAGAACAATTCCTAACACCATACACAAAAATGAACTCAAAATGGATTAAAGATCTAAATGTAAGACTGGACACTATAAGACTCTTAGAGGAAAATATAGGAAAAACACTCTCTGAAATAAATCACAGCAAGATCTTTTATGACTCACCTCCTAGAGTAATGGAAATAAAAACAAAAATAAACAAATGGGACCTAATGAAACTTAAAAGCTTTTGCACAGCAAAGGAAACCATAAACAAGACTAAAAGACAACACTTAGAAGGGGAGAAAATGTTTACAAATGAAGAAACTGACAAAGGATTAATCTCCAAAATATACAAACAGTTCATGCAGCTCAATACCAAAAGAACAAACAACCCAATCAAAACATGGGTGGAAGATCTAAACAGACATTTCTCCAAAGAAGACATACAGATGGCCAACAAACACATGAAAAGATGCTCAAGATCACTAATTATTAGAAAAGTGCAAATCAAAACTACAATGAGGTGTCACCTCACACCAGTCAGAATGGCCATCAACAAATAATCTACAAATAATAAATGCTGGAGAGGGTGTGGAGAAAAGGGAACCCTCTTGCACTGTTGGTGGGAATGTAAATTGATACAGCCACCATGGAGAACAGTATGCAGGTTCCTTAAAAAACTAAAATAGAACTACCATATGACCCAGCAATCCCACTACTGGGCATATACCCAGAGAAAACCGTAATTCAAAAAGACACATGCACCCCAGTGTTCACTGCAGCACTATTTACAATAGCCAGGACACAGAAGCAACCTAAATGTCCATCAACAGAGGAATGGATAAAGAAGCTGTGGTACATGTATACAATGGAATATTACTCAGCCATAGAAAGAAACGAAATTAGGTCATTTGTAGAGATGTGGATGGACACAGAGCCTGTCATACAGAGTAAGATAAGTCAGAAATAGAAAAACAAATATTGTATACTAATGCATATATGTAGAATCTAGAAAAATTGTATAGATGATCTTATTTGCAAAGCAGAAATAGAGACACAAATGTAGAACAAACATATGGATACCAAGGGGAAAAGGGGGGAGTGGGATGAATTGGGAGATTGGAATTGACATATATACACTATTGATACTATGTATAAAATAGATAACTAATGAGAACCTACTGTATAGCACAGGCAACTCTACTCAATGCTCTATAGTGACCTATATGGGAAGGAAATCCAAAAAAGAGGGGACACATGTATGAGTATAGCTGATTCACTTTGCTGTACAGTAGACAGTAACACAAAAGTGTAAAGCAACTATACTCCAATAAAAATTAATTTAAAAAAAAAAGAAAGATGGTCCCAGTTAACAGATGACACTCAGATTAGCATGGAGGCGGTTATGGCTGGGAACATTCTCCTTTTGTAATAGGATATCCAAAAACCATTTTCAGTGTAAAATTCTATACAAGTTTTGACAAGCAAAACAGATGTTAGAGGTTTATTCAGATCTTCCCAGATATCAGTGTCAGGGTTATGATTTTGACTTTTAGACAGAAACAGATTTTTACACCAAGTTTACACAAGCTTTTTCTAGAATTTGGCTCATCAGACTTTCCAACCAGGTCCTAGCTGTATGCAGAAGAATAAAAAGCAAGGAAAAATTCCATAAGAACAACAATTACCAATTCAATTATAATAATTGTTGCTTATTTGGAGCCACAGCAGAGACCCTCTGCCCTGGATCATAGATCAAGTTGCAAACTAGCCTTATGCCATGGTGGTCCACAGGTGTGCAAGGGTCTTGCAGCTGAGCAGGTCACTAGGCAGAAGTTTTGGATCTGGGGAAGACTTCTGAGAATTAGTGACCGCCCTACCCTACTATTACACAGCTGTAGGGTTTGAGTCAAGGGAATGATGGAAGCAGAGGTTAGGAACTACCAAGCTGTACAAAATCCCAAAAGTTGGTGGGGAAACTTCCCAATGAGCCAGGCACAGACTCTGGTTCCCCCTCCCCATGTGAAAAGCTCCATGAGAGCAGGTTACTTACAGGCTTCTCTCTTCACCCTGGAATGAAGGCCAGATATGTCCCCAGTTCTGTGGAGGCCAGCTCCATGCCAGCAGCTTGACCTTCAGGGCAGGCATTACTAACCCAGTCAGCTATGAATAGGGCCACCAGACAAAATAGAGGCTGCCTAGTGGAACTTGAATTTCACATAAACAACAAAAACATTTTAACATAAGCATGCCCCAAATATTGTATGGAACACACCTATATTAAAAAATTATTTGTTGTTATATCTGAATTTAAAATTGAACTGCACATCTTATATTTTTATTTGCTAAATATGGCAACCCTACCTATGAACTACAGATATACAGATATTCAGACATTGAACTACAGACAAGGACACTGGTGGTTGGGCTGCTCCTCCATATTTCTATTGTAAAGTGGCAGACAATGGGCAAGGACCAAACCCCCTCATAAGTCAGCTCAAACAGCCTTGAGATCCCCTGGGGTTTCTCACAGTTATGTGTCATCACTAGTGATTCCTAGTATCCATGACTTCCATGTTTCTATAATTTCTCAGGCTTGATCCTGGGAGAAGGAGACAGCAGTACACCTGGCTGGCCATTTTAGACAGAACTTAAGCCATGGATTCTAAAGGACATTGTGCTTATTTATTATGTATGTGATTTATTAAACGATGTTAACACGGAGAAAAGGGTGAAAGCAAATACATGCGTCAAAATATTAATAGTGATTGATTCTGAGGAGTGGGAATTTGGGCCAATGTTCTTTTCCCTTTTGTACTTTTTGCTTCATAAAATATATCCTCCTTTTCCCCCATTGAAATACTATTTTTATTACATAGAATTCATACATTCTCTGTCCTGTTCCAGTCATCTCTTTGTGCGATCACACCATTGTCATTACTAAAGCTTTCTATTCCATGATGGTTTCTGATACAGTGATTTCTACTCATTGCTTGTTTGTTTTCAATGTTTTCTTCTTATTCTTGTGCATTTTGTTCTGTGGTTGCTGTTGCTATTAGGTTCCCCTAGGGATCTTACAGTTTTTTGTTGTGAATTAGAACCTCTTCTGTCATATTTTCTAATCACTGGAAGGTAGTGCATGAGAGTTACTGATTCCTGTACCAACCACCTTGCTAAACTTTATCCCAGTTCTAATGATGAAGTGACAAGAAAGAGGCAGAGCCAGGATGCAAGGACCGACCTGCCTCCTTTCGTAATCTTCGCTCTTGCCCAGTGCTGGGGCAGTGCAATCTCACCCTTGGACTCTGGCTCCATCAGTTCCCCCTCTGGCCATGGGGAGAGGTGCAGGTGTGGACCAGGAGGGGCCGACCTGGCCTCCCCCATCAGTCCAGCCCTTCCTGGCTGTGCTTGTCCTCCGGTGGAGATGCCATTGTGCTAGGGTGCTAAGAGTAAACACAGGAGTGGGCTCCTCTCCTCAGTGGCTGGCTCATGACATCAGCTGGTGTCACATACCCTGCACCCAGGGCAAACACCAAGGAGTGTTGCCCTTGAGCCTGAGAATGCCAGCCCACACTGGGAGGATGAGGAATGACTGCTTTTGCCCAAGCTGGCACAGCATCCCGTTCTCTCCTCCCCCAGCTCTGGACTCCATCCAAGCTTTATTTTGTCCTTCCTCCTCCTGAGGACCTTACCAGTCTCTGCAGCCTTATTTTCCCCACTCTGACCTCTCGTTTATTCCTTGGTGATGTAGGAGTGATGAGTGGAGTATGACTGTCTTTAGCCTGTATTACCCTCATCTAAAAACATGTTTTCCAAACCTCATCATTTGCTCATGTATGCTCTATGTCACTCAGCCACCCAGCAAAGTCACTCAGCAATACAGTGTAAGGTTACCTGTGGCAGAGCTAGCTTCTAGACACTGCAGATAATTGAAAGGCAGGTAGGTGCATTATTAAGCTCATGTTGGATTCAACTGAATTATGTGCCTACCCTTGAAGAAACATCCCTCTCACTTGACAGAGCCAGAACTACACCCATAATCATACACACACACACACACACACACACACACACACACACACACACACACACACACACCATGTAAATTAAGAGGCAAGAGTGGTGCATGCATGCAAAGCATAAAGGTACGTGAACAGTGGCAGGTCCAACATCAGAGAGGCTGAGTGACTGTCAATTCCTTCAAGTGAAGGGCGGTTTTTTAAAATGCAGGGAAACCACATTTTAGAACTAAATCCATAAAATACCATGATACCTAAACAACCTTATCAGGGTACAGCGTATAGGTACTAATCTCACAGAGACATTAAATGCTCCAGAAAAACAAAACAAAACAAGCAAACAAAAAGAACTCCATCTATTGCAGAATCACACCCTCTCAATCATTTCAGAAAGAATCAGAAATCTCATGACTTCCTGGAGAGAGGATTTCCTTGTTTACCATTAGACAGTAGAAGCTCTTTGTTACTGAGTTGAATTCCTCTTGCTGAGTTTAAGTGTATTCTATTCCCTGGTGGCTACAACAAAGCCAAAGAAACAGATTGGCCTCCTTGCATCATGCCTTTCCCCTCCCCTCACACCTCCTACTTCCCAATACCTTCATCATTTTCACCTCTAGGCTCACTCCAGTCTGGCCAGCTCTTGCTTAATAAACCAGTGCTCGGGGCAGATAGAAAGCACATTGAAGCATTCCTTTAAAAGGAATTAGTGTCTCTTATTGGCCTGATGGGAGCATATCCAGAATATCCACCGGAGGAGAATCACCAGAGGGCATTGAGGCATCTGCCTGTGGGATCACACACCATTTTAGTCCTTTTCCAGGAAGTAAGGTGAGAGCAGTGCCCTGGCCGCTCAGTGTAACCTGCTGCACAGACATGGCGCTGGTCGTTTCGTGAAAACTATTTCATCCCATCAGATTCCAGAAATACACGTGGTTTTGCAGAGGGCTTTTCCTAGAAGCCCTCCAGGGAAGCTGCATATCAGTCAATCACACTTTGAGTGCACGCAAGAAGAGCTGACCAGTTGGAAGAGTCCTCTGCTGAGTCCTTCGTCAGAGAGACAAATTCTTTTGCAGTAACAACTCACAGATCTTAATTTTTCATCCCTCTGTGTCTAGGCTTTTGAATATTTACTCTCTTCAAGCAGAGCATGGGGAGCTACCTGCTCTCCAGTTACCTGGGGCCAATCGCTCCCAGCTTAATGGCTCTTGGTTTCCCAAAACCGTCGTCATTGTCACCATCCTCATCAACAGCGTATGCTCACAGGGAGCCCGCAGGTCAGCTGGGTGTCAGACAGTCCAGAATGAGACAGGGACTCCGAGGCCAAGGAGGGATGCTCCGCAGGCCCGGCCCTCCAGGGGATGGTGGAGAACACAGCCCCCCATCCATAAACTCCTGCCCGTAGAAATACCCAGGTAAATAATGTGTCACCAAAAGGTTTTAGAGAGTAATGCAACTTTACAGACAAGGTGCGTGTGCATTCAACAGATCAATGCAATCCCATCTCAAGGATCTGTGAATGGAATCACTCTGATTTATCAGTGAGAAATGATAAACCAACCCAGCTCCCCCAGACCCTCCTCCCACGCTCAGGACGTTGCGTCCTCTTGTGTGCACCCAAAATGTTGTCCTTGGAGCCAGCAGGGAGGGCAAGGCTAGTCTGCAGCCTTCAACGTCTATCCTGCATTCAGTCATGCCACTCACTGTCTGAATTTCAGCTTTTTAAATTCTGTTGTATGCCACTTTATATGACTTGTATTGTTTCATACAAGTACGTCAATTTTATCTTCCTCACAGCCCAGCAAGCCCCTTGGGATGGGAATCGTGCAGAACCTTTTATCCAGCAGGGATCAGGGTGACATGGGCACAAGTCCTGTGCTAGGGAACAGGGGACAAAAGTCCTAACTCCAGATTTACTCTCAACTTCCTGTGGGACTCTAGGCCTCACTCTCTTCATCCATAAAATAGGGACCTCTGTAACATACTTCATGAACTTTTCTGGAGCTGAAGTGAAAGCAAGGGCCCAGGATCTACACCCCAGGGTCATGGCCTGGCCTCCTAGACATGCGGCAGCTGTGTCAGAGCTCCCCATGCACATCCTATGCCTACTCCTCTCCATACGGTGGCACTATCCTAATGGTATGTTCCCCAGATGGGTTGGTAATGGGACCCCCTTCACTCTGGTATCCCAGTGCCGAGTACACTGTAAGTTCCACAGACATTTGCTGAATGAAAAAATGAAAAACTGCATCTTGTCTGAAGGCTCAGGTCAAAATAACTGGGGCTGAGAGGATGAGACTAGAAAGCAGGAAGTAAGAAATCGTTTCCATGACATCCAAGCCCACGAGACACTGGGCAGTGCCCAGCCCAGCACAGGGGTGAGGCTGACACATCCGGCTGTTTCTTCCCAGCTGGTGACACACAAACCCACCCTCAACAGCAACCCCCAAGCCCAGTAACGAGCCAATGGGATGGTGTAAAGAGCCGCCCTGGGTGCTCGGGTACCATCCAGCCCACCCAGCCTGTGCCCACAGACCATGATGACATGCCACGTTTACCTCACCGGGATTCCTAGGTAGTGTGTTCCTCTGTTCACAGATGGCCCAGGAAGAGCCGCAGGGGCATCCCACTGCTACCCCACTTTCCTCTCCCAGCAGCAACCCCGTTTGGCAGCTCCTCCTCAGCACCAACCAGAGAGACTTGGTGAAGTGCCCCCTCCTGGGGACATGGGAGGACATTAAGATGGTCAGAGGCAGATGGCCAAGACACATCTGAATACTTCCAGATGCTTTCTGTTGGGGGGGGGCACTGTGAGGGCCCTTGAGACACTGGCATCATACCACCCCCTCCCTCCAGGAAGAACCCCAGCTGTGCTTCCCAGGCAAAGGGGGCTTTTCTCACTGGCTCTATGACGTGAGGGACGTCCGGGGAAAAAAGCATCAGAAGGGATCGGGAGCTCTGGCTTGTCTACCAGATGATTGTGTGGACTTCAGTGGTTCCTATCCTTGGTTTCGTCCTCTCTGAGCCTCCCTCAGCTCTAAAGATTGACTCTGCTCCTTTGCTTCACCTCTCCATCCTGACACACCCAGTCAACACTACATTCATGTGTAGATTATCATCTCGTGAATGTTCTTAGGACATGGGTGTCCATGTGTCCATCCATGCTTTGTACATGCACATCTGCTGGGTGTGTCTGAAGCTCTTGATAATGGAGGGAAGGGGCTGCTCCATCTTGCTTCTCTTAAGCACAAGCTTGAATGGAAAGAGCACCCCAATTTGCTGCTAAAATTGAGGAAAGGGCCTTGAGGGCCACCTGCCCACCTGCACCAGTCTCTGTACCTGCCCATTGAATCTGGACCTGAGTGAAAGCCCTGGTTATGTGGGCAATGGAGTGAAGCAGATCAGGTAAGTTCTGGCCGTGTGCAAGTACACATCCCAAGTCCTGAATCTCGGTGGTTTCTTGGGGTCAATTGGCACGTTTAGTCCCTTTGGAGAGGAATTGTTGCCACTGAATGCAGGAGCAAAGGGGCCATGTGGTGGAAGGTCTGACCCCTGTACAGGCAGGCTGGGTGGTACCTGTTAGAGATACCAAGTGTTGAGGAAGTCGGCTGCCCGGGCAGGAACAGTCAAGGTTGAAGAGTGTTTCTGGATGGATGTCTCAGGTACCACTGCAACAGAATTATCATCACTGTACCCAGTCCCCAGAAGTTGTAAGACTCAGGTTGTGACTGAACCTCCAGATGGCCCCAACCCCCTTTCTCTTTCAATGTGAGCTCCGGGAGGGAAGAGGTTTGTCTGCTTTGTTCACTGCTATATCTCCTGTGCCTCGATCAGTGAACACTTGGCGTATAGCAAGTGCTAATAAATAGTTTTTAACTACAAGCAGAACTCCTTAAGACAGTAGGAGAGGGCTGTCTGGGATGCATCTAGCATATTGAGGGATTGGGGGTGGGTGGCTGAGGCCTGGGGACTCGGACACTGTACCCAGAGACCCTGGCTCTGAGCATCAGCCAGCATGCTCTAGAGGATGACCCAATCCCCTCTGCCCCCTCCAGCCTGCCCTACTCTGGCCCTGGCCTGGTTGGAAGCCAAAGCTCCTTGGTGTGCCCCCAACCCCCATGGCCTGGGGAGGTGTGCCTCCATGTTTTCCTCCCCTCTTCCCCTGACTTCAAGCCCTGGTTGCCACGTCGGGTCAGTCTCCTTGAAATCCACCACAACCAAAAGCCTCAGCATGCCTCTAAGGATGGGAGAAACCAACCCGAGCAGAAGGTGCAGGAACAGGGAAGTGGAGGAGTTTGAAACTCCCAGCCTTGGGCACCAGAGCCCATACTATAGCTTTTGCATCCACGACTCCTCAAACCTCAAGAAAACTCCTCCCAGACAGACCCAACAGTACAGTGTTGGAGACACTCAGGAGATCTGGAGAACAGAAAGGAATATGTTCCTAAAGCTCTTCTTTAAATTAGACAACCTATGTCCAGTAAGCTGCAGTCACAATTCTCTGTAGAGTGCTACGAGGCAGGGCAGGGGAAAGGGGACACACCCCAACCCTCCAGACCACCAGGAAACCAAGGCAGGAGGAACAATACGCCAATGTGCGAGCCACACACAGGCCTGCTCAGGGAACAGGTGTGAAGGGGCTGGTTTTGGGCACAGTTTATCTGAGAAGGCTTCTTGCAGGGAGAGTTCAAAGCAGAATTATAAAGGAGGTTAAAAATCGAAACAAGAAACCTCATTGGCAGGAAGGAAAGCAGAGGTGTCATAGTCTCTAAGTTCTGAGGTTTTAAAGTGGGACGCCAGGGTGTCCTAGGCATTCAGGTAGACATTGTCCACCAGGGTAAAGGTCACAGTGAAGGTCAAAGGTCACAGGAGGGGGAAGTGAAGGAGAAAGAGAGGTAAGACATATCTGTTTCCAAAGTCAAAGAGTAAGACAATCTAGCTTTGGAAACAACGGTCCAGGTGGGAAAATTAGAGAGAGGAGGGAGGGAAGGAAGGAAGTGGGAAACCCCAGACAAGAGGTGATGGCCAAGGGAAACAAGATTGGAAACAGGATGAGACAGCAATGCCTGGAATAGGCTCCCAGGAGAGGGTTTGGGAAAGAAAGGCATGACCCAGGAGGGAAGGCAGTCTGGAGCATCCTCCACACAGGAAGCTTAATGGGCAAGAGCTGCGGTGACCCCCATTCCCGTGGATGGGCCAACAAAGGCCTTCCCAGCCTTGACCCTTCACAAGCTTTTGTTCCCTGGAAAGCTCTGAAGAGTTTCCTCAGCATGGCTCAGGAAACAAGTGTCCCTTCTTCTGGGAGAAAGATCATCATGCCATGAGTACAGAGAGCAAAGACGATTATTCTTTCCACTGCAGACGCATTCACCACCCCAGCTGGGATCTGGACGCATTGGCAACCAGGCAAGAGAACTCCTGTGCTCCTCCTGGCCTGTACCAACAAAAGCTATGATTCATGGGTTCCCTGTGGAAACTGAGACTCTCAAGCAATTTCTCGATGGAGGAGAGGCCTGTTCCCTGGCCTCAGCCCCAAGGAGGAAATAGCCCAGAAAACAGAGAACCGCCACTCCAAGTGCCAAGCTGCTGCTTGAGGCTGGCGAGCGTCTGCCAACCCATCACCTGCACCTCTGAAAGGACCCCTATGTGGAGAGACCGCGGAATGTGGCTCTGCTTCTCTCTAGCTCAGCAATGTTGGTCTCCTTCATTTACCAAGTGGGGACTCAGTTTCCTCATCAACAAAACAAGAGACGGAATACATTTCAGCTTCTCCCATCCTCCAAAGCCACTGCAAGAAGCAAGAAGTCAGCAAGACCAAAGAAGATTTAAGGATTTCTCTGTCTGACTCCCCCCCACCCCCACCCCCGGGATGTGAGATGAAGACAAAAGGGGACGAGAAGCCTTGGAGACTCCTTATCAATTTAGATGGATAAGGGCTGGAGGACACAGTCAACAAGACCAACAGGGATCACTATAAACTTCCCTCTTAGAACTGCTTTTGCTTAAAACTGAATCACTTCGCTGTATATCTGAAATATTGTAAATCAACTATACTTTGATTTTTAAAGAATAAAAAAAAAAAAAAGAACTGCTTTTACTGCGTCTCATAGGTTTTGGATTGTCATGTTTTCATTTTCATTTGTCTCTAGGCATATTTTAAATATAAATTTATTTTTAATTTTTGGCTGCATTGGGTCTTCGGTGCTGCGCGTGAGCTTGCTCTAGTTGAGGCGAGCAGGAGCTACTCTTCCTTGCGGTGTGAGGGCTCCTCATTGCACTGGCTTCAGTAGTTGTGGCACACAGGCTCAGGAGTTGTGGCTCCTGGGCTCTAGAGCTCAGGCTCAGTAGTTGTGGTGCATGGGCTTAGTTACTCCATGGCATGTGGGATCTTCCTGGACCAGGGCTCAAACCCATGTCCCCTACATTGGCAGGCAGATTCTTAACCACTGCACCACCAGGGAAGTCCCATGTCTCTAAGTAATTTTTGATTTCCTCTTTAATTTTTTCCATGATCCATTGATTGCTTAGTAGCATATTGTTTAACCTCCATATGTTTATGTTCATTGCAGCACTATTTACAATTGCCAAAATATGGAAGCAACCTGAGTGGCCATCAACAGATGAATGGATAAAGAAGATGTGGTATATATATACACTGGAATACTACTCAGCCATAAAAAGAATGAAATTTTGCCATTTGCAGCAACACGGATAGACTTGGAGGGCATTATGCTAAGTGAAATAAGTCAGAGAGAGAAAGACAAATACTGTATGATATCACTTATACATGGAATCTAAAAAATACAACAAACTAGTGACTATAACAAAAGAAGCAGACTCACAGTTATAGAGAACAAGCTAGTGGTTACCAGTGAGGGGGGGCAATATAGGGGTGGGGGAGTGGGAGGCCCAAACTATTATTGAGTGTAAGATAGGGCACAAGGATGTATTTTTACAACATGAAGAATATAGCCAATATTTTGTAATAACTGTAAATGGAAAGTAACCTTTTAAAATTGTATAAAATATTTTTAAAAAAATTTTTTAAGACTAACAGGGAAAAAAAACCCAAAAAACAAAAAGCAAGTCCTCTACTCAGTGTAGCCACTGGGGCTTTTCGATGAAGGTTTAAAGGGTCAGGATCCTTGGCCATCAATAGGAAACGTGGCCAGTCAGGGAGACTTCTGGAATAAGGCGACCTGAAACAGAGCCAAGAGGTGGTGTTTTACTGCATACCACCTTTTCATAAGTTACTCAGTGTGCTTTCATTTTGTCTTCCCAACAGGACCACAAGCCTGTTATTAAAGAAAAAGAACGTGTATTGTGCTTCTCTCGAATCCCCACAGGACTTGCTCAGGACAGACGCCTCGATGGCACTTCATTCACACATGCGTGATTATATCAGGAAAGAAGACACAGCCAACATTGGCTCAGCATTTACATGTCCTCAGTGTTGCAAAAGCTGTTTTGCCATGAATAATCATCACAAACCCCACTTTACAGACACCCACACCGAGGCCCAGAGAAGTTTCATAACTGGCCCCATGTCTCACCACTAGGAAGCGGCAGGGCTGGGATTCAAACCCATCTTCCCACTCTCTCAACTGCTCTCCATGCAGGCAGAAGACCTGGCCTTGAGGGTCATGTTATACAGGAATGGACAGGACATACGTGCGTGCACGGATGCACACACTGACACCCCAGAATGTCGTGTGTGACCCATGCAATAGAGGTGGCAGCTTCAGAGTAAAATAAAGGGGAAATCAAAATGGCTGGATTCCTGATAAAGATGAGTGTAGAGCAGGATTTTCAAGATCTGGAGGGACTGCTTGAGCTGGGGACAGGGTCGGGAGGGGGGATAATTGCCCAGAAAGTGCTCAGGAATAAGATGTACACCTAAGGGATACGAAGGAACAGGAAACAGTGAACCGCAGTCACTGGGGTTGACACAAGATGTTTGGACAAGAGGGAGTTGGTCCCAGGCCTGAGAGAGCGGTTTAGAAATGAGGCAGTGTTTTCTGAGTCCATTATAAGATGTATGATTAGGACGTGACTGAAAGCTATTTACATGCTTCTCATTCATCTGCTGATCAAGCTGCGACTAGAAAGGAGTTTCCACATGCGGGAGGGATGTCAGGGAACCAACCAGTGGCTTTTACACTGTTTCCAGAGGGGAGCTGAGTGTGGGCTCAAGGTTGGTGGATGCCAAGGAGATGCCATCAGAGGCCTGCCTGAGCACACCCCGCCCCTCCCAGAGGCCCATAAAAGCCCAGGGGGTCAGGGCGCCCAGCTGCCCTGTCTCCTCCATCCCCCTCCACACGTACCCACATCAGGAGCTCTCCTCGCCGGCCTCTCCCAGCCACCATGTCCAGGCAGTCCACTCTCACCTTCCAGACCGGCAGCAGCAGGGGCTTCAGCATGGCCTCAGCCACCACCCTAGCCACCAGCCACTCTCGCTTCAGCTCCGTCTCTGTGGCCCACTCCCCGGTGGGGCAGTGGAGGGATGAGAAGGATCAGCGGTGCTGGGACCAGCTGTGGAAGCCTCAGCCTCTACAATCTGGGGGAGACCAAGCGGGTCTCCATCAGTGGGTGCAGCAGCAGCTTCTGAAGTGGCTTTGATGGCAGGGCGAGCAGAGAGATTGAGGTCAGTGGTGGGTTCGGCTATGGGGGCAGAACTGGAGGGGGCTATGGGGGTCCTGGCTTCTCCGTCTGTCCCCCTGGAGGCATCCAAGAGGTCACCATCAACCAGTCTCCTGACTCCCCTCAACTTGCAAATTGACCTCACCATCCAGCGGGTACGGAAAGAAGAGCGGGAGCAGATCAAGACCCTCAATGACAAGTTTGCCTGTTTCATTGACAAGGTGAGCCGGGGGCTGCATCTTGTCCATGCGGTTGGGTTGGCAGGAAGTTTTGGAGAGACCCCGGCCAGAGCACAGCAGTCACCCAACGACCTCCCTGTGGGAAAGCGCATCCGCTCGGCAAGCATCTCCCGGGGGCAGAGGTATTTGCAGGTGGGGCCCCGCGGGACCTGTGGGAATTTCCCCTCATCCTCCTTGGGAGCCATGCCGGCTGGTTCAGTCAACACAGAGGGAAGGGTGAAGCTGTTAAATTCCCTGGGCAAACTAACCTAACCCAGAGCAGGTGTTGTAGAGACACTTACGCCAGGAATGGAGGCTCCCCATCAAAGCCTCCAAGGCCCACTGCACTAGTTCTGTGGAGCCCCAGAGAACATCGGGGTGGCTCGATGGGCTTTTCCATTTTGACCTGGAGTTGTCAGTTATATCATTGGCAGATGGGCATACTTTTCCTCTCTCCTGTATTAATTGGGGTGTCTGGCTCTGCCTCCCCAGTTTCTCCAGACTTCATTCCCTTCTTCCCCCATCCAGATGCGGTTCCTGGAGCAGCAGAACAAGGTCCTGGAGACCAAGTGGAGCCTGCTGCAGGAGCAGCACCACCAAGAGGGGCAGGCTGGATGCTGAGCTGAGAACCACGCAGGATGTCGTGGAAGATCTCAGTCAGGTGAGAGTGGGAGACCCTTCTGATCACATGCAGTCATCCCAGAACTCCTCTTTATGAGGACCAGAGGGGCGCGAAGGAGCAGATGCCCGTGTCAGGGAGGTTTGGACTTGCAGTCATTATCTCATGAGAAGAAGACAGCAAAGTATGGGGTAACAAAGGGACCCTCATCTCATGCATCGCTATTAACAAGAAGCCTACTCTGTCTGTCTCCATGACTGCAAAGGGACATCTGCGTCATCTCACAAAAGATTCAGACTCTGGAAAGCAATATATTATTTTATAGTGGGCTTATTATTTAACTCTGCTGGACATGGACTCTGTTATTGAGACACCTGCATTTCCAAGATGCACACTAGAGTATAAACCAGTCAATCTGATCCTCCTCAGGGGAGGAGGATGTTGACTTGCCATCACCCAGGCTACAGTAGGTGAGATATCTAACAGAAAGGATGGTCCTTGCCAATCCCTTAGCTGGCTCACCCTTGGTTTCTGAGTTAGAGCAACACCTACTTACTAAAAGCACACTACTTAAATGACTGCCCTGAGGTTCAGTGAAAATATATCAAAATCGACGGGAACAGTGTCCTGAACAAAGTTTACCCGACAGTTCCAGCAGGCACTTGAGGCAGCAAAAAAATTTTTTTTTTTTGTAGAGCAAGCATCTGCCTTTTTTTTTTTTTTTGCCTGTGTTGGGTCTTTGTTTCTGTGTGAGGGCTTTCTCTAGTTGTGGCAAGCGGGGGCCACTCTTCATCGCGGTGCGCAGGCCTCTCACTGTCGCAACCTCTCTTGTTGCGGAGCACAGGCTCCAGATGCGCAGGCTCAGTAGTTGTGGCTCACAGGCCTAGTTGCTCCGCAGCATGTGGGAGCTTCCCAGACCAGGGCTAGAACCCATATCTCCTGCATTGGCAGGAAGATTCTCAACCACTGTGCCACCAGGGAAGCCCAGCAAAATTTTTTAAAGATTGGAATTGTGCATCTCTAAGAGGATGGAGTTGCATAAATATGTATTTCTATTCCTATCAGTTGCACGCTCACCTTCTAGTCTTACAAAAGAAAAAAGGGAAAAAGAAACTCTGGGAGAAGAAATTATTCCCCTTTTACAGGGGGAGAAATAGAGGTTAAGTGAATTACCCAAAGTCACACACAGGTCAGCGGAAGAGCTGGGAAGGACTTGAGGTTTCTTAACTCTTGCTGCACCAGTACAGTCCTCCTCGGTCTGGGAAGAGTTCAATCAAACCCTTACTCATAAATGCTGGAGAGGGTGTGGAGAAAAGGGAACACTCTTGCACTGTTGGTGGGAATGCAAATTGATACAGCCACTATGGAGACCAGTATGGAAGTTCCTTAAAAATCTAAAAATATAATTACCATACGACCCAGCAACCCCACTACTGGGCATATACCCTGAGAAAACCATAATTCAAAAGGAGTCATGTACCAAAATGTCCATTGCAGCTCTATTTACAATAGCCAGGATATGGAAGCAACCTAAGTGTCCATCAACAGATGAATGGATAAAGAAGATGTGGCACATATATATAATGGAATATTACTCAGCCATAAAAAGAGACGAAATTGAGTTATTTGTAGTGAGGTGGATAGACCTAGAGTCTGTCATACAGAGTGAAGTAAGTCAGAAAGAGGAAAAAAATACTGTATGCTAACACAGATATATGGAATCTAAGGGAAAAAACAGGTCATGAAGAACCTAGGGGTAAGACTGGAATAAAGACACAGACCTACTAGAGAATGGACTTGAGGATATGGGGAGGGGGAAGAGTAAGCTGTGACAAAATGAGAGAGAGGCATGGACATATATACACAACCAAACGTAAGGTAGATAGCTAGTGGGAAGCAGCCGCATAGCACAGGGAGATCAGCTCGGTGCTTTGCGGCCACCTAGAGGGGTGGGATAGGGAGGGTGGGAGGGAGGGAGACGCAAGAGGGAAGAGATATGGGAACATATGTATATGTATAACTGATTCACTTTGTTATAAAGCAGAAACTAACGCACCATTGTAAAGCAATTATACTCCAATAAAGATGTTAAAAAATAAAACAAAAAAAAAACCCTTACTCACAAGCACGCCCTCTCTCCTCTGTGCTTACAGGTATGAGGATGAAGTTAACAAGCGCACGGCTGCTGAGAATGAGTTTGCGGCTCTGAAGAAAGTGGTTGGGAATGTCTCTCAAAGGAGAAAATTCAATACCGAATCCTGGAGTTTGGGGTGATGGACCCTTGGGCCGCCCAAGAAAAGTGGCTTCAACCTTGAGAATATCTGGATAGCTCAAACCTGCCAAAATCCTCCCTCTGTATTTATGGCCCCAATGACCCTGCTTGGGTTTTGGTTAGCCCAGGAGATTCGAGCCTGCAGTTCCCAGCAATCACCCACCCCCAACCCCAAACCCCAGATACAGAGTTTGCTAAAATCCAAACTGTAAGGGCCATGGAGGAAGAGTCTGCCCAGCTTCTTTTGGACTTGCTGCCTGGTGCCAGGGTCTCAGAGGAGCATTCTGTGCTGTCTTTCCAGGACGTGGATGCCCCCTACATGAACAAGGTGGACCTGGAGGCCAAGGTCAGCTCTCTGACCAAAGAGACCAATTTCCTCCGGGTGCTCTTTGAGGCAGTAAGAGCCTGCAAATGTGTTTGTCCCTCCTATGTCTGGACCCTGAAAAGAAAAGGGTGTGGCAGGGTGTTATCCATATAGTGCCTCTACCCGGGATGGAGGGCTTAGGACGTCATGGGTATTGGGAAGAACTGCTTGAAATCCTGCCACATTCAACCCCACCCCACCTCTGAGGCTTCTACCCCCAACCCCATGGCCTAACAAGGAGGGAGTGATGATTCCTAAAATCCCACGTCGTTGGGTAACATTCCCAAGGAATTAAGCCCCACCTCTCCCTTCCCCATCCCAGAAAGTTCATAAGGCAAGCTGCCCCTCAGCCCTTTGGTCAGGGTGTTTCTTGGCCCCTGAAGATGCCTCTTTCTGGGCACTGCCACTCTGATGGCAGAGACCTGGGTCTGTGGAAGGAGCGAGAGGGGTAGAGAGTGATGAATTCACACTGTGCAGGGGGAGGGGAGCAGGGTCCTAAAAATCACCCAATCCCGAAGAAACCTTTAATGTTGGCATATGAATCACGTAAGTCGTATTCAACCTGATATAATTTGGATTCAGAGAACACTTACTCATCCTTCATACTCAGGGAAAAAACACAGAAGGGAGCCCTGAGAAGGGATGCTGAGGACACACTCCCATCACACTGATCTATGACCCAGAAACTCCTCAGGGGTTGACATGGGACCTCCCCCTCCATCAAATGCCTGGCATAAGAAGAGCTGGGAAATCCCTGCCGGGGTTGCCAAAGGATTCCTGACTTAGATGGGAGATCAACTGCATGATTTCGAGACCCCTTCTTTTTTTGCTGTAGTGATGCTGAGTTAACTGGCTCTGCAGGAACTGTCCCAGATGCAGACCCGGGTCAGCCACACATCGGTGATCCTGTCCATGGACAACAACTGCAGCCTGGACCTGGACGGCATCATCGCCGAGGTCAAAGCCCAGTATGAGGACATCGCCAACCGCAGCCGGGCTGATGCTGTGTCCTGGTACCAGACCAACGTGAGCGCGGGCACCTCCGTGATAGGCTCCAGGGCTAGTGTTCTCTGAAGACCCAAATCATTGTTTAACTACTAGCCACAAGCCTTAGGAATCATGTGAGCATTCCCGTTTCTTTCAACTTGGCAGGAGCCAAGTTGAAAACTATGAAAACTAAGTTTGAAATGCGTGCGGAAACCCTAATACACACACACACTGATATGTGGTCAAGAAATGCTGGGTGCTCAAAAGGACAGCCACAGTCCCCACACCACTTACAACTGGTTGGGGGTTGGATGAGACTCAAACAACCGAGAAACGGTCATAAAGCTATTTCTAAAGGGCTTGCTTATTTACGGAGCTCCTACTATATGACAAGCAGGGTTACAAAGTTGTAAATGAATGAACTACAAAAGGAATCCAAGGTCTGGGAGGCCGTGAAGTGAATGAACAGTCACAGAAAGGAAAAAGCACGAATAAAACACTTCCAAGAAGGGTGGGTTGTCAGTCTGTTTTGGAAGCAATGAGAGAAAAAGATTGCCAAGGAGCAGGGAGGGGTTCAAGGCTGAGCAAGCAGTCCCGTGGGGCTGGAAGGCAGAAATGAACACTGCTGAACAGAAGAGTTTCTACTGGGAAGAGGGAGGTTGGAATAACCACAGAGAGCTACTATCCAAAGACGCAGACGGCCAGAAGGTTTGGCTTTGGAGGGGTGTAGTAGCCTGGATGGTCCAACCCATGAGATCATTTCTCTGCCAAATGCAGGTGATTTTCTGGGGCAGCTGCTCACCTACAAACTGGCTCCCATCCCTTGCCCTGATCTGGGCATGGACTTAGTCCCTACCACTGCAACGTGGTAGAAAGGAAGCAGGGTGTCAGGCGCCAGGGGTGCAAGGGCGAGGCAGCCCCTTGGTGGTAAGTGGAGGTGGGATGCACTTAACTCCAGGTGGGATGGTTGAAATGTATAGTGAACGATTCCCTTTGCTGGCAAGGCTGTTGTTCCCTTTAACTGTGTGTGTCTAGAAACGAAGAAGACGAACTATTCAGTACTTTCAAAACTGGACAGATCTTCGCTCAGGCAGGGGCTCTTCTGTTGGGCAAGGGCGTGGGTTTTCTCCAGGCTGCTGGAGGACATAGGGTGCATTTATTTCTCCTAAATGAGTGTGTCCTGGATACGCACCATTAGACAGAGAGCCACCTGAGATGGAGGATTCTGTTACAAAGTCTTCAGAACGGGGTACTCTACAGTCTGGCCACCATCCAACACCGTTTCCCTGCATCTCCTCCCTGTTTCCCCAACATCTGTGTCAGGAGGGCCACCAAAATTCATGGTCACAGTTGGTCTGGACGTATGCCCCGTGACCAAGAACCGCCCCCCCCCAAGGACAATGCCAAGTCACCTCTTACTCCTAGAGCTCTGCATTCTCTTTCCTAACCCAGGGTGTTCGCACACAGGCTGTTTCGCAGTCTGGAATATTCTCCCCCAAGCCGGTCACTTAAGTCAATCCTTCCCAGCCTTCAGCGCCCGGCTCAAGTATCTCCATCTCTTGAAGGACTTCTCTGCCCATCCCCCCAACCACTTTCATATCTAGGTCAGGTTCCTTTATCACACCCCCATAAGCCACTGTTCAATTCCTAAGGGACTCATCTCAGTTTGGAACTATAAACTCGATAATATGCTGGTTTGATTGTTGCCAAAAAACTGTAGGCAGGGCTCTGATTATGCTCTTCATGATATTCCCAGAGCCCAGGACACACCTGGTGAGTAGATGTGCTCAAGAAACAAGCGAGGGAATGTGCGAATGATCAGTGAATGGATGGGCCCGCTCAGGGCACCGAGGGCCAGGCTGGGTGCACAGGCAGTGCCCTCGCCAGTGTTTGATGGGGTGACTGACTCTACTCTGGTGGCATCAGTACGAGGAGCTGCAGGTCACGGCAGGCCGGCCCGGAGATGATCTCCGCAACACCAAACAAGAGATCTCTGAGACGGACCGGATGATCCAGAGGCTGAGAGCCGAGATCGACAACATCAAGATGCAAGTACATTCTGGCAGGGCCCAGAGCTCCCCACACACTCATTTCTTCTGGGTCATTCTGCCACTCTTACAGGACTCCTACCCAAGAAGCACCAGATCTCCAGAGGTTAGCAGTAAGGCTCACGGCTTCCTCCTTTCCTTACAGTGTGCCAGCCTGCAAACAGCCATCGCCGACGCGGAACAGCACGGAGAACTGGCCCTCAAGGATGCACGGGCCAAGCTGGTGGACCTGGAGGAGGCCCTTCAGAAGGCCAAGCAGGACATGGCACAGCTGCTGCGTGAGTACAGGAGCTCATGAACATCAAGCTGGCCCTGGACATGGAGATTGCCACTTACAGGAAGCTGCCAGAGGGCGAGGAGTGCAAGTGAGGGCAGATGCACCAACTCCATCCCAGCTGCCTGGGCATTCCTAGGGGCTCAGGTGCTGCGGGCCCCTCCTTGCCTTGGAAAAGGGAGCAAACTGCAGGTGGAATTGGACTATGACAAAGAATACAGGTGCAATTTCTTTCCAGGGAAATCATGAGCAGATTCCCACATTTGAGGTGTAACTACTTTTAGCACCCCATAGAAATTTAGGAGCTGATTGGATCTCCGTAATCAACTTCTATCAAAGGAGAAAGTTGGTTACACGGTGGGTCTGGATACGTGGTATGAACTGAGAATAAATTGTCCTAGGATTTGGGCTGACAGGTCTACCACTAACTAGCTATGTAAGCTTAGGAAACTCAGTATCCTCTCCCCTGCCCAACCCCAGCCTTCAATTTCTTTAGTGATGGAATAAAGAGGCCAGGTCACATGATCCCCAAAGCCCCATGGGAGCTTTGTGCTCGCCAATTACCAGCTGTGTGACCAAGGGCCAATTACTCCATCTCTCCAGTCCTCACCTGTAAAATGGGGATAACAACAGTTTCTATCTTATATGTTATTAAGGGGGCTAAAGTGAGGGACTATATATGAAGCTCTTAGAACAATGCATGGAACACAGCAAATGGTCAATAAATGTTAGTTATCTTTCAGTTTAATGGCCAAAGATATGAGCTTTGGAGTCAAATGAATCTGACCTCAAATCCAGCTTTGTGATCATGGGCAAGTTAATTAACCTCTCTGATCTTCAATTTCGCCATCTGTAAAACTGAGATAATAAAACCTACTTAATGGGGTTGTTGAGAGAATTAAGTGGCATAATGTAGGTAGTAGGTAGAAGCCCTTTTTAATGTTCTGTCTGTGTTTATAATGAATGTCACTTCTGTCCTCAAGATGCTAAAGCAAAACTACTCTACTTGCTACAACGATAGACTTATTATTGTTATCGTTACACTTATGACTCAGACTCCTCTCCACACCTGTAATAACCTCAGTGCCTGACAATAGTCCATTATTGAAAGAGAGCTCTCCTTGTTCTATGACAGCCCTACCTTTCCAGCTGACAGTAGCATATGATTAGCTTTAATTTTCTTAAGGTGTCTACCTCATTTACACCAAAAAATGTGTTTCTGAGATTACAGGTTTGACTCCTATGAACCCCAAACTCTACATTATTTCATTCATTAGATTATTATTTTTAATACTACTAGTATTTAAATAATTTCAACCTCCATTACTTCTGCAATAAAAAATAATTCAGGTTTTTCTAAATACATTTAAAACAATTGCAAAAACGTCACTTCAAATGGCTGCAAGCTGCTGGACACCACAGTAACCTTCCTTCTCCCCCCTCCCCCCCAATCAGACTGAGTGGAGAGGGTGTTTCTCCAGTTAATGTCTGTGAGTATGACATCCTCTTGTATCATTTGGAGTGTATGTGGCTGGGGTCTGGGGAGCTGGTGGGCATGCTGGAGGGTGGCAGGGATACATGGGGCATTGGAGGGGATCCCACCTATGGGGGGTTCATTTTGAGAAGGTTTGAGGTTCTGAGTTCGTTAAAAAGAGCTGTATTAGGAGAGTCTTTAAAGTCGCCATCCTTACCTCTTTGCAAGTGAGAGAGGGGCCACAGAGGGGGCAATGGGAGGTTTGACGTAATTCTTCTGCATGGGTTTGGAAGACCCACTGGCTGCACCTCCCACCTCCCCAAATTCCACACCTTTCTTTTTTCTTAACATCTTTATTAGAGTATAAATGCTTTACAATGTTGTGTTAGTTTCTGCTGTACAAAAAAGTGAATCAGCTATACATATACATATATCCCCATATCCCCTCCCTCTTGCGTTTCCCTCCCAGCCTCCCTATCCCACCCTTCTAAGTGGTCCCAAACCACTGAGCTGATCTCCCTGTGAGATGCAGCTGCTTCCCACTAGCTATCTATTTTACATTTGGTAGTGTATATATGTCATTGCTACTCTCTCATTTCGTCCCAGCTTACCCTTCCCCCTCCCCTTGTCCTCAAGTCCTTTCTCTACGTCTGCGTCTTTATTCCTGTCCTGCCCCTAGGTTTGTCAGAAACTTTTTTTTTAGATTCCATATATATGTGTTAGCATACAGTATTTGTTTTCTCTTTCTGACTTACTTCACTCTGTATGACAGACTGTAAGTCTATCCACCTAACTACAAATAACTCAATTTCGTTTCTTTTTACAGCTGAGTAATGTTCCATTACATATATGTGCCACATCTTCTTTATCCATTCATCTGTCGATGGACACTTAGTTTCCTTCCATGTTCTGGCCATTGTAAATAGAGCTGCAGTGAACATTGGGGTACATGACTCTTTTTTTTTTTTTTGCGGTACGCAGGCCTCTCACTGTTGTGGCCTCTCCCGTCGCGGAGCACAGGCTCCGGACGCGCAGGCTCAGCGGCCATGGCTCACGGGCCCAGCCGCTCCGCGGCATGTGGGATCTTCCCGGACCGGGGCACGAACCCGTGTCCCCTGCATCGGCAGGCGGGCTCTCAACCACTGCGCCACCAGGGAAGCCCAGGACTTTTGATTTTAAAAGTGGGGCAATAGGAGAAGGATGAGACCAGATGGTATTTTAACAATAATAGCAAATACACAGTACCCTGTGCCAGGCATAGGCATGGTGCTTTGCAGACGTTAACTAGTGTGATATTTGTAACACAGCAGCTCTGTGAGGCAGAACCAGTGTTATCCTCATTCTACAGATGATGAAACTGAGGCCCAGAGAGGCCCAGTCACTTACCCAAAGTCACATGACTAGCACAGGACAGAGCTGGGTTTGAAACCCAGGCGGCAGGCTCAGTGTCCTGAGCCTGCGCAGCGGCAGAGTTATGCTGGAAAACGGAAGGACGGGCGTCAGGAAGCATGGGGAAGCTTTTAATGCATCGATGTCACTCATCAAACTGAGTCATTCGGCCAGACTAAATCCCTGACCCTGATTCCGTTGCCTTCGGGGGCAGTGAGTGGGTGAGGAGCTCCCTTGGAGCCTAGAGGAAATAGGCGGGCTGTCTCTGAGGATCTGGTAAAGTGAGTAATTGCTACCTCTGCAAGTGAGCTGCAGGCAGAGGCCAGGCTCAGAACTCTCTTGGTGAGGAGGGGCTCGGGGTCAGCTGGGATTGCAGTGACTACAGCCAACTCTCAGAACAACTCAGAAAAGACAGCTGTGCCAGCAACAGGCAGCCAACTCTTCACTGCCCTGCCAGAGGAAATGACTAGATGAGGTAAGCTTCCTCAGCAGCAAGATAGAATAAAGGTAACTTTAAGAAGGACTTCCCAGAGAATGATTCGACACAGGAACAGGCTACTGGGCAGTAGCATGGAAGGTAAACTTGCAAAGTGGCTAATGAGAGGCTATGATAAAAGTCATCTGTGTTGAGCGGATGGAGGAGCCAGAGGTGTCCAGAGATGGGGCTGGACCTGGTGCCTCCCTAGGACATTCAGTCGGTGAGACATGGATTTGCCCCCAGAGGCTCCTACCCTCAGGCCTGATACCAACTCCCTTCCAAACCCCACAAGCCCGACTAAAACATTTTCCCCTGCCCATTCCGCCAGATATGAAGAGGAGCTCTCCCTGCAGCCCTCTGCTGAGAATGAGTTTGTTGCCTTGAAGGAAGGTGAGGGAGGATGGCCCAGGGAGGGAGAAGGCCCCCTGAGCTGGCCCACTGGGCCTGGGGACACTCAGCCCCTGGACCGTGTCCAAATGTGCCTGCAGCCCGCCCACCCCGCAGACCCTGGTGTCAGCCCCACTGACCCTGGGAGAGAGGAAGGCCAGCCTCCCCCGCCCTTTGCAGAAGGGCAGGGACTGACCTGGCCTCCACCTCCCAACTCATGTTAAGGGTTGTATTTACACCTGCCCAAGAAGCTGGAAATGTTGCAAATGCCACATCAAAGCCAAAACAAAGACTGTGACTCAGACTCCCAGAGATGAAAATCATCTTGTTGATCCCTCTCATAGATAGCGACGTATTTTCTGGCCTGAGGTCCATGGGGAGCTCTGAGGAATGCATTCAAGGCTCCTTTAACCCCATCGTCTTCAGATGCTTCCCCATCAGAATGCCAGGCCCAGGCATGGGGTCCTGGGGCTGGGGACCCCTCACTCCATCCTTGGCTTTGTCACCCCTTCCCTTCCACATAGGCCTAAGTGAGGAAACGTGGGTCCCACACCCGCCACCTGCCACCACCTTGCCTGGTGGCCCAGCTGGCAGAGGGGTGGCCCCAGGTTACGATTGTCACTTCTCTGGCCGCAGGATATGGACACAGCCTTCCTGATAAAGGCTGACCTGGAGACCAATGTGGAGGTTCTGGTCCAGGAGATTGACTTCCTGAAAAGCTTATATGAGGAGGTACCTGCAGCCATGCTGCCCACAGGTGGTCAGCCAGGGGCCAATCTCCCAGGGTCCCCACACCCAGGAGATCAGCCTGCTGCAGTCTCAGGTCTCAGAGACCTCCATCATTGTGAAGATGGACAAAAGCCAGGAGCTGCAGGCGGACGGCATCGTTTCCCAGATGGAGGCCCAGTACGACAAAATCGCCAGCAGCAGCAAAGCCCAAGCAGAGGCCTGGTACCAGAGCCGGGTGAGGCCCAGGCGGGGCCCGGGGGACCCCAGACCCACTATCCCCCAGGAAGCGGGTGAGGAGAGACTGAGGGCCATGCCACACCCAGGCCGTGGTGTGGCAAGGAATGCTAAATGGCAAGGAATGCTAATTGGCAATGATGACAAAGAGGACTCTGAGCTTCTGGGCGTGGGAGGAGGCTAATGGCATGGGGTGGTTACTAATAGTGGAGCAGAAACCGTGATTCAGGTGGCCCCAGACTTAGGTAATTAGGGCCTTGCTGGGAGGGCAGTTGGTGTCCCTGAGGGCAATTTGATTTAACAAATATTATCATCTCAGTCTTGCCCACCCTATCTGTGAAAGGCACCATTATTATTCACTCACTCATTCATTCATTCATTTATTGAGCATCCATCGTTTGCCAAGCACCTTTCTAGGTGCTGGAGGTCCAGCAGGGAACAGCACAAACAATCCCTGCCTTCGCGTCCCTTTCATTCCAGAGGCACGGGGCAGGGGCGGGACAGGCAAGACAAATAAGTACAGTGGATGTATGTTAGATGGACACGAGCTACGGAGAAAATAAATCAGGATGAAGTGTAGGGAGTGTGGTGTGAATATGGTTTTCAACAGGGTTGCCAGGGAAGGAGGGCCTTACTGGGGTGTGTGGAACCATGAGGATACTAAGAGTCACACCATCCCCATCCTCAAGGAAATTACAGTCCACGGGAGAGAAACGTGTAACCAGCCAAACTGAAATACGAGGTAGCATGAAGTGACCGCTAAGGTCAAGCTGCAGGCTAAGGGAATAGGATGATGATGGAAGTAACAAATTGTGTCTGGAAAGGCAGAGGCACTGGGATGTGGTCTGGATCTCGAAGGCCAAGTATGATTTCCATAAGCATGGGGGAAAGGACGTCTGGCTGAGGGGCCACCAGAGCCAGGCCGGAGAAGCATGAAAGGAAGCACCATGAAAGAAATGCAGCTGGAGACACAGGGCCAGATCGCAGCAGATCTGCAGAGCTGCACTGAGGCCTTTGGACTTTTTTCTGAAGGCAATGGGTACCAATCTCCAGGGAGTGTCCCAAGCAATGCTCTACCCTTTTTCTGGAGATCCATGGTGATCAAGGTATCAAACCCTGGCCTGGCGTCAGCTCCCTGTGACTCAGTCTGTGGCTCACCCACAGCCAGGTTTTGCTCCAGCTGGCCCCTCCTCCAGTTGCTCTCCTGGGCCATTCATCAGTCAGGTGGGCTCAGGAAAAATAACCTCAGTTTCCCATCCTCCTAAGTCAGAACCAGGAAGATAACTCTATTATTTAAAAATTGTATTTAGCTGTGAAGATCAGAAATCAAATTGAAACCAATTTGATTTTTACTTTTTTCTCAAATAATTTGAAAGTAAAGAAATGGACTGACCACAGATGACTCTGGGATTCTATGTTACCATCAGGAACACAGGCTCCTTCTAGCTTTCTATTCTGTCATTCCTAGCATAGTGCTTTAATCCTCATGGTTGCCCCATGTCCCAAGATGGCTGCGATACCACCAATCTCACGTGTTCATTGCAAGCAGGCAGAAGAAGAGAGGGGAAAAGAACATGACAACTGAATCATCTCTGACTTTAAACAGCTTTCCTAGAAGCCCTACCCAGCAATGGCCATGCACCTCGTTGATGAGAAAGCTGAGAAATATTCTATTATCTGGGCTTCTGTTTGAAGAAGAGAAGAATGGGTATTGATTGGACAACTACAGGCGTTTTCACAATAACCAAAGAGAGTGACTTGTGCTTATCTTGTTTTGCATTTTCTATGCAAAATGCTCCCATCCATTATATGCAGAAAATATAAAGTAGGCTAATTTTTTAATATATTAATGTAATCTATAACACACTATTCAGAAATTAGATTCAATGTGCAAAAGATTTTTTTTTAAAGTGTTAAGCCAAGATAGGAAATAATATTGCATTTTGTTTTCAATTGTTTCTTTTGTTTGTTTGTTTTTTGCGGTACACAGGCCTCTCACTGTTGTGGCCTCTCCCGTTACGGAGCACAGGCTCCAGACGCGCAGGCTCAGCGGCCATGGCTCACGGGCCCAGCCGCTCCGCGGCATGTGGGATCTTCCCGGACCGGGGCGCGAACCCGCGTCCCCTGCATCGGCAGGTGGACTCCCAACCACTGCGCCACCAGGGAAGCCCTTCAATTGTTTTGAATGAGAATATACAAACATATTCACCCTGGTGGGGGCAGACGTGCTGTATCCTCAGTCCTTGGTCTGTTAGGTACCCCAGGCTGAGCACAGAATCTCTTTCCAAGGTCCAGAGCAGGGATGGAGAAAAAAGGAGGGAAATCCCAGGTCAGAGATAAAAGGACAAGACACAGAATCACTAAACAGAGAGGAGGGGAGTTTGGAGCTTAGAGGAGAATTTAATAAGCCTAAAGATTCAGGGCTGGAATATGAGAAAGGAATAAGGAGTAGCCCAGAAAAGGACCAGAAATGGATAGGGGATGGGGAACAGAACAAGTATACGAATCCAAAAGCACCTGACCCAGGAAGTCAGGAGAGGAGACACGGGGGACAGTGGGAAAGGGGGCTGGAAGGGACCACAGTGTGGGTGCCCAGGTTCTGACCTCCCTATCTGGTAGTATGAGGAGCTGCGGCTGACAGCCGGGACCCACTGTGACAACCTCCACAACTGCAAGAACGAGATTCTGGAAATAAACAAGCTGATCCAGTGGTTGCAGCAAGACATTGAGAATGTCAAAGCCCAGATGAGGCCATCACAGGGTAACCCGCCATCTGGTCTTGGTCACGATGGGTGGGTCCATCCTCCCTGGGGGCCCAGTTGAGGAGGGAGTAAACTTGCGCTGTTTCCCACGAGAGGGAGCGAGCCCTTTCTACAGAAGAGCTGACCCACAGCAGGATGAGCAGGCTCAGGAAACAGTGAGGCCCCCAACAGAGGCTAGGCAACCTACTTTCATCAAGATGGAAGAGCAAGGATGCTTCACTAGATGGGAGTATAGAAAAGATGTTCTCCAAGGCCCCTTCCAACCAAAGACTCTAATTCTATGATCCTGAAATTCAAGGTGACCCCGCAGAGTTCATAAACTCAGACTCACTCTCTTCTCCTAGGCTAGTGAAGACCAGGCAGACACTTAAAATCTATTAGTCACAAAGAAATTGCTGGCTTATCTAGAGGAAATTCACAGATCTCCTTGAGGTGTTATAGACAGGAGAACTGGTCCCCATCCCCCAGAGGAACCAGATGTCACAATCCTAGGATGAAACCCACAGCAGATTTGAATATGGCACATAACCATGACTGTAGGAAAAACTCACTCTTCCTCCTGTGTCCCTCCTTTACCCTCCCACTATCACATTCACAACACTTACTGATACCAAATATGGGGGAAGGGTGTTTCCATACTAACCAGTTCTGCAACACCAGCTGGGTGTTCTACAACTCAACGCACTTCTGACACTACCTACCTGGAGACATCATCAGATCCCACAGGTTAGGGACTGCCCCCCAAGTCCCACAAGGCTGCCCCCAGTTCAGATGCTAATCGCAAGTCCAGGTTGTGTTTCTGACCAATCGGCTATATATTGGAGGTCTCCATGACCCCCCTCCTCGGATTCGATTAATTTGCTGGAGTCACTCACAGAACTCAGGAAAATAGATTCCTTTACATCTACTGCTTTATTATAAAAGCATATGATAAGGGATACGGATGAACACCCAGGTGGAAGAGATGGATAAGGAAAGGTATGTGGGAGGGGTGTGGAGCTTCCATGCCCTCTCCAGGCGTGCCATTCTCTCCACACCTCCACCTGGTCACCAACCTGGAAGCTCTCTGAATCCTCTATTGTTGGGATTTTATGGAGCTTCCTCTCATAGGCATGATCAATTAGTACCTCCGTTCCCAGCCTCTCTCCCCTCTCGGGAGATCTGCGGGGTGGGCTGAAAATTCCCAGCTTCTAATCATGGCTTGGTCTTTCTGGTGACAAGTCCCCATCCAGGAGCCTACCTAGAGTCACCTTAATTAAACAAAAGACATTGCCAATAACCAGGAAATTGCCAATACCGGGAAGTTCTAAGGGCCTCTGTGTCAGAAACCAGGGTCAAAGACCAAATGTTAGAGCGAAGGATGATCTTAGTGTGCTTATCACTTAGGAAATTACAAGGTTTGGGGGCGTTCTGTCCAGAAACTGGGGGAAGAGACCAATATATATTGGTTCTAATTGCCTCACAACGACCATGTTCTCTGTTCTAAGAGTCAGCCCAGGGCTCCAGGGTGCCCCATAATGCCTTTCTGTGCCCTCTCCTCCCAGTGCTGCAAATTGGAGGGTGCCATAGCCGAGGCAGAGCAGCAGGGGGAGGCGGCCCTCAACGACGCCAAGTGCAAGTTGGCCGGGCTGGAGGAGGCCCTGCAGAAGGCCAAGCGGGACATGGCCTGCCTGCTCAAGGAGTTCCAGGAGGTGATGAGCTCCAAGCTGGGCCTGGACATCGAGATCGCCACCTACAGGCGCCTGCTGGAGGGCGAGGAGCACGGGTCAGTCAAGGATGGGCACCAGGTGTGCCTATTCTCCTGCCCTCTGGTTGCTGCTGCTGCCATTGCCCATCTCACAGTCGTGGAAAATCTAAAACAGCAGGCAGACCACAGGCCCTCCTCGTTGACAGGGTCCACAGAGCAGGCAGAAGCGGTGGGGTGCCGCGTGCTTCTTGGCCTCATTCTCTGATGCGGTTCCCTTGTGTCTCCTTTGCCTCCCACGCCCAGCCTGCATGAAGGTGTTGGGCCCGTGAATATCTGTGAGTGGATGAGCCCTCCCCAGCGGTTCTGGGGTCTTGGGAGCTGATCGACCCATAATAGACCGCACTGGCCCCTGCCCAAACCTCAGCGTTCTTCCCCCACCCCGAAGGAAGAGTTCTGTTTGCCTGGAGCTCCTGGAAGATGGAGAGGCTCTCCCTCAGAGCTACCCAAGTCTATGGGAGTGAGAATCAGGGGCAGACATTCAGCGTGGTCCCAGTGCTTCAGGGCCCAGAAGCTGCAAGGAACCATATAGACAAGGGGATGCTTTTCTGGAGAAAGAGGATTTGAAGCAGGCTCAGACAAATAGAAACAGAGAGGGTGAAGCAGAAGATAGGGCCCTGGGGCAAGAGGAGAGACACGTGGGGAACAGCTACGCACTTTATGTGGCCAGAGTGAGAGACATGGAATTTGGTAGCTGGGATGGGAATGTCCTTAGAAGTGAGCTGCAGCAGGTGGGGGCCTGGCCTGGCCAAGATGTTTCAGGGCAGGGCCCTGAGTATCCCTTCCTGTTCCCGCAGCTGTGAGCAGCTCCAAAGGCACATCCTCTACGAGCCAAGTGTGGTCAGCACACCCATGTACTGTCCAGGGGACACCAGTGTCCTCAAGAGGAGCGGGGGCCACAGCATCATGGGTACCAGTGAAATCTACATCCCCTGTGAGCCCCAGGGGCTACTGGGCTGTGGAAGCAGGCAGAACTTCAGCATGAAGCTAGGGGCTGGAGGTGGCTCCTCCTGCCACAAGTGTTAGTACAGCCCCAGAGGCTAGAAGCCCAGGGGACAGGGCACCAGCCCCCAGCCTGGACAGCCCCCAGCCTGTTGTCCCCCTGCCACCAGGGTTGAAGACAAGGCTGTTCCAAAATCCCACCTTCCTATACTGATCGAAGTTTTCCCTTGGGTTTTCTCAGTGAGCTGCCCCTCAGGTATCTTCAAGAGTCACCTTTCACTTAGCTGTGTGCAGACCCTGTGCTAGGTCCTGGGGTGGGGGTGGGATGCAAAGAACGAAAATGCATCCGCCGTATATCTGGACCACTGACAGTCAGGCTCTAGTGCGGCCAAGAGAATGGCAATGGCCCCCAAATACTTCTCTTCCCCATGAGAAGGCCAAATGGGCACATCACAGTTCTGCTTTGTGGATCATCGCATGGAACTTTCCCCACAAAGCCAGCCTCCCCTGACCCCCGGACATTCCCCTCCTCTCTTACCTCGGTCTGGTCTGTCATGCGCCTAAAAAGTGAACTCCGCTGCGGAGCACAGGCTCCGGACGCGCAGGCTCAGCGGCCATGGCTCACGGGCCCAGCCGCTCCACGGCATGTGGGATCTTCCCGGACCGGGGCACGAACCCGTGTCCCCTGCATCGGCAGGCGGACTCTCAACCACTGCGCCACCAGGGAAGCCCAAAAGTGAACTCCTTTTAACACCCACCTAATACACGCACTATTACAAATATCGAAATACCCCCAAACCCTATTCCAAATTCCCAAGCCAAGTGCCAGGATTTCAGCTTCGCTCGCGACCTGTCCATGTTCCTCTCAGTTAGCACACAGAATCAAGAGGTGGTCTCTGGGCAGTAGATTTACCTGCTCAGGTGTGTTGAACTGGCACTATAAAAATACATTTTTTCCTGAGCTCACAGTGGCAGCTGACTGCTAAGAAATGCCTATAGCACAAAGGCAAGGGGACATGGAGTATTTACTGAACAAAGGGACAATGGATTCAGCCCCACCCCTACCCTCTGCACGTAGCCAACCCTGCCCTGCTCCCTCTCCCTTGAGTTCCTCTTGCTTTGGGTCTGATATGAATGTGCTTTCCTGGCTGCAGTGATGCGGGACTGCCTCAGCACACTTGGAGGCCCCGACTCAGGGGCTGCGAGGGGAGAGGAGGTGCTGAGCTGACCCCACCAGAGCACAACCCCTACCCCCAAATTGTGCTGCATCTTCAGAAGCCCTGCCCACCCAGGGATCCACATCTCTGCCATGAGCCTCTGGGCTCATCTATTGCCAATCAACTGACTGTTCCCAGGCTACAGGAATCAGGATTATTGGCCCTGCTCTGTGGAGGGCAATGAGGCTGAAGGGGAACTGATGGGCAGCTTTGGGGAACTGGGGGCTGGTGCGGTGTGTGGGGTTGGGAGTGGAAAGAGAGGTTATTATACAAAAGGGAAAACTACATATGAATGATTGGCAAGTGGCCTGTGGAGTGAGTGTGGAGCCATACACATTCCACTTAAAACCTGCACATTACACCCCAATAGTTTGCAAGTCACCTGCCACCTTAAAAACCACAGCCCTATTCCCCACAGGCCTCCTCACCACATGGTCCCCTGCATATGTCCTAGAGAAAGTCTGTCATGTCTGTACTCGGCAGCCTCAAAGCCTGGGCTCTGCCTCCCCAGCCAGGTCCCCAGGCAGGGCAGGTGCAGGCCTGGGGAAAGCAGGAAAGATGGTCAGCAGACTGGCTAGGGCGTGGCAGCAGATGGGCTAGGGCGGGGCGCCCCCTAGCCTCCTCTCCCTCTTGGGATCCCCAAGACCTGGAAATGAGACTTGGTGACAGCGGTTCCACCCTCTGCCTGGCCCTGATACCCTCACTGTTGCCTCACTGATCCCCTGTAACAATCCCCCCACTACAGATGCCCCCTTGTGGCTCCCCTCTCCTGAGCGCTGGGGTGCATCTCCTCTTCCCCCACAGGCCCGCATAGGGCATCTCTTCTGTGCCAAGACCTGCATTAGAAGCTGGTGATACAGAGGTGACTACAACACGCTCGGAACCCTAGAGTGACTCTCAGCCTCACAGAGGAGTCATAAGCAGTGACAGCCAGAGAGAATGGAAATGACAAGGAAAAGCAACTTGTGATTATGCCAGGCAAGGAGATCAGAGGGAAGCTCACAGAGAAGATTACAAGGACAGGGTCTGAACGGACAAGGGTTACTGACTTATGGGCAGCATATTAAAAAGAACCCACCCACTTGCTTTTTCATTCACTCAATATAATATTTATCAAGCACCTGTTATGGGTCAGACCACCCAGGGGCTGGTGTCTCTGTGATGAACAAGGCAGCCCCAGTCAGGGCTGACCTACCAGTAGGGACAGTAGACACAGTTCCTAGAGCCCATGGTAGGGACCATAAACTGGTGCAGCCACTTTGGAAAACAGTCCGGCAGTTCTTCAAAATGTTAAACATAGAGTTACCATGTGACCCAGCAATTCCACACCTAGGTAGATACCCAAGAGAAATGAAAACGTGTCCACACGAAAACTCGTACGTGAATGTTCATAGCATCACTATTCACAAGAGCCAAGAGGTGGAAACAACCGAAATGTCCATCAGTGGATGAATGGATAATCAAAATTTGGTCTCTCCATACAATGAAATACTATTTGGCCATAAAAAGGAGTAAAGTATAAATACATGCTCCAACATGGATGAACCTTGAAAACATGAGGGAGATAAAAGAAGCCAGACACAGAGACCACATATTCTATGATTCCATTCATATGAAATTCCAGATTCGGGGAATCTATAGAGACAGAAAGCAGATCCGTGGTTGCCTAGTGGGCTGGAGGGAAGAGAAGATGGAGTGGGGGGGGGGGGGGGGGGCACAGCCAAAGGTTTCTTTTGAGGCGATGAGAACATTCTAAAAGGGACTGGGGTGACGGTTGCACTTATCTGGGAATATACTAAAACCACTGAATTGTACACTTTCAATGAGCAAAGTATATGATATGTGAATTATATCTTAATAAAGCTAGTTTTTTAAAATGGGGCCCTGGCCCCAATCCATGCCCCTGGGGCTTACAGCCTACCTGAGTGTACAGACCTGGAACAGGAAATTACAGATGTCAGGCTTGTTGTGAAGGAGGACATAACTGAGGGTCCTACCCTGGTCACAGGCCTCGGGAAGATCCCCCGAGGAGGGGGCAGGCAAGCTGGATCCCAAAGGCCAGCAGGACTGAGGGGAAGCAAGGAAGCCCAGCGGGGGCTCCAGGCTGAGGGATCAGCAGCCGTGAACCAGAGTGTGCAGCGTCAGACGGGTGAGGGCCGGTGACTTTAGGGATGCACATCCACACCCAGGGAAGGAGGGGGTGGGACAAGGGGGGCCTCATGGCCTCCATTCCCACTTGAAGCCCTGTCACTCCGGACCTGTCCCTAGAGCCAGCTAAGCTCCTTGCTGATTAAGCACTCAAAGCTCTGAAAACTACAGGAATGCAGTCAGCAGAAACAGAGATGATGACAGGCCACCCACCTCTGTCCCAAAGATGACTACCCAAGGCCCAGGAGGCACCCCAGTGGAGTAAAGTAGGAGAAGGAGAGAAGATCCCCCCACCCTCACAATGAGGTGGGCTTGAGCCTGGCGACCATCCCTTTGGGAATTCCCATCCCAGAGTGGCCCAGGCCCCAGGGGAGGGGAGACTTGTCTGGAACCATCCACTAGGCAGACTCATCCCAGTAGTGGGGGCACCCCAGCTCAGTCCTGGACGTGAGCTACAGGCCCCGGCGCGCCCTTCTAGAGCCTCCACCAGGGCATCCCCCTCAGTGCTGTGCAGCCGTGCCCCCATTCTCCCCCTCTCTCCAGGGAGGAGGTGACTCTAGGCAGGCAGGACAAAAGTGCCTCCCGGTGGTTCCCTGGGCGGTTCACCTCCATTACCTGGGCAGACATCTGAGTTTCTCCCAGGACCCACCCTGCACCTATAGGGAGGATCAGGCCCCGCCCTGCCCTTGGAAGGAAGGGAGAGCCGACTGCTGGAAGCCAGAGCCTCCCTGCATTCCACTCGGCCTCGGGAATCCAAATCCCAGCCCTTCCCAGAGCGCCCCCATGAGGACAGGTGGGGAACAGCCCAAAGAGGCCTGGGGCGGGTGGGAGGACCCTGAATGAAGCCCCTTGTTTTTGTGTCCGTCTCCCCCGAATGTCTCCCATTTCTTGTCCGTCTTCTCCCTAGGAGAGCCTTCCTCGCCCCACTGTGCCCTCCCTCAGATGCCCTCTGCCCTTCCCCTGGGTCCCCCAGGATCCCTTCCTCATCCGAGTCCCATCAGCGGCCCCAGGTGGACCCACTACCGCCTCTCTCCCCTTGGGGCTCGGATTGGGGGAAATGGCTGCAGAAATGGAACTGTGGGCAGAGGAGGGGAACTTAGGATCACTGAGTGTGGTAAAAGGAAGAGGGCTGCACCCAGCAGGCATCCCAGCACCTAATCTTGATGCCGGGCTCCCATCAACACCCAATAAAGGCTTGTTGAAGCAAACTGACCTGCACGCCTGCGAGCAGGTCACCTGTCACATTTCACCCTGACAGGTGATAACTGTGTGGGCAAGTGAAGAATTTGGGCTAAACCTGAAAAAAGTCATTCTGCCTGCAAGGGTGGGGATGGGCTCAAGCAAGACGGGTGCTTTGACTCTCCTGGGAGGTGCTTAGATTCTATCCAAGCATCAGTAGTCTGACAGGGCAGAGAGCTCTCTCCTCATCGCCCCCCTCCTTCTTCTGGGGGTCCCCTGAGCTTCCCTTCCCACCAGGGCAGGTCTCAGCCTGAACACCTCCCAGTGAGTGCCTCTCTCCTGCGCAAACTTGTCCCTATAGGCAAAACGGAAACATCTGAAGAAGGTAGCTTTAGCAAAGCCTTCTCACCATCTGGATTTCCCTGCCACCCTCCTCCCCTCCCACAGGCATGCGCGTGCACACACACAATCCACACACACACACACACACACACACACACACACACACACACACAGTGCAGCCACTGTGCGCCCAGGGTTCACAGGCTCTGCTCAGCCAACCAGGATGGCCCCCTTCCCCTCCCATCCCCTCCTCCCCACCTAGCCCTCATCAGCAGCTCCCCCTCCGCCCCAGGCAGTTAGCATCAAGATGAGCCAGCAATCTGTCTACACTAGCTCAGCCAGCAGATCTCAGGATTACATCCAGACCAACTCTCAACAGGAAAGAGAAACTGTCAGAGCAGCAAAAGCCCCAGCCCAGAGTTTCCAGGACAACTCCCCTCTCCCCACCTGCCACCCTTTAAGAAATGGCTGAGGATTGTGTTTTGCATTGTCTGATGAAATAATGCCTCACAAGTATAAACTGCTGATGGTGACAGCCCATCTCAGAAAAGGGGTTATGCGTGACTGGTCTCAATTACCGCCACCCCGCCTGCGCTGTTAAGGTTGAAGGAAGCTGAACCACAGGACAGCCCCGGGAATGGCTGGTGGGGTAATGATGCCACAGCCACTGGAGCAGGAAGCAGGTGGGGTGCTGGATGGGAACAGAAATGACGGCTTACCAGTGAAAGGAGGATTGTGCAAAAGAGAGGGGAAGGGGGCAGAGAGAAAAAGAGGGGGGAAAGGAATGGATGACAATAACCACACCAGGCTCCACACAGCATACACCCCAAACATTTTCACATGTAACCCGCACATACTGTGCAGTAGGTATAATTCCATTTTACAGATGAAGAACCTGAGGCTTAGAGAGGTTAAACAATTTCCCCAGGTCATTTGTATACCATGGAGGGCGAATGTTGCACAGTGATAATGAAAGGCAAGCAGACTTTTAGTTGGGTGTATTGTTGTTTTTAAGTTCTCTACAGACAAGCACCCCTGACTGCCTGCATCCAGGGTGTGCCACTACCGTGCCCTTCCCATGCCACTGCCCAAGGTCACACTGCTGACTGATGGCAAAATTGGGATTGAACCCAGTTCCATTTGACTCCAAGGGCTGCGTCACTCTTCCGTTCCCGGCCTGGCACACTCACTGGTGTCCTCTATACCATCCCTCCTGCTCCCGTCCCCTTTTCTCCTCCACAGGAGTCCCCCATCCCCTTCCCAGTCACCTGGATCCCCTTACCTGGCCTCAGCGGAGGGGGATGCTGTTTCCTCCAAGCAGCCAGGCTCACACCCCAAGAGGCTGGAGCTGGAGGGCAAACTGGGTTGACGCTCTCTGAGCTCTTGGATTTCTGCACCATCCTCCTCAGGGTCATTCCTGTCCATTTTGGAGACTAGAGTCTCCTCTTCCTGAAATGCAAAGCCATATGCCCAAATTCCTCTTCTTTCACCCCCTGTCCTTTCTCCCTTTTTCCTCCTGCTTTTAATCTTTGCGGTGTCTTCATTCATTCAACAAAACCACATAGCATGCCTCCCACATGTCCCCGCTATCCTAAGCAGGAGACACAGAGGAGGAAAGAAACACACAACAGTGCCTGCCTCCTGGAGCTTATATTCCAGCCTGGGAAGACAGGTGATAAACAGGCAAATCCATGCAGGAAAGGACCTCAGACTGTACGCACTTCTAAGGAGAAGCGGAAGCAGGGAGGGGGAATAGAGAGTACACAGGGGAGGGGGCGACCCATGAGCAAAGAACTGGGAGAGTTGAGGGACCCGGCCACGTAGCCATTTGCAGGAAAAGAGTTCCCAGCAGGAAAAAAAAAAAAAAAAAAAAAACAGCAAATGGGAAGGCCCCTGAGTAGGAGTTTTCCTGCCTGTCTGATGGACACACAGTAGGCCAGAGTGGCTGAAGCAGGGTGAGCAGTAGGACGGATAGAGGGAAGTGAGGTCAGTGAAAGAGGAGAGCAGACTCTGCAGAGTCCTGTATGGCATTTACTCTGAGCGGGATGGGAAACCACCAGAGGCATATGAGCTTAGAAATGGCATGATCTGACATGTTTTTAAAGGACCATTCTGACTATGGTGTTAAGGAAAGTCAGAGGGGGCAAAGGAGGAAGCCGGGTGACTAGCTGGAAGGAGACTTCAATAGACCCTGTGAGGAGTGATGGGCTTGGACCAATATGGTAGCAGTGGGGTGATGAGAAGCAGTAGGAGTCCAGGTATATTTTGAAGGTAGGACTTGCCAATGGATTGAATGTGCGATATGGAAAAAGCTGAGGAATAAAGGATGACTCCCAGATTTTTGGCCTGAGCCACTGCAGGGATAGTGAGCCCGGCAAGTGGAACATATTTCATAGGAACAATCAATCGGGAGAACAGCTTTGGACAGATGAAGGTTGAGATACCTAATCGGTATCCAAGTAGAGATGTTGATCAAAATATACATGTGGGGGTTTCCCCGGTGGCGCAGTGGTTGAGAGTCCGCCTGCCGACGCAGGGGACACGGGTTCGAGCCCCGGTCCGGGAAGATCCCACGTGCCGCGGAGCGTCTGGGCCCGTGAGCCATGGCCGCCGCGCCTGCGTGTCCGGAGCCTGTGCTCCGCAACGGGAGAGGCCACAACAGTGAGAGGCTCCTGCTAAGTTAAATGAGAGCTGAGAACGGACCAGTGATTTTAGCAACCTGGAGGTCACTTGCAATCTTCACAAGAAGTATTGTGTTATTATTATTTTTCTGCTTCTCCCTTTAGACACACACCTGACAGCTGGGTCTGTATAAAACAGTAGTAAACAGTTTTACTGAGGAGAACTTCCCCAACTTGACAAAAAATATACATATCTATGAAAAAACCACAGCTAACCTTGTACTTAATGGTAGGAAACTTGAAGATTCCCCACCAAAACTCAGGAATAAGGCAAAGATGCCCCTCTCACCACTGCTTTTCAACGTCAAGGTGGAAGTCCTAGCTAATGCAGTAAAACAAGAAAAAGAAATCAAAGGTACAGAGATTGGGAAGGAAGAAAATAGTGAAGACCTGAGATGGATAGCTCCAGAGAAAAGCACATATCCGCTTCCAAGTAGAATCCCAAGTGAGCATCCAGTCAAGCACAAGTTCCCCCAGGCATAGACAAGTAGGACAAATCATGTCACTCTCTAGAATAGAAAAGGCAAACATCTGTCTCTGGGTCCTGAAATACCTGCAACATTGATTAACAATGATAATGATATCCAGTGACTTAGAACTTTTCATTTCCTACCCAGATGCTTATGGCTCGGTGTCTCTCCCTCCTAACCAAAGATTCATCGATAATGCAAGGAACCTGCGTAGGCAGGACTATAGATCAGCCCTAATGTGTATTTTGGGGGCTCAAAATCATGTGGTTAACTTTCCACACAGATACATGGCCAAATCATACATAATTTTGGCCTCAAACTATGCCACAGAAGTATTGGTTGGTAGGAGTCCTCAAGATTAATCTCGCCCCACCACCAGGAGGATAGAGACCATCTTTTTATCTCTGTACCCTCGGCACCAAGCACATTACCTGAGAGAGAGTAACTGGTAATTGTCAAATGAATAAATGAATGTATGAATGAATGGATCTCCTTTGAGGGTCTCAAATCAGACATGTATCTACACTATCCCAAATGAGCTTTAGTGATGATTCAATTTTTATGTAAACAGTCAAATCAGATCATAGAGGTTAGATAAAACACTGCAAAATGTTTTTGGACTGTTTAATCCATCTACAGGGATGCAACAAACTGTATTCTCACCATATCATTTCTTACTTAGAGCTATGAAGACCCTGCCTGTCTTCTGCACACCCCCATCTATTAAGGGGGTTATCTGTATAGCTGCATCCCTTGCAGCCTCTTGCTGGAGCAGTTACCATCCTAACTTGCTGGTGGTTAGCCACACTTGCTGTGGAAAGTCTATTGGATTTATGACCAAAGCAAATTAAGGTCCCCATAATGGCAATAGTGGTGGACTTGTGGAAAAAGTAGGACCATAATGTTTACGTGTTTATATGTTTTTAATGTTTATAGGTTTGATGTTATGGCCCTGATTCTGAGGAAAATAGGTGTGTCTGAGATTAGCTCATTGTGAAGGAGGTTACAGGCTGGAAGACTTTCTGCTAACTACCCAAGCTCATAAATGCTTCCAAATGGCTTTTTCCATTTTTATGGGGCCAATCCTCAGATCCCCACACACGTAAAAGTGCTTAGAGGGATCCACTGGCCTCAGAGGGCCTCCCAGCTCCAGCTCACCCTGCTGTGCAGTCGCTGCTTGCCTCTCACCCAGGACACCGTCACGTCTTGCCGCTCCTACACAGTCAGCTCTGGTCGCTGTGTGGGCAGCTTCAGCTCTTGCTCAGCAATGACCCCCCAGAACCTGAACCACTTCCAGGCCAGCTCTGTCTCCTGCAGGAGTGGGCCCCGCTTCCAGGGTCTTAGCAGCTTTGGCAGTCGGAGTGTCATCAGGTTTGGATCACGCTCACCCCGGATAGTAGCTGTGTGCCCTCGGCCCATCCGCTATGGAGTTGGCTTTGGTTCTGGCGGTGGGATGGCCTTTGGCTTTGGTGATGGGAGTGGTGCTGGTCTGGGGTTTGGAGCCAGCAGTGGCCTCGGCTATGGCTTCGGCGGCCCTGGCTTTGGCTACCGAGTTGGAGGAGCTGGCGTGCCAGCAGCCCCATCCATCACAGCAGTGACTGTTAACCAGAGCCTGCTGACCCCCCTCAGCCTGGAGATTGACCCTGATGCCCAGAGGGTGAAGGATGAGAAGGAGCAAATCGAGACCCTCAACAACAAATTTGCCTCCTTCATCGACAAGGTACTTGTGACAGCTCAACCTCTGGGTCTGGGATGATGAGAGCTAAATGCACTGAGATGTTCTTTCCCTTAAGAAGAACTGGTCCAGACCTAGGGCATCGACCTTGACCACAGGTCCTTCAGGCACCAGCCAAAGGCATGGCGGTATGATTTCTGGGTCACTCTGCTGCAGAGCAAGGACGAGCCCGAGGAAGCACTGCATGGAGGGATGGATTAAGACAGTGCTGGTGTCTTCTGGGGGAAGGAGGAACATCCAGCCAAATCTGAAGGCATCTGAACAAACTAAGACCTACCACCTGGTCACTTAGAAATATCTCCCAAACAGGCTAGAAACACTAACACCTCCACCAGGTGTTGGCTGGTACAGGTTTAAGGGATTTTATCCTTTGAGATCCTCATGCTCTCTTTGAAGTTTTCACGGTTTCTGAGGCTGAGTGGCCACACCGGTTCAAGCTTAAAGAAATGGAGAATGGGGTTGAGTAATTTTTGTACAAAGCAAAGAATTCATGCCCCTCCCCCACCTGGGATATCCAGATTCAGCCGAGTCGCCTAGATTGAGGGAAACAGTAGGGAATGACCACTGGTGGTCGCTTGTCTTCAGGCTGATGAGAGGAACAGAGAGGTGGAACTGACACAGCCCCAAACCCCAGACGGTGTCTCCATGAAGTGGGGATGCTCTATTGTGTCTGAGATTGGAAACTCACCTCTGTGAGCTTCATTTCACTCCGAAATGAGGGGTTGGAGCAAATGGCCTCTATGCTCTATAAGTCTATAAGTCTCTATAAGTCTCAGCTGATGGAATTTCTGGGGTGATGGGTATGACTTATGACCTGAGAGTTCCCACCTCCTAATACCACATCCCAGCCCAATGTACTTTACTCTGTTCCTCATTCCCTGCTAGGGATGGCTGAAATCAGTTTTCAGATATAGGCAAACCCCAACTCAGGTAGAATCGATCTCCAACTTCCCAGAGAACGAGGCCTCGCCTTTCTCAGAGGGTTGAAAGGGAAATGGTTGAAGAGCTTTGGTTCCAAAGCGTCTGTTTGTAGCTAAGTCTGCTTGAGCATGAGGAGGGGTCGTAGACCTGCTCTGCCAGATTCTACTGAGTTAGAGGAGGAGCTAAAGTCAACAGAGGAAGGAACGATGTCACCACAAGTTTGAGTCACCTCCGGCCATCTGAGCAATGTTGACATATAGGTAACTATATCAAGCACTTCAATTGCCATGTCCTTGCCCCTGTGGATATAGGTGTGGTTCCTGGACCAGCAGAATAAGCTCCTAGAGACCAAGTGGAACTTCCTCCAAGAGCAGAAATGCGCCAGGAGCAACCTGGAGCCCCTCTTGGAGAACGACATCACCAACCTGCGGAGGCAGCTGGGCGTAGTGAACAGCGAACGGGCCCGGCCAGAGGCTGAGAGGAACAACATGCAGGATGTCCGAGGGTTTCAAGAAGAAGTGAGCGGCTGCTGGACTGCACTGACCTAGGATGGGCGCGGGCTGGTCCCCAAAGCAGCAACCAAGCTTGGATGAGAGCTGCTGGAAGGATCAGGGGTGAATGCTGGTTTCAATTCCCAGCCTGAAGACAGGGGTGGGGATGTGATATGTATGGGAGGAGGAGGCCCTCCATGGGTCCTGAGGAAAAAGGAGACTTGGAATTGGGCACGGTTGTCCCTAATCCTGCCAGTGAGCATGGGTGAGTTGACCCCAGAAAAAGAAACTCTCTGGTTTTGAGAACAGTGCCTAAGTCCAGCCACAAATAGGGTCCTACCTCCTCTAAGTGCAATGACCCTAAGGCTTTTCCAGCAGAGGAGCATAGCAAAGGTCCCGATTTTCAGACCCCACATCCAATTTGAGAAAGTAAAAGGGATTTGGAGAAACCAAGCGCCGTGGACTCATAAAAGGTCTTAAAGACGGGACAGAGTGGATGAAAGCATGCAGATGGCAACAGGGAGCCAGGCTCCTGGACGGAGCAGAGAGGTCACAAGAGGTGATAAGTGGGGAGCTGGGAGTAATCAGCTCTCAGTTCAGAGTGAGAACTCACCCTCTTCATCCTTATCACCCACGTATGAAGAGGAGGTGGGACTCCAGGCCAGCGCTGAGAATGAGTTTGTGGCTCTGAAAAGGTAAGGAGAGCAACAGGCCCAGGCAAACTTCTCCTCCAGACAGACGAATGTTCTCGCAGCTCCAGGACACTGCCCGGGCAGCCCTGTGAATACTCACACACAGTGGACCCCCTAAGGTCACAACAGCTTCCCTTCGAAGTTCTGATTTGGCCTCCAGTGACTCAGGATCGGGTCTTCATGAGAGCAGAGGTCTGAAGGGATGACATTTGAAGAGTCTTGGATTATCCAGACTCTTCTTGCCTCTAAATAAGCATCAGAAAATGTCCAGCATCCCCGGGGGTTTCATGCTGTATAAGGGAGAATAACAAGAGGCACTGAGCTGTATTTCCACCCAATGACTTTCCCACCTGTCCCACTTGGCCTGGCCCTGTGGGAACTGGCCTGGTCTTCCCACCCACCTCCAGAGCCTGCCAAGGTCGGCAGGTTAAACAGTGCACAAGTAATGAGCATCTTATCCTTCCCTCTTTGATACAGGATGTGGATACAGCTTTCTTAAATAAGTCTGATCTAGAGGCCCACGTGGATACCTTAACTCAGGATATCAACTTCCTGAAAACCCTATGCATGGTGGTAAGGGCTCATCCCCTCTGAGCTATCCAAGGAGCTCAATGCGTGGTCTGGACTCCCTGGGGGATTCACTGGACTAGTGTATTTTCTAACATTTGATATCATACATCTTTCCTCCCATCAAATCTATATCCTCTATATGTTGATGTATGTACAAGTGGAGAACGTAAGGGGAGCAGGCTTCCCAGTAGCCTGACTCAGGTCTATGAATCAACTCCTTGGATCTATGAGCCAACTTCTTGTTGACCAATCTAAAGACTGGGGTCTAGGAATGTCACTTCCTATCTACTGATGAGAAGACCCTGGAAAACTGATTTGCTAGGAGATGTGAGAAAAATTGTGTCACCTAATTAGTCAACTGAACTAGCGATCTTTTGCTTCTGTTTGGTCTGGAATGGACCCAATCAGAGCTAAACGGCTGGCTCTGAGTGGAAAGGCTGAAGAAAGCTCCCTCTGGGGCCCTCACTTTGCAGGCCAGTTCCCAGCCCTCCCCCAGCCCCAGCCCTGGTTCTGTTAAGGACTTGGGATATAGGAATTCCTAGACCACCATGTTCTAAAATATTGTCAGCTCTCAATGATCCAGACTGGCACAGCCACTGTGTGGATAAACCAAAGAAAGTTTAAGCTTTAGCAAGGTCTCACTCCTCTCCGCCAAGTCCTTAGGCCCCCATGGTTTTAATAGTCACCTAAGAAGTTAAGATGTTAAAGGAATGTCTCCTAGTATATAACAAGGGTTTAAAGTCAAACTGAAACGGTTCTGGGCCACCTCTTTTTCTTTGCTTTTGGTTTGGATGATCTGCCCCATTGCTTTGCTCTGAACAAACAAGCAATGCTCTCTCCCCAACTCCGCATCCTGGGGACCCTGTGGCAGAGCCCTGGCCACTGACGGGACTCTGAGCCCATCTGTCTCGCTGATCCTACAACACAGGAAATCCAGTTGCTGCAGTCACACATCTCTGAGACATCAGTCATCGTGAAGATAGACAACAGCCGGGACCTGAACTTTGATGGGATCATCGCCGATATCAAGGCCCAGTATGAAGAGATTGCCAGGCGCAGTCGGGCTGATGCAGAGGCCTGGTACCAGACCAAAGTGGGCAGGAGGGCGCTGGGGAAAAGGTGTAGGCAGCCCTGGGGTCAGACTCATGGATAACAAAGTGGGCTGTGATCTTGACCTAATCTTCAAGCCCTCGGAATACCCCTTTCTCCCCCACCCCCCAGTATGAGGAGAAGCGGGTGACAGCTGGCCAACACTGTGACAACCTGCATAACCTGCATAACACTCGGGATGAGACCAATGAGCTGACCCGCCAGACCGAGAAACAGAGGAATATAGGAATTAGTCCAGGAAGACTTCCTGGGGGAGGAAAATGTGGAACCAGGGGAAGAGTCTCCCATGTAGAAGGAAAGACCTGGGGCTGACTGAGAGGGGCAGGTGAGGCAGAAAGAATGGCTTTACTCTCTGGACCCCATTGGTCTTAGAGCAGCAGAAATCGGTAAGTGCAAAATCAGTGAGGATAGAAATGGAAGATAAGCAATGTTCTGCTCCCTGGTGACATCAAACTACAGGATGACAATCCCTGGGAAAGCAGCCTCCACGGGCTCCATCCCTGGCTGAGCACCAGGCTATGTGCCCACTCACAGGGGGCAGAGTTTCTAGTCTGACCTGAGGATCCCCTAGTCCCTCCCAAAGCCCACCTGAAAACTGCCCTCCCCCCAGCGCTGCAAGCTGGAGGCTGCTGTGGCCGAGGCAGAGCAGTGGGGAGAGGCAGCCCTCAGCGACGCCAAGTGCAAGCTGGCGGAGCTGGAGGCTGCCCTGCAGCAGGTCAAGCAGGACATGGCACGGCATCTGAAGGAGTACCAGGGGCTGATGAATGTCAAGCTGGCCCTGGACATAAAGATCGCCACCTATAAGCACCTGCTGGAGGGCGAGGAGAGCCGGTAAGTGTTCTCAGTGCAGCAGGTGGGAGTGGGGTCAGACTTCTGGCTTCTAGAAAGACCAAGTGGGGGAGGGAACTACGTGAAGAATTGCTGAAATGGGCACTCTCTAGGGGTAACTATTTTTTCTGCAAACCTTAGGCGGGTTGCCCTTCGCAGGGGTTTAGAAGATGGCTCTAGATCTGTGCCCCTCAGTGCAAGCCTGTAGACGGGCTGCACCAGAATCATAGGGAGTTCTGCTTGATTGGTTAGCTTGTTTTAAAATAAGAAAGAAAGAAAAGAAAAAGACATTCCCTCAAATATTTTGATTCAATAGTTTTGGGGCAGGGATTAGGAACGTGTCATTTTTCAAAGCTCCCTGATGCTTGTGCAGCCAAGGGCGAGAACCACTGGTCCACTGAGCCCTCTGATAGCACCTAGGTTCTCAGGGAATGACACCTTGTGAACTTGTTTCTTTCTCTCTCCAGGATCTATGAAGGTATTGGACCAGTAGACATATGTAAGAACCTTCAGCCTTTTCCTCTTCACACATTTCTCTCCTGGGGCCCTTCAAATTTCCTTTAAACTCAAGTCCACATTGGGGTCAGGAGCCCATGGCCAGACTGGCCATGACAGCCAGGGGAGCAGGGACCATCTGGTCCCTAAACTGAGAGCATCCCTTTAGCTGAGGTCTGAGACACCCCCAGAGCCTTCCTCTCTGGAGCTAAGCAATCACAAAGGTTTGCAGGGCCTGGTAGGTGGGAGAGGGTTCCAGAAGAGAGTCAGCCTTTTTGCTTTGGGTGGTCTTCCTTCAAGGGCAAAGACGAGAGGAGGAATGGAAAGGCCTCTGCCAGGGATTTCCCTCCCCTCCTGATGGCAGGGGATGGCAAGGCTAAACGCAAGTCCCCTTGCTGCTGCTGTGGCTGCAGCCGCCAAACAAAGCGCTCAGGGCCTGTGCTGGGCTCTGCAGGGTAGGGACACAAAGAAAGTGAGACCCAGCCCCTCCTCTCCAGAATTATAATCTTCTTGAGATGGGTCCTATCCACAGTCAACCTAATCCTCAAAACCCTGGGGGGAGGAATAGGCATGGGCATCCCCCTTTTACTCGATCAGAGAAAATACAGGACTTGCCAGAAATCACAAAGGTAGTCAGTGGCACGGCCAGAATTCAAACCCAGGTTTCTGATCCAAAAGCACAAATATACACAGCTGTGTATGCTAAACCGGGTGGGTCACAGATGGCAGGAAGGATTCTGGTGAGAGGAGAAGGAAGATAGGGAGGCCGTCCACCCTGGGGGCTGGTCTAAGCAAGGTTTAATCAGATTAGGGTCCCGGGTCATGGAGGTGAAGGTGAAGAGGTGCCCAGTGAAGACCAGAGGGCTAGAGAGCAGAGCCATCAGTGGGTCAGCAGGA